>NC_060086.1:12617740-12928573 GCF_922984935.1 Meles meles
GGCAGGGCAGATGGCAAGAGAAGTCAGAGGGACACAGAGCAAGGGAGAGACAGATAAAGGGAAGGGGCCTTAGGGACAGAAACATACAACATGACAGACGAATAAGGAGAATGTGGGACAGAATAGACAAGGGACCGAGATTTAAAAAAAAAAAAAAAAAAAGAAAATGGTGGTAATGGGGGTGGACTGATTTGACCCTCCTGGTCAAAGGGTGGACAGGGAAGGGGGTGGAGAGACAAGGGCCCCAGGCTGGAGGGGACTTGCTGTGGGACATGGACAGCTTCCCCTCTGCCCCATGGACCTCAGTGCTTCCTCAGGAACTGCCACTGCACAGAGGAGTGGGGAGCAGCCCCCTTTCCAGCTAGCACAAGACAGCCCCTCCTGGAGCCCAGCCTGTTCTCCTTCACCAGGTTCTCAAGCTGCAAGAGACAGAGGGACTTGGGCAATCGCAGATCAAGTTACTCACTCCGGCTGTCCTCCTATATTATGAGCCCCAAAGTCCCGGAGGCTGGCCTACGGCTCTGTGAGAAACCTCCATGGCTATAGGCCATCTGCCCCAGTCTTCTTAAAGGGGGCCTGCCCCAAAGGGAGACCTGGGGCCTCCCTCAGTTCCAACAGCCCACCCCCAAGACCCACTTGTGGCTCATCAGCAGCTGTTGGTTCTCAGGGTGGTCACCAGAGCACTGGTAGGGCACAGACCCCAGCTCCATTTAGAAATAAAGTCCTTTCTTACAGTCAGCTGTGCTCTTTCCTTTCACGGCCAGTCTCCAACATCTGGCCAACTAAAAATAATTTCTTCTGTATAATTTACAAGCCCCTGTAGCAAGATGATGCGCGATGCTTACCAGAGAGTGTGGCTTGTGTTAGTTCTCAAAAACAGTTCGTCGACAAGAATAGATGTAGTTGAATCCACTGAATGCTGTCTGGAGGGCCCCCCCCACCTCCCTGGAGCTCCAGCCGCAAGCTCGCACTTCAATAATGCCTGGAAGGGTGATCACGTTGGACTGTTTAAAAGTATTGGAGTCCTATTGTCCTAATGCTGAAATTGACAGTTAAAACACACTTTGATGAGTTGGTGAAAGAAATGGGTCATTCATAGTGGGGGGGGCCTCTACCTCCTTTCAGAGGTAAGAAGCACTATTCAGTTATGTTTCAAGGTTAAAGTGACAACATATTCCTCTTTGGTTCTGTGTTCTGGTGACGGTGGGTGTGTCTGGGCCATATGACAACATGGGCATGGCCAGCTATACTCCAGCCTGTGAGGGTCCTGGCCATTGTATAGGTCCCTGCTTGATCCAAGCAGAGCAATGACATCTGCCTTTAGCAGATGGGGAAGCCAGGTGGATATGGGGGCATCAAGAAAGGGGGTAGGGGCTGAGCTGAAGCCAGAGAGGTTAGGACCATGCTGACAGAGTGGGCCTGGCATAAAGCCAGATGGATGGACCAGATTGCAATCTTAAACTGGGCTCAGGGGTACCTGGGTGGCTCAGTCGGTTAAGCATCTGACTCTTGATCTCAGCTCAGGTCTAGGGCTTTGCTCATGCTCTTCCACTGCCTGGGATGCCATCTCTGTTCTCCCCTCAGCCATTAGGATGGGAAAGCATGAGACATTATTACAGAGCTCACAGAAGATATTATGAACATCCTATGCCAGTAAGTTTGAAAATCTGGTTAAAACATAACTTTCTAGAAAACACAACTTACTAAAACTAACACAAGATACGGAATCTACAGTTTACAGCCCTCCCATCAAAAAGTCTACAGACTCAGCTCACCAGCAAATCCTTCTTAATGCTTTAGAAAAATATTGATGACGATCTTACATAAATGTCTCTAGAGAATAGAAAATGTGTGTTAGGAAACCAGAATAGCCTTGTTGCAAAACCTGAAAGGTAAAATTTGAGAAAGGAACAATGTCAATTTCGTATCTCTCAAAAACACAGATGCAAAGATTATAAGGTATTAGAATGAATCACCATCCTAAAACAAGTGTGGAATTGGTGACTTAATTAGGTAGAAGCAGCTCAGCCTTGAGTTTCTGGCCATGAGCTGTGTGTGTGTGCGGGTGTGTGTGTGCTTTCAAGAGAAAGGGGAAGCAGGGGGTCTCCATTTCCTTAGCTGTAAAATGAGAACAACAGTAGCGCCTCCCACAAAAGGGGACTCCCATCCTCTTAGGCTGTCACTTTTGGTCAGGTGTGGGCTTATGAAAAGGTGTTCTAAACGAATTTGTCATCGAAGGCTTGGCATTTATTGATCACAGGATCAAACTACCGGCTAAAGTTGTTTACGACTCCTCTGTTGTCTGGCTCTCAAAGGCACACAAAGATTGTGCAGCAAATCGTCTGTTCACACACCTTAAAGTCTGTGTATCCTTTCTTGTCCTGTGAAAATTGTCTCCTAGTTTCTCCCTACCACACTAGGAAAGAATGTTTGATCCTACTTCCTCTCTCTCCCTCTCTTCCTGTTCCTGCCTGTGTTGAGGCTTCTTGTGGCCAGCTGCTTGGCACAATGTGCCTCTGTTTTGGGGGAGCTCCCCATCCTCATCCTTTCAGTCAATCCCCTCCTGCTCTCACCTGGGAGGATAGTGCTCCCTCTTGAACCTCACAGAATCTCTCTGACACAAGGGGCTCCACAGGAAAACCTGAAATTTTTTGAAATTCCAATTTATAGGGACAAGTACCAAATTTCCTTTCCAGCGAGTTACACTCACACCAACTGTGTGAGAAAGCCTGTTTCCTCTCATCCTTGTCAGCTCTGAATTCAGAAACAAACACTTTTGGGCCAATATTTTTGCAAAAGGAAAATATCGCACTTCATTATTTTTTTTCCATTTATTGAATCAAGAGTAAACCCGAGGGGACAGGCACTTCCATAATGGAGGAATAAGAACCTCTGAAAATCTTCTGTCCCATAAAAACAACAAAACATTGATGAACATAATGGTCATCATCAACTTTTCCAGAACTTTGGAAATTGATTAAAGGCTTGCAACAATTTGCAGAGACTTTATTCAAGAAAAATGGCTGAAAAAAAAAAAGAAAAGAAAAATGGCTGAATATAAGAACAGTGAACTTCGGGCATTTCCATGGCCCTCTCCCCATCTCTGGGGTTGCCTTGAAAACTGCCTGCCTCTGAAACACAGGAGCAGTGAAAAGCAGCAGCCTAGCCGCCACTGGAGGGACCAGATGGGCTGAAACTCCCCAGAAGCTCCATCCCCAGGGAACTGTCAAAACTTGGCCTGTGTAGCAGCTCCCCAGAAAAGCCTCATCTATAGGAACTGTCCTTATTTTCCCTGATTGCGAGCTCACTGTGGGAGTAAAGCCCTATCCCCGGGGCATTTGTCAAACCAATTAGTGGCCTTTTAATCACATTGTAGCTCTCTGGGGCAATGATACCAGTTGAGGCAAACAAGAGGCCGGCCAAGAACTTAAAAGGAAAACTTGGGGGAAGAGAAGCTCTGACTTAACTGCCCCTTGCCTAGGAGGCCATGCACACGCTCAGGAAGTACCATGGACAGCGTTAGTCTCACATCTGCTTGGCCTTGAGTCTCTAAGCAAGCAGAAGTAAAGGCTAGTGCAGAACGAGGGTAGCCCCAACACACAAGGGGCCCCTTGACAAAGCCTGGAAGACTTACCAGTGTAAGGCATGCATGGAAAGCTCTGTACAACCATTAGCTGAAAACTAGGATAACTGAGCAAAGGCTTCACACAAAGAATACAGACTACAGAATTAGTCAAAGAAAATCACCAAATAACACAACCACAAAGAGCAAAAACTCAGAGGAGGGGGAAGGAAATCCCATTGCCACATTGCTATTTAAAATAGCCAGTTTTATATAAAAGGGAGACATGTAAAGAAACAGGAAAGTGTGGCCTATACACATAAAAAAGCAGTCAATAAATACTGGCCGTGAGAAATCCCAGATGTTGGAGTTACTAGACAAAGACTTCAAAGAAACTATTTTAAATATGTTTAAGTAAATTATAAAATCTAGGGGCGCCTGGGTGGCTCAGTGGATTGAGCCGCTGCCTTCGGCTCGGGTCATGATCTCAGGGTCCTGGGATCGAGTCCCACATCGGGCTCCCTGCTCAGCGGAGAGCCTGCTTCCCTTCCTCTCTCTCTGCCTGCCTCTCTTGTGATTTCTCTCTGTCAAATAAGTAAATAAAATCTTTAAAAAAAATTATAAAATCTATGTTGATGGGTTTATGAGATATAATTTGTATGATGATAATAGCACATACAAACATGGGGAGAGAAAAAAAACAGGTGTATTGGAAGAGTGTGTTTATATACTATTTAAATTAGGTTGGTACTAATCCAAACTAGATTATTTTAAATTAAGATGTTAAATCAGGGGATGCCTGGGTGGCTCAGTTGGTTAAACATCCGCCTTTGGCTCAGGTCATGATCCCAAGGTCCTGGGATCCAGCCCTGCTCAGTGGGAAACCTGCTTCTCCCTCTGCCTCTTCTGCTCCCCCTGCCTGTGTTCGTTCTCTCTCTCTCTCTCTCTCTGATGAGTAAAAATCTAAAAGAAAAAATAAGATGTTAAATCAGAAGACAAGAAATAACAAGTGTTGGTGAGGATGTAGAGAAAAAGGAACCCTCATGTACTATTGGTGGGAATACAAATTGGTGCAGCCACTGTGAAAAAGAGTATGAAGATTCCTCAAAAACTTAAGAACAGAAATATGTGATCCAGTATTCCCACTACTAGTATTTGTCCAAATAATATGAAAACACTAATTTGAAAAGATATATGCACACTTCTGTTTATTGCAGCATTATTTACAATAGCCAAGATATGGACACTCAAAGTGTCCATCTACAGATGAATGAATAAGGATGATGAAATCTTGCAAATGGCAAGATTGCAAATGTCAGGATTTCATGGATCTTGAATCTGGCAACATGGGTGGACCTAGAGGATATAATGCTAAGTGAAATAAGTCAGAGGAAAATAAACACCATATGATTTCACTCATATGTGGAACTTAAGAAACAAAACAAATGAGCTAGCAATAAAAAATGACAAAACCAGACTCTTTTTTTTAAGATTTTATTTATTTATTTGACAGAGAGATCACAAGTAGGCAGAGAGGCAGGCAGAGAGAGAGGAGGAAGCAGGCTCCTTGCGGAGCAGAGAACCCAATGCGGGCCTCGATCCCAGGACCCTGAGATCACGACCTGAGCCGAAGGCAGCAGCTTAATCCACTGAGCCACCCAGGCGCCCCACAAAACCAGACTCTTAAATACAAAAAACAAACTGGTAGTTGCCAGGGAGGACATGGGTAGGAGAGTAGGAAATAGGAAAAGGGGATTAAGAGGACATTTATCTTGAGGCACCTGGGTGGTTCAGTCAGTTAAGCATCTGCCTTTGGCTCAGGTCCTGATCCCAGGAGCCCCACACTGGGCTCTCTGCTCAGTGGGGAGTCTGCTTCTCCCTCTCCTTCTGCCCCTCCCCCCTGCTCCTGCTTGTGCTCACTCTCTTTCCCTCCCTCTCTCAAAATAAATCTTCTAAAAAAAGAAGGTAAGCCCCAAAAATATGTAGTAAAGGAAACAAGAGAATTAAAATGGTATGCTAGAAAACATCTAATAATACAAAAGAGGGCAATGGAGAAATAAGGGAATAAAAAAGATGTACAGAAAGCAAACAGGAAAACTGTAGAACTAAGTCTCCTCCTTATCAGTAATTACTTTATTTTTTATTTTATTTTATTTTTTAAAAGATTTTCATTTATTTCTTTGACAGAGATGACAAGTAGGCAGAGAGGCAGATAGAGGGGGAGAGAGGGAAGCAGGCTCCCCGCTGAGCAGAGAGCCCAATGCGGGGCTTGATTCCAGGAACCTGGGATCATGACCCAAGCTGAAGGCAAAGGCTTAACCCACTGAGCCACTCAGGCACCCCTCAGTAATTACTTTAAATATAAATAGATTAAACCCTCTGATCACAAGGTAGAGACTGGCAGAATGGATTAAAAATGATTGGGGTGGGGGATGGCACCTGGGTGGCTCAGTGGGTTAAAACCTCTGCCTTTGGCTCAGGTCATGGTCTCAGGGTTCTGGGATCGAGCCTCACATTGGGCTCTCTGCTCTGCAGGGAGCCTGCTACCCCACCCCTCTGCCTGCCTCTCTGCCTACTTGTCATCTCCGTCTGTCAAATAAGTGAATAAAATCTTTTAAAAAAATGATCCAGGGGTGCCTGGGTGGCTCAGTCAGAGTCTGACTCTTGATTTGGGCTTGGGTTATGATCTCAGGGTCATGAGATCGAGCTCCATGTTGGGCTCCATGGTGGGCGAGGAGCCTGCTTAAGATTCTTTGTCTCTCTCTCCCTCTGCCCCTCCCCCTGCTCACTCTCTTACTCTCAGATGAATGAATCTTTTTAAAAAAATATGATTCAACTGTATGCCATCTACAAGATTATCACTTTATTTTTAAAAATATTTTATGTGAGAGATCAGAGTGAAAGAAAACGTGACTGGGGGGATGTGGAGAGAGGTGGAGGGACCTCACTGGGAGAAGCAGGATCCTCGCTGAGCAGGGAGCCCAATGTGGGACTCGATCCCAGGACCCTGGGATCACAACCTGAGCCAAAGGCAGAACCTTAACCAATTGAGTCACCCAGGCGCCCGAAGATAATCACTTTAGGTTGAAAGACAAGAATTGCTTGAAAGAATGAGAAAAGATGTACCATGCAAACAATAATAAAAGGTAAGTGGAGTGACTAGACCGATAGCAGACAAATAGGGTTTTGTGACAAAAAAATTGTTACTAGAGGTAAAGAAGAATATTTTACAGTGATTAAAAGGATTAACTCATCAGGAATGTCTACAATTATAAACACACTTCACCTAACAACAGAGCCCCAAAATATCTGGAGGAAAAACTGGTCAAAGAAGAAATCAAAAAGGAAATAAGTATTTTGAATCAAATGAAGCAATTTTAACAATGTATAAAATTTTGTGGGACATGGTTGAAACAGTGTTTAGAGGGGAAGAGCAATAAATGTCTACCTTGGGAAATAACAAAGGTCTAAAGCTAATGACACCCACTTCCTCCTCATCATACTAGAAAGCGACTCAGATTCACCAAAAGGAAGAAGAAGAAATGAACTAATACATGAGGAGAAATCAATCAAATAGAATATATAACAAAGAATAAAAAAAACAGAGGAGAAAGTTGATGAAATTAAAACTTGATCTTTTGAGAAGACCGATGAAAACAGCCTAGCCAGATTAATTAGGAAAAAAGAGAAGCACAAACGACCACTGCCCACAGATCCTACAGATACTTAAATATGTGAACAATTTTATGCCAATAGATCCAGCAATTCAGATACACTGCACAAATCACTCAAAAGACACAAATTCACTTGAGCTTGTTTACCATTCATGAAATAGAGGAGGTTCCTTTCTCTGGCTTGCTGAAAATTTTTATCAGGGGTAGATGCAGATTTTAGTCAAATGCTTTTCCTGCATCTATTGTGATGAGCGTATGCCTCTGTTGCTGCCACATTTTACCCGATTTTGGTAATTTATTTCTTCCTTTTTTCCTGATCAGTCTCACTGGAGATTTATCAATCTTCTTGCTCTTCCCCCCCCCCATTGTGGTTTTATTCATCTTCTCTATTGTTTTAGTTTCCCATTTTTGGTGATTTTTGCTCTGATCTTATTTTATTCTTTTCTTGTGCTTACTTTGTATTTAATTCACTGTCCTTTTTTCCAGTGTCTTAAGGTGGAAGCTGGATTTGATTTGAGATGATCTTTCTAACATAGGAACTTGGCACTGTAATGTTCTCTTTTTAACCCAGCGGCTGGCAAACCATGGACCATTTAACAAACTCAGCCTACCACATGGTTTTCTTCCACTCCTGACCTAAGAATGGCTTTATGTTTTTATTTTTTTATTTTTAAAAATTTTTTAAAGATTTTATTTACTTATTTGACAGACAGAAATCACAAGTAGGCAGAGAGGCAGGCACAGAGAGAGGAGAGGCAGGCTCCCTGCCGAGCAGAGAGCCCGATGTGGGGCTCGATCCCAGGACGCTGGGATCATGACCTGAGACGAAGGCAGAGGCTTTAACCCACTGAGCCACCCAGGCACCCCTGCCTTTATTTTTTAAATGGCTGAAAAAAAAATCAAAAGAAAAATAATATTTGGTGACACGTGAAAATTCTGCCAAGTTCAAATTTCAGTGTCCATAATTAAAGTGCTACTGGAACGTGACCATGATCACTCACTCCCACATGGTTCCACTGGAACTACAATGGCAGATTCAACTAGGTGCAACAGAGAAGATCAGTTGCAACAGAGACGGTGTATATCCATTCTGTAAAAGAGGAAAAGTGACTCAAATACTGTACTTTTAAGACCTGGTGGAGTAAGATTATTTTATCACTGATTTAGATGGCAAAGCATTGTGTTTGCCATAGCAAACAATAACTGTGCTAGAGAGTACAATAGACATTGACCTTACCAGGCTAACACTCATCATCATCTTTCCAGCTCGCAGGAGAGCAAGAGTCAGAAACATTAGAAAGCTTACAAGAGATGATCTCATCGCATCAGAATTTCTTCACAAAAATAAAAACGAGGTTTGGGATGCCTGGGTGTCTTAGCCAGATAAGCATCTGACTCTTAATTTCCACTCAGGTCATGAAATCAAACCCCCAAGTCGGGCTCCGAGCTCAGTAGGGAGTCTGCTTCAGGATTCTCTCTCTCCCTCTCCCTCTGCCCCTCCTCCTGAACTCTCTGTTTCAAAGAAATATATCCTTTTTAAAGATGAAGCTGAAATGAAACTGAGTTTCTAGGTGACCCATTTATTAGCCAAGCAAGGAAAGCTACCTACCTAATGGTGAGTCAATTAAATCATGATGGAGACAGCTGGGGGGAAAAAGTGTGTACAGAGAAGATAAACATATTCTGAGATGTCTGGCCTGTAGGTGAGAAGATGAGTCAAGGACATCGAGAACAACATCAATAGTCAATTTCAAACAAAGTTAGTGACTTTGAGTGGTTTTCCTTGTCTCGCAGCAAGTTGACATCTGTTACTGATACCTCGAAGGTTGTTCATTTGAGAAGCCAATGCCAAGTTTGACATGATTGAAGAAAAGCCGTGACAGGTATCAAGAAACAACCATGGGGGCGCCTGGGTGGCTCAGTGGGTTAAGCCGCTGCCTTCGGCTCAGGTCATGATCTCAGGGTCCTGGGATCGAGTCCCGCATCGGGCTCTCTGCTCAGCAGGGAGCCTGCTTCCCTCTCTCTCTCTCTCTCTGCCTGCCTCTCTGCCTACTTGTGATCTCTCTCTGTCAAATAAATAAATAAAATCTTTAAAAAAAAAAAAAGAAACAACTATGGATGAGAACATTTTCAAAGATCAAGTTCAAAAGAGCAAATGAGGCTCACAGTTGATGCTAGTGATAACACACGAGAGGTTGGCATAGCTTTCAAAAAGTACCTGCTGATAAAGAAGGCAGTTAATTACCACAGACTCTAAATGCCTTCTGTGTTCATAAGAATGTACAAAACATTCATCAGACGAGGTCTCCTCCTGCCCTACAGATATTTTCACCAACATCCATTGCCACGCGTTGTGGAAGATTCGTGGCTTGATGAATTCTTTCAGCTTTTGTACATCCAGAAATTTTTAAATGTCTCCTTTCTTGAAAGATATTTTCACGGAGTACAGACATTTTTTTTTCCCTTTTTGTTCTTTATAGCTATTCCTCCACTGTCTTCCAGCTTGCTGACAAGAAGTTGGCGATTACTCCTACATTTATTCCTCTGTATAGAATCCATCTTTTTTTAATGTAGATTTTTAAAAATTTTCTTTTTGCCCTTGATTGTAAGCTGTTTCATTGTTTTCTTCATGTTTCTTGTACTCAGAGTTTGTGGAGCTTCTTGGATAGATGGATTTGGTGGTTTTCATTAAAGTTGGGATTTGGGGAGTCACTATTCAAATATTTTCCTGCATCCTCCTCTACTTTTCTCCTTTTTAGATTCCAATTACACATTTAGTACATTGCTTGACTTTGTCCCACAACTTGCTGATTCTTTTTCTTCGTGTCTTTATTTAATTTTGGATAGTTTCCATTGCGGTGTCTTCAAGGTCACCAATCTCTCCCGCATTGTGGCCACATGGTTTATGTTTCATTTGGACCCAGCTGTTTTCTCCTCTAGAAGAAGTTTGTCCCCCTTTTAAATACTCCCCGTCTCTCCTTGGCGTGACCAATCTTTCTTCTGGCTTCCAGAACATATGGAATACAGTTGTGATAACCCTCCCCGTGTCCTTGTCTACTAAATCCGTCATCTCTGTCGTTCCTGGATTGGTTCTGATTGATTTTTCACTTTATTATGGGTCATGTTTTCTTGCTTCTATGCATTCCAGATAATTTTTTTAAAATGACAGATCACACATTACAGAGATACTTTGTTATTCTCCTTAGCTGATCTGTCAGGTTTCCTGGGGAACCTACAAACAAGTGAAAGTGTTTTCTCTGATACTGTTCATCAGCCTGCGTTAAGACAGATTGTTCTGACCCCCTTGCTAATTCATAGCCCCCCTCAAAATGTTCAAACAAGATTCACTGTCCCCACTATCTGCAGTGTTTACTTTTCCCCTTTCCCTCTTTTTTTTTTTTTTTAGATTTTATTTATTTATTTGACAGAGAGAGATCACAAGTAGGCAGAGAGGCAGGCAGAGAGAGTGAGAGGGAAGAAGGCTCCCTGCCGAGCGGAGAGCCCAATGCGGGACTTGATCCCAGGACCCTGAGATCATGACCTGAGCCGAAGGCAGCGGCTTAAACCACTGAGCCACCCAGGCGCCCCCCCCTCTTTTTTTTTAAGATTTTATTTATTTGACAGAGAGAAATCACAAGAGAGGCAGGCAGAGAGAGAGGAAGGGAAGCAGGCTCTCCGCTGAGCAGAGAGCCCGATGTGGGACTCGATCCCAGGATCCTGAGATCATGACCTGAGCTGAAGGCAGCGGCTTAACCCACTGAGCCACCCAGGCGCCCTCTTTTTTAAAATTTAAATCTCCCACTTCCTCCCCCTTCTTTTGCTTATTTAGGACTCAGTCCATGGTTTTGATCTCTGCTGTACACAAACAGCATGATAATGGTTAACTATATGGCTTTGCGTTTTTCTTTGACACCAAACACAAAAGAATACGTATTTTAGGGTTCAGAAACAAGCAAAATTATATTATATAAAATTATATATATAAACAAGCAAAATTATATATTTAGTTGAAGCTAAAAAACAAAACAAAACATTATTTTCCCTTAGGGAAGAGGGAAGAGAACAGTGGGGCAGGGAGTGAGGAGGGTCTCCAGAATTCTGGCAGTGTTCTGTTTTTTCACTTTGTGAAAATTCAGTTTTATCATTATTCTGGGTAGTCTATCACATTTTCTGTAAGTCTATCACATGTCCACTGTAATGCTTAATTTTAAAATTGATGACCAACAACAGACCTGTACCCCTATGGATAAAAATACATTATATGTTTATAAAAAATAAATAAAAAATTTTTTAAAAATGATGACCAACATCTGGTAAAAATAGCATTGGATTCCTACCCCACATCTTACGGGGTAAATTGCACGTCGATGAAGCACTTAATTGTTAAAAAAAAAAAAAAAGAATCAAACCACAAACGTTTGAGAAGAAAGGGTGGAGAAATAATTTTTATTTCAAGACTGTTTCGAGCGTGATGTGCAACCCAGAAGCTACAAAAGAAAATATTGATGAATCTGATTACATTGAAATCAAGCAATTCTCCACGGCAAAACCCTCCATAAACAACATCAGAAGACACATAGCGAGCCCGGAAAAAGATTTGTAATTCCTCCTACAGGCAAGTTGAATTCCTTTAATATGTATATTAAAATGACTTATAATAAGAAGCTAAGACCCACAGGCAAATAGAAAAAAACGGGGAAGGAAAGGGATACGAATGAACAGTGCAAAAAATAGAAATGTCTTTTAAAATAGGAAAAGGAGGTCAACTTCACGCACAGAGAAGCACGAATTAGAATTATGCCGAGACAGCGCATTTCTACCAAATCGAGGACAGTCCGACAGCGTCGTGTGGGTGAAGGTGGAAGACGCGCTGGTGTCTTCGTACATTCCAGACAGGAGCCATCAGTGCCATAATGAAGACGGAAAGTAACATGGGAATAACTAACAAAATCACTAAGACAAATTTAAATGGTTTTAGGGGCGCCTGGATGGCTCAGTGGGTTAAGCCTCTGCCTTCGGCTCGGGTCATGGTTTCGAGCCCTGCCTCGGGCTCTCTGCTCAGCAGGGAGCCTGCTTCCCCTTCTCTCTCCGCCTGCCTCTCTGCCTACTTGGGATCTCCCTCTCTGTGTCAAATAAATAAATAAAATCTTTAAAAACAAATAAAAATAAAATGGTTTTAAATACAATTTAAAACCCAAGGTGTCTGGGCGGCTCAGTCGTTAAGCATCTGCCTTTGGTCATGATCTCAAGGTCCTGGGAACCAGTCCTGCACCAGGCTCCCCACTCAGCGGGGAGCCTGCTTGTCCCTCTGCTCCTCCCCCTGCTTGTGCACTCTCTCTCAAATAAATAAATAAATGATCTTAAAGAAAGAGAGAAAAGAAAAAACACAAACCCATTGACCCTAATTGTACACATGCCAAATACCACATAGATAAGGAAGGATATTTATTTCGGTATTGGTAGTCACGGCCAAAGATTAGAAGCCCTCTGAAGGTCCTTCAGCCGGGACTTGTTCAATAGGTGATGGGCACCTGGTGGCTCTGTCAGCTGAGTGTCCGACCCTTGGTTTCGACTCAGGTCACCATCTCGGTCCTTGGGATCGAGCCCTGCTTCAGACTCTGCACTGCGCCGAGAGTCTGCTTGAAGATTCTCTCTCTCCCTCTCCCTCTGTCCTCCCTTGACCCACCCTGCTCGTGTGATCTCTCTCTAAAATAGATAAACAAATCTTTTTTTTTAATAGCAAACAACCCACACCTGTGCATGCTATTCCACATGTACTTAGACCATCTCTGTGAGGAGAAGGGGGTCTGATAAAGGCTGTTGCCTCTGGTTTAGAGGCAAGGTTCTACATCCTTTGAATTTCTATTGAGGAGGAAGGA
Source organism: Meles meles (assembly GCF_922984935.1). Lineage (NCBI taxonomy): Eukaryota > Metazoa > Chordata > Mammalia > Carnivora > Mustelidae > Meles > Meles meles. The sequence continues at coordinate 12,630,856 of NC_060086.1, forward strand.
AGCAGATTCCCTGCTGAGCAGAGAGGCCGATGCAGGACTCGATCCCAGGACCCCGGGGATCATGACCCGAGCTGAAGGCAGAGGCTTAACCCACTGAGCCACCCGGGTGCCCTGAATTTCTATTTTAAAAAGTAAACAAAATGAATGCCTAGAATGGTTAAGAAGATGATGGAGCAATTGGACAGCAAAATGTAATTTAATGGAAACGGGAACAGTGGGCTACAGAACCGTCCATTTCCACAGGGTTCTCGTCGTCTCTGGCACGGGGTAGTGAGAAGGCGAGAAGTCCATGGTGCTGAGTTTCATTGCTCTGCACCTTGGGGTATTTTCCGGTGGCGGTGGTGGTGAAGGTGCCCACCTGCAGCCCCGCCACCAGCCGCCCCATTCTGAGATCCAGGCTGCTGACTACGCCTTAGTTCAAACTTCAGGGCAACATGGAGCGAGCAGGCACGTTCTCCATCCCAGCTTACCCCCAGCTCCCACTGCATTCCCTCCATCACTGCAGGGAGGTGGTGGCCTCCGGCCCCCTGGCCCGGAAGTTTCCGACTCTCCCAGGACACCCCAGTTCAGATTTCCCAAGTCATCCTCCCCGCTCATCCCTCAGCCGCCAGCCTTCTGAGACCGCCGTGCCCCTCGGCACCGCAGTGTGGGGCCAAGATCACTAACGAGACCCTGGGGCTTTGGATGAAGCCAGACCCCTAAGTGGGCCCTGGGAAACCTATTAAGTCCCTCTTTCCTTACTGCAAGCGACCCCAGGAACAGAGGCGGAGATCGCGAGAGAAGAGGGGGAACGATGTGGTGCAGACAGGCGTCCCCCTGTTTCCTGCAGAGTCCTCCTGTAGTCCACTGCTACTTTAAGATTTGTGTCCACAGAGGAACTACGGTTTGACCTGGGCTGTGAGGAGTGAGTAGCTTTCCAGGTGGGGAAGGACACTCCGATGTGGAGAAGGCGTGCTCGGTCAGGGAGAGGCGGGAGATGGTGGCATGTGCAGGCTGCGGTGTGACTTGTGGGGAAGGCATGGGCAGGAGACGGGGTTGGGGGAGACCGACAAGGCCCGTGGGTTCCGTGTTTCGATGGCCAGAACTTGCCCTTTTTCCACCAGGATCTGGGTCCCCCGTTCAGCCAGACTAGATCTCCCCTGCTGGGCATATCGCGCTTTCCCTTCAGGGTAGTTCGGTGAGCAAGGTGCCCAGCCAGCTGAAATGCTGAGGCTTTAATTCAGGCAGCAGTTTGGGGTCTGGTGACCCAGAGTCTGGCTTGAATGAATGAGTTTTCAAATTTTGGTCTTTTTTCTCCAGGGATGCCACAGAAGATGGGGTGTGGGTGCCAGGGACTGAAAGCAAAGCCCCTGCTGGAACTCGCCAGCTTTAACCCCCTGTTTGCAGTAGAGCAGAAATCCCATGGTGGTGGGCTAGGGGGTCTCAGGTCCAGAAGCCTGGGGGACATAGAAGACTCCCCTCTGCTCTCTGTCTCTTGTCTCTGTCTCTGTCCCTTTCTGTCTTTCTCTTTCTCCCTGTCTCTGTCTCTCTTTGGGTCTCTGTTAGCCCAGATCCTGATGAACCCCTTGTGGTGGGGGTGGTCTTCCAAAGGCCACGTGGCTTCCCTCCTGCTCTGCCTGCTGCTGCCCTCAGCAGTCGCCTCTGCCTGTCCCTCATCATGTGCCTTGTTCTGTGTCTCCCCCTCAGAATCTGCTTTCTCCCTCCTCCAGGCCCCTTTCTCTTTCCCCCACACCTGGGCAGGGAGGGACCCACAGACAAAGCAGACACAGAGAAGAGCTCAGACTTCAAAATCAGACCAACCTGGGGACCTCTAGCTAAGGGAGATGCTGTGTGACTGCCCCAAGTCTCAGCTTCCCCATCTGTGAATTAACAGTGATAGTGACATGTCTGCCTCCCAGCAGCCTCACGAAGACCCAGTATCACTGGGCACGGGGCGCGTTTAGAGCACACCGTCAGGGCTGGACGCGTGGCAGTGACTGTCTCAGCAGGGCTGTCGCTGCGGTTCCGCGCCACACCCCCCAATGCCCCTCGGTGTTTGGAGGGAATATGGGACTGTTTCCAACAAAGGGAAGTTGGAGACCCTGTCATTGTTCCTGGGGAACTTTCCAGAAGGCCTTGGTGGAAGAGGTGCGGGGAGGGTTTGGGGAAGAGAAACCGAGGCCGGGCACTTGCAGGCTTCCGGGGCTTGGCCTCAGGCCGGAGAGGCCGGGTGACGCTGGTCTGCCACCTACCTCGGGCTCTGCTGGCGTGGCCTCGAGGCACCCGCGAGGAGAGGGAGCAGCGGTGAAACAGGAAGGAGCGGCGGGAGGGGGCCGGGTGGGAGGGAGGCCCGGGCCGGTGGTCCACAGGGACCTGAGGGGGCCTGAGGGACGGCAGTTTCGCAGTGAGGACCGGGAGGCCGCCATTTGGTCCGGCCAGCTGAGGCTCCTCCGGTGAGCTTGCATGAGGCTTCGGAGGGGCGCAGTTTTACAGACGGGGGTGTAGGAAGAGAAAGATGAGAAGCAGAATATGCCTCTTAGTCGACTGAACGAAGGGGACGGCAGGCCCGCAGACAGGGACACAGACGGGAGGCAGACGTTTGGGAGAAATGGGAATGAATTCCCTCGCTTCCAGTAATTCTGCAATCAGCAGACACGACTCAGACTTTCCAGTCCAGGAGCCTGAGTTTAGTGCAGTTGCCGTGACAACTGTGGGACGAGAGGGTGACACCTGGGAGACAGGAGTCCTCGCCCACGTGTCACGTGGGACATCAGCCCGGCTCTTCCCCGTAAGTAATGTGGGGACCGCAGGGTGTCCCAGAAAGCGCCCCCCCCGCCACGTCCCCGTGTGCAGGGACAGGTCTGCTCAGGACAGGCGTATCATGCACTCCGCACGGAGCCCGTGGTGTCCGTGAGGCAAAGTCGGAAGACACACGGAAGGGCAAAGAAGGGAGAGTTAAGCGAGGAATTGTCGTCTGTCTTTGGAGGTCCTTCAGGTGGGCGGTGCTAAAGGCAGGAGGGCTGGCAGGGGTCCGCTGTGATCCCTGGGGGAGAGGAAGCCTGGGAGGGGAGAGAACAGAGGAGCTCCTGCCCAGCTGTCCTGCGGGGGTGGGGACGGGTGCCCAACCGCAGTGACTTCTGACTTCGGAACTGAGCCCGTGGCTAGCTCCTTTCACATAAGGTCGAGGAAGTTTCCTCGAGAAATGACGCAGTAAGTAGTTCAGGACAGGTTGCGTTGGAAGTGTGGGCGGGGGGTGTGGGCAGTATTGCTGATGGTCTTCGGCTCAGAGAAGGGAGAGTGTCTGCGGGGGGCTCGGGCTGCACATCACAGCTGGGGCCGCGGGCGCGGGCAGTGCCGCTCATGAAGGCTGCTGTGCGCCGTAACACGGAGCAGGTGCACGTCTTCCCCGGGATGGAGTCAGAATGGACGGGCCCAAGATGACCATAGGGGCTGTTCTGAGTCCCCCTAAGGGGAGAGCTGGAAGACATAAATAAGACAAAAGACAACGGCCAGGGCAGGTGAGGACAGGAGGGTGTGCGGTCTGTCCTCGGAGAGCCTGGGGTGTGACCTCCCCGAGATGGGCGAATGCAGGTGGTAGGATGGGCCTCCGGGGACAGAAGACTCTGGTGCTTCTCCAGCCCCTCACCCCGGGCTTTGTCCCAGCAGTGACCATGTCCATACCCCAGAACCAGCTGCTCGGGAAAGAGCCCGTCCCTTCAGAAATCGGACCCCCGTCTGATCGGGCCACTGTTCACTCAGGTGCCCATCCCCACCTTCCTCCCTGTAAGGCTGGCCTGTCGGGTACGGGAGCTCTGGGCTCCAAATGCTGGACAGACGTGGAGACTGGTGGACAGGTGTGCAGAGACCCCCGGGTGCCTGGAAGAGCCCAGGGCATGGAGGCCAGAGGAAGAGCAGACGGAGGCTCCAGACATCTGAATTCCTGGGGACACTGGGCTGAGGGCAGCAAGGGGCAGAAAGTGCCAGCTTGGGGATGAAGCCCAGTGTCACCGGTGGAAGGGGTGTGGGGGCCGTCCGTGTGTTTTCTGGGAGGGACGCGTCCCCGTGACCCTCCTCTCCGGCCCGCCCGCCTGTCCCCCTGCAGGTCCCGACATGAGCCCTTGGCCAGAATCCAACTGGACCGCGGCGCAGGAGTTCGTGATCCTGGGTTTCTCCGGATGGCCCCAGGGGCTGCGGCTGCTGCTCTTCGCCTTCCTCCTGCCGCTCTATCTGGCCACGCTGGCGGGAAACCTGCTCATCCTGGGCCTGGCCATCGTGGAGCCTGCCCTGCACACCCCCATGTACTTCTTTCTGGGGGCACTGTCCGCTGTGGAGGTGGCCTACACGCTGGTGCTGACCCCGCGCATGCTCGCCGGCTTCCTGCTGCCGCCGGGGGGCCAGGCGGTGGCCCGAGCCACCTGCGCTGCCCAGATGGGCCTCTTTGTGGCGCTGGGAGGCTCCGAGTGCCTGCTACTGGCTGCCATGGCCCTGGACCGCTACCTGGCCATCTGCCACCCCCTCTCCTACCCCCAGATCATGACCACGGGGCTCTGCTGGTGCCTCCTCGCCTCCTGCTGTGCTGGGGGCTCTATCCTGGCCTTGGGGCTCACCACAGCCATTTTCCAGCTGCCCTTCTGCCGGGGTGGCCTCGTCAACCACGTCTTCTGTGACCTCCCGGCAGTGTTGGTGCTGGCGTGCGGGAACCGCCGGCTGCAGGAGCGGGTCCTGCTGGCGGCTTGCCTGTTGCTGCTGGTGCTGCCCCTGGCCCTGATCCTGCTGTCCTACACCAGGGTGCTGGTGGTCATTCTGGGTGTTGGGGGGCCTGCAGGCCGCCGCAAGGCCTTCAACACGGTGGCGTCACACCTCACGGTGGCTGTGCTCCACTACGGCTGTGCCACAGCCATGTACGCCAGACCCCTGAGCAGCCGTGACCTCGAGGAGGACAAGCTGGTCTCACTCATCTACGTCAGCCTCACGCCGCTGCTCTACCCCGCCATCTACACGCTGCGGAATCGGGATGTGCAGGGCGCCCTGCAGCGGGCAGTCAGCGGCAGGACGCCAGGGCCTGTCCACCAGGCCGACATCAACTAACGGTGCAAGCCAGGGGGTGTCTGTCCTGAAATCTGATCGGGCCACTGTCCACTCAGGTGCCCATCCCCACCTTCCTCCCTGTAAGGCTGGCCTGTCGGTTATGGGAGCTCTGGGCTCCAAATGCTGGACGGACGTGGAGACTGGTGGACAGGTGTGCAGAGACCCCCGGGTGCCTGGAAGAGCCCAGGGCACGGAGGCCAGAGGAAGAGCAGACGGAGGCTCCAGACATCTGAATTCCTGGGGACACTGGGCTGAGGGCAGCAAGGGCAGAAAGTGCCAGCTTGGGGACTTGTTCTCCTCCTTCACTGAGCGGAACCTTGCTGCTCCAGAGCCATCTGTGGCTCCCCAGGACGGGCTGGATGGAAACGTGGTGTACAGCTTATGAGGACTCCGAAATCGCACCGCAACCTGGTTCTTTGGCGTCCATGGACATTTCAAGCTGAACGGTTCCTGCTGGTGGCCGTGTGCTGTGGGACATTCCGCAGCCCTTGTCTCTACCCAGTAGACGCCAGGAACACACCACCGCTCCCCCACACTTGAGATGCCCCAAACTGTCACCAGACGTGACCAAACATCACCCAAGGGGCGAGGTCAGCCCTGGCTGAGAACAGCGGCTCTGACGTCTGGCCACACAGTATCCATTGAAGAGAAATGAGTGCATGCGCAAGAGGTTCACAGCTGCATTAGTGATAATAGACAAAAACCGAAGACAAGCCAAGTGTTCATGAACATGGAATAGACACAAAGATGGGGCGCGTGGGTGGCTCAATCGATGAAGCACCTGACCCTTGATCTTGGCTCAGGTCATAATCTCAGCGTCACGAGTTCAAGCCCCACATTGGGCCCCGTGCTGGGCATGGAGTCCACTGTAGATTCTCTCCCTCCCTCCTCCTCTGCCCTCCCCCCCACCCCGCCCCACTCTCTCTCCTCCTCTTAAGAAAAGAAATAGACAACAAAAACTTTGTGGCATATTCACGTGACAGAATTGTACACAGTAAGAAAGAGACACGTGTTGCTGTTGGCAGACACAGATATGACACTGAGTATGAGAAGCGAAACTCAGAGAGCACACACCAAATGCCTCCCTGCTCATAAGGCCAACGACAGACTCATCAGCGGTGGCTGATCCTGTAACAGGGGTTACCTGGGAGAAGGGTCTGGATTGGCACAGGCACAGGAGAAGTCCCGTATTCAGACCTGGCTGGTCGTGACGTGGGCGTACATGTGTACAAATCCCCATCAAGATGCTTACATCGGGTCGGTGCACTTGGCCGTCTGTAAGTAAACCACAGCTGGTTCAACTGTTCGCCAAGTAAGGCAAGACTTCGGGATTGCCGTGACTTTGCTCCTGCTGCTTTATGCCCCTGGTACACGTTCTTCCTCTCCTTCCACCTATGAACATGCCTTCCTCCTCTCGACGACAACAGCTGCGACGCCAAAATATAATTTCAGCATGTGCTTCACTTCCCGCTCATCTACGCACACCCTCCACGCAACTACACGGTGAGCCCCCTAAAGCCAGACCTCAGACCCTGTCCTTCTAGTTCCCGATCTGTGAACTTGGTGGTTCTTAATATGTGATGGGAGGAACAAACCATGCACGAGCTCCTGGGTTCTCTGGGGGTCTCACATATGGGCTACAGGCCCAGGGGCAATGCTCTGGAGTCCTACCAAGGGCAAGAATCTGTCCAATGGAGTCCTCCTCTGGGGTCTGTGGTCAGGGTGTCAGAACTGGCTGAAAACCTCAGCTGGCAAATTCTGGGGCCCACCTTACCAATCAATGCAAGGAGCCTCGGAAGCAGCGGGCTTGTAACTTGGTGTCCTAACTGCATCCAGAAAACTCAGCAGACCTGATTGTACCAGGGCCAGAGGTCCAGATCGTGTGGGAGGGAACTCATCCAAGAAACATTCCCCCTCCCCTAGAGTCCCATTCAGACACTGGAAGCCTGAGAGGCTGGGCAAATGGCCCATCTATAGGGGTTGCCTTGGAGCCCGGGAAGAAGGGAATATATGACGCCACATAGGGCTCCCAACTGCTTCAGATGACTCGTGATGGGGTCTCTGTCTGTCCGGCTCTCCGCCCACCCACACTACCTGCTTTCTCACCTTCCGTGTCTCCCTCAGGCCGGTGCAAGGAAGAGAACGGGATGTCCCGATGCACACAGGAGTTCTGGCTCCAGGCACCAGAGGTGACCCCCATCCCCGCCCCCGAAACCACCAGGTAGGAGAAGGTCTTCTATCCTGAAGGGCCGGTGCGTGGCCGTCTGTGGTTGTGCGCGGGGCTGGTTTGGCTTGGCTCCGGGGCTGGGCTTAGAGGAGGGGCGCCCCACCGGGTGTGAACCACCAAGCAGCCGGAAGCCGTCCGAACCCCTCCTGCTGCACAAGGTCCTTTAGAATATGGTGAGTCTCAAGACGCATCAAGTTTTGAGTTTGGGGTTCTTTTTCCCTTTATTTACTGATGTTGGAGATACCAGTGATACGTAATGACAGTAATCTCAGTTGTACAGCACAATTTGATAGATGCGTCCAGCATAACACGATCACAAGCACGGTTAACATTATCTCACACTCGCCGCATTTTCCACCTTGCGAAGAGAACGTTGAAGATTTACTCTCTTAGCAGCTTTCAGACACGTGACACTTTCCAGTTTCCGATTCTCCACCGTCCCCCACCGATGTGACCTTACAGACCCTTACTGGAAAGGTCCCTTCCCTCTCCGGGGTGTCCCCGTCAGCCTCCCCAGGATATGAGGAACTTGCAGCAACGTGACAGCAAGAGGTCCCAGGAGGACCCCCAGACCTGGCGTGTCGGCCTCCTGCCAGCTGCCCAGCCCAGAGCCACATCTGTGGGCTTTGGCTTTAGCGGGGAGCTTGCTAACTTGCTCGGGCCCTGCAGGGGGCTCTCGGATCATTGGCATCAGGCCACTAGATCCCTTGCCACCGTGTGCCCAGGGTGGGATCCACAATAACCCCCAGGGTCGAGGGCCAAGGTGTACAGCAACAGAGGGCACGCAGGCCCTTGAGCTCGATGGCCCCTATGGCACCAGGCAAGACTAGGTGTCCCGGGGCCACCTGGGAGCACAGCTGGTGGGGAAGGAGAGTCTCTCTGTCCTCTAAGGCCACACAGGGCCCCTCTATCGTAGCCCACACTCCTGTCCTGGCCATTACCCCAGGCAGGTCCTCAGAGCCTCGGTCAGGCAGGTGCTCAGAGTGGGGAAGCTCGCTCGCTTGAAGCCCAGCACCTGCTGGGGGAACTCGTTGGGGCATCAACAGTTTGAAGACAGACCCCCAGCATCTCAAACCCACCCCCGCCTCAGTCCTCCCAGGTCCAGGAGGACTCTGGTTGCTTCTTTCCCAGCTTGCACTTTGGGATAGGAAGGACTCTGACGATCAGCAGCCTCAGGCCAAAGCAGTGCCCCCTGAGACCGGCAAGCGCGGGACCCCAAACAGACTGGCCGACCCAGCAGAGCCAGTTAGCCACGAGCAGGAAAAGGCATTCCCCGCGGACCCTCCCAGCCTGTTCCTGGGGCCAGTTGTGAGGACTTTGTTGAACTAACACTCGTTAAGAGGAGCGCTGGTGGTCGGTGGGTTCAACAGCAGGCCACAGGAGAACGGGAAACAGACATTTATTATTCACGAGGCCCTGGGGGCGGGGCAAGAAATACACAGCGGGCCTGGAGGGGCCACATGGGGACATCAAGGCAGAAAGCAGAAAGAGACTGGACCCGGGGCACGTGACTTTATTAGGGCCCGTAGGCTAGGACCACACTGGTCCATTCAAACCAGAGAAGCTGGGTTTAGGTAAGCGCCACGGGGGTCTTGGCTAAGGGGCGCATAAGGCAGACAAGCGCTGGCGAGCAGGGGAGTCTGCAGCTCGCAAGGATGTGGGAGGCAGGCATGCAGGGACCTCACATTTGCTCATGGCTTTGCGGCTGTGATCCCGGGGCCGGCGGATCAGTGTCGGGTCCCCGCAGACCGCTCGGCCAGATGTTTCGGGTGCGGAGCTGCGATACGATACCGAGGAGCAGCTTAGCTGGCTGTCAACAGGTACAGGTACGTATCTAAGATGCGAATTTACTGTTCACCCGCCTGGGCGCAGGCCGCCTGAGCCTGTGAGCTCACATCTTGTTATATCTGAGCCATGTTTTCTCTTCTTCCTATAGTCTGCCTCTTAGGAACTCCTGCTTGCTTGTAGCGTTTTAATCTAGATGCTTCTCTGTAGACGGACTCCTGGGAAACTGCTTTGCTCGACTCTGTTCCCTTTCTCTGGAGCTGAGTATCTGGGCTTTCCGCTCAGCATTTTGGTGTTCACGTTGCAATGCCCGTACTTCTCATTTCTAGACACTCAGTGAGCTCCCCTGTCCAAAGAGACCAGTTCTCTGGCTTTGTGCCTTGCTGTCATGTGGTTTTAAGTCTTTGCTTTCAATCATTTGTGAAGGCAGTTATTCTTCTAGAATTTTGTGTTTCTGTGACCCTAAAATACTGGACGTTATTTTAAGTATCTGTTAACCGTCTTGCTGTAGCTTGGTCCTTCGTGTTTTGTAGCTGGGGATTATGAAGTCATGTGGGGTTTTGTATGTCAAAATGCCGACAAATGTGGGTTGAGAGTGTTTCCCTCCAAAATATATTTTGTTTGCTTCTGCCACTGGTTCCAAAAACAGGGCAAATTTCTATATTGACTGGTTAGTTTTAAGACTGGGACAGGAATAAGAGGAATTCCAAATTCTGACTCACACAGGATGCTGGTCAGAGCTCATGAATCATCGGGGTAAACCTTTCCCCATCAGAGCCCAAAGGAGAGGCAGACAAGGTTCTGGAGCAAGGGAGACTTTTCCCTAGCCCACCCCCTTTCCCCGCGTGTACAGACTTCTGAAATTTCTGACTCTGTAAGTTACTTCAGGACCCACTCTTCGCCTTGTGTGCCCCACGGCCTTGCCTCGCATCCTCCTTTGGTCTCGAACACCTGAGCTTTGGGGAAAACCAAGTTAAACCGTCGGGGCAGCTCCAGTTTCCGCCCTCCAACTGCATCTTTGGCTCTCTGCTCAGCTAACCTCGCTGGCACCTGGACACTGCACTGGTTTTCTTGCCAGCCCAACTATGCGTTTTAAAGAACCTTATCTGTTACCAGCCATCATTTCCGGTCACTTATGGTGGAATGGCTTTTGCCTCAAGTGGCCCACCGTTTTGCCAGAAAAGGGAATTCTGACCTTACACGATATGAAACCTGATTAGGAACCAGTCAGCGGAGAGATCCTCAGGATCGGTCAGGAAATGGCTGGTATTCAGATCCAGCAAGCAAACAAAAATTGGGATGGGATGTTGGGCTGGGGTCTGGAGTCCTGGTCTAATAAGCTCCTGCTGGTCTGGGTACGGAGTACGTCACAGAGACAAAAGGGCCTGATTTCGTATGGGACGTCCTGGTACAGGTAATTCCATACACTCCGGTGTGTCTGCCTGACAAGCTCACACTTACAGCCAATTACCAACGTGGCTTAAAATAAATCAGATTCTTTCTAGGCGGCGTCCTCAGGAACAGACCCCCTATGCGCCCCCTGGGATTGCTCTGATGTTTATTAGACCTGTTGTCTTAATGATTTAATTTAGTCACAGATTTCAAAGCCCTATAGCCACAGTTAATGCAGATAGACTTTATAATGAGGTATACCCTGTAAAAATATATCGCGCTAGAGCATCATTCATTGGTTTTAAGAGACGGGCCCTTCCTGATTCTCCTGACTAGTCCAGTCTCCCCTGGATTCGCATCTCCGCATACCCGCAGCACTGGACTTTCTGCCGAAGGGTTTTCCACACTCACAACCTCCAGAGGTGCGACTGCCACCGACACGCCGGGACTCGGGAGCTGAAGCCCCCGCTCTTCCCTCACCCGTACAGCTTCTCCCGGGTGTGGATTCTGTGGTGGCGGATGAGGTTGGCCTTCTGGGAGAAGGTCTTCCCGCACTCGGAGCACTCGTAGGGCTTCTTGCCCATGTGAGTTCGCTTGTGGATGATGAGGCAGGAGTTCTGCGAGAAGGCTTTCCCACACTCGCTGCACTTGTAGGGCTTCTCGCCCGTGTGAGTCCTCTGATGCAGGATGAGGTGGGACTTCTGGAAGAAGGCTTTCCCACACTCGCCGCAGCCGTAGGGCTTCTCCCCGGTGTGGGTCCGGAAGTGGATGATGAGGCACGACTTGCGCGAGAACGACTTCCCGCACTCTTTGCAGCCGTAGGGCTTCTCCCCCGTGTGGGACCGGTGGTGCTCGATGAGGCGGGACTTGTGGGAGAAGGTCTTCTCGCACTCGGAGCACTTGTACGGCTTCCCTCCTGCAAGAGCTGCGGCGGGCAAGGACAGGCTCGTCTTCTGTGATGGCAGCGGCCCGCCGCTGCCATCCCCCCCGCGTTTCTCTCTGTGACCTCCCCGGCTAACCCTGCAGCCTAGCCCCTGGGCCCCAGGCGCAGGGGGCTGCTCACCCCCGTGCACACCCAGGTGTGTCCTGAGTTCCGATTCGTAGGAGAAGCCTTTCCCACAACGCGGGCACCTGTGGGCTCTCTCGGCGCCACCAGCTCCCCAGTGGGCACTCCGGGCCTGGTCCCCGCGGAGGGCTTTCCGACACTGGTCACACTCACGTGGCCGCCCTACAGAAGGGGGGGTTTCGAGCTTGGAGTAGAGAAACAGGTTCCCCTGTCCGTCACACTCAAATCGCCTTCTTGCAAGGTAGGCGTTGGGGATGACGTCTACATTCCATGGTAGCCTCCTTCCACACGAGTCACATGTATGGATCTGCTCTTTGGAAGGAGCAAGGTTTGTGTCCCGACAGACTGTCTTTTCAATTGGGTTACACGCGTGGCGCCCTTTCTCTGAGGGCTCTTGCTTGTCTAGGAATGCAACGTGCCTCAGAAGTTGGTTCTGGTGTTCCGGTGGTCTTCCTACTGGGTGGTCAACCTGCAAAATTTCTTCTAGGGGAAAAAAATAATGACACAACTTGTTAATCTTTCCAGGGTCACGTCACAGAACTAAATGATTTCACAAACACTTAGGAGGAAGATTACCTTTGTGGTTTCACACCTCATTGCCGAGATTCAATCATCACAATCATAAACCTACTACAAACACATCCTAGTCTCTTGGCTTTTTTTTTTTCTTAGATTTTATTTATTTATTTGACAGACAGAGATCACGAGTAGGCAGAGAGGCAGGCAGAGAGAGAGAGAGGGAAGCAGGCTCCCCGCTGAGCAGAGAGCCCAATGCAGGGCTTGATCCCAGGACCCTGAGATCATGACCCGAGCCAAAGGCAGAGGCTTAACCCACTGAGCCACCCAGGCGCCCCAGATTTTTTTTTTCTTTTTAAGATTTACTTATTTTAGAGAGAGAGCAAGTGAGCCTGAGTGGGAGGGCCAGAGGGAGAGGGAGAGAGAATCCCAAGCAGACTCCGCGCCAAGCACAGGGCCCCACACGGGGCTCGATCTCACAACCCAAGTTGAAATCAAGAGTCAGATGCCTGGCTGATGAGCCACCCAGGCACCGTATCCCTTGGCTTTTGAAAGGAAAAAATGGGATACTGGAAAGAGGGATTTACCGTGGACAGTAAATACACATAGCTTTGCTATTAATGAGTTTGACATGTCAATTGGGAAGAAGGTGAGGACACGCAAGTAAAAGGGAACGAGAGAAAAACTGGAAAGGGCGGGGGCATGTTGGCATCCCCGTCACTATGGCAACCATGCGGAGGTTCTTAAATGTGGGATTCTGCATCCCATGCTTGCATGCTCATTTGCTTTTAGCTTCGTTTACATTTTAAACCACCAACTGTACCCACTGGTTCACCTCTCACGCCCAGACCCAGAACAGCCAAGGAGCTCCTTGGTGTAGAAATGTTGCAGTTCCTTGAGTCCCACTGCCAAACTCCTAATGGACAAAAATCAGTATCTACTGATCTTCCGCCCTGCCTACATCAGGGTGTCCCGGGTTGGGACCCAGCCAAGGGGGTGTTTTTAAAGCTCCCCAGGTGATTCTGCTGTGCATCCCTGATTAATAACAACGTCCCTGAAACAAATGCTTGATAAAAAGACCCTGGAAGGATAAAAGGTCCCAGAAGGAAGAGGGAAGGAAGAGCCAGTGACCACCACGTGTGTCCCACAGAATAAGGACAAATAAGAAACACTCTTCTCCCCTTGGGATTACACTGGGACAGGGAGAAAGGAGTTTCGTTTATGACCCATTAAGCAAAACGGAGCCATGTTACATAGTTTTGAAAGAAGAGTCATTTAAAGTCACATAAAAGGGAGAAATTAAGTTTCTGAGGCATTTTGCAATAAAAGAAAAGACAATGAAATAAAAGTGAGTGGCAAAAAGTAAGTTATTTTAAAATAGGGGCGATCGGGGTGCCTGGGTGGCTCAGTGGTTTAAGTCGCTGCCTTCGGCTCAGGTCATGATCTCAGGGTCCTGGGATCGAGTCCCGTATCGGGCTCTCTGCTCCGCAGGGAGCCTGCTTCCTCCTCTCTCTGCCTGCCTCTCTGCCTACTTGTATCTCTCTCTGTCAAATAAATAAATAAAATCTATAAAAAAATAAAATAGGGGCGATCTACAAATCCCTGAAAACATGAAGAAATCTGTTTCACAACCATGGGAGAAAGGGTCAGACTGAAGATTCTAGAGAAACACTGAGCAAGCAAGGTCTCAGATGGGGACAGTCGGGTCAAAATAACAGAATAAAAAGAGAACAGGTCTTTCTCTAAAACCCAGGGGAAAGAGTGTGATCCTGTATCGTCGTGGGATGTGTGCAGGCAGCGGGAGTCATTTGGGGCAACTCAAGGTCTCGGGCCAAGACTTCCACAACTGCTTGCAAAGATCCAAGGCTTTTTAAGAACAGTTGCCTGAAACCCACCCAAAGTTCAGCTCTGTGACCAACCAGATGTCCACTCGCCCCACCCCGCCCTGCAAGCTGATCCTCTCTCACCTGGAAAGCTCCATCTGAGGATTTCTTCCTCCTCCATCCATGGTTCTTGCCCTTGCTCCAACCTGGAGATCACAGCTGGTTTGGTGACTTGATACCCTATTGATGAGAAATATCCCTGGTTATGAGGATATATGCCAAGCCACGTGGGCCACCTAAGGAAGCAGAAGGTTCAGGGGGCTCAACAAACACTTCCATCTCGGCTGAAGAATGGGTTTCTCACTTGGGAGGTAAATTCACAAATAACGCAGGCGAGATGAGAGCCAGAGCCTTGTTGAACTGAAACCCAAGGCCAAACATGCTTAGTCCTTGAGAAGTTTTGCGTAAGCGAGAAAAGAAAGGAGCTAGGATAGAATTGGGAAACACGGGAAGCTCGCCTCACCCACTGAGACCAGGTGGCTATAGTTCTCCAGCATCACATCCCGGTACAGTGTCCTCTGTGTGGGGTCCAGCTGCTGCCATTCCTTCCGGGTGAAGCCCACAGCCACGTCTCTGAATGACAACAACCGCTGGAACAACACGTTCCTGATTAATCTGGAATGCTCCGCACAGAGTACCATGGCAAAGGTGTAGCGGTGATGGGTGTCAACACCTCGGATGTCAGGTTTCCCCATGTTAAGTGATTTGGGAACTTAACGTGCCCCTAACTCTGTACTATATGTCGTGGAAGAGAAGAAAAAGCTCATTAGAAAAGATCTTGCTTCTGGAGCTCTATTCATGCATTCATTTTTCAGTGCGTGAGCATCTATAGAAGATTTGGTAGGTTAATGGCATTCTGCTGGGTGCTTGGGGTTGAAAGCTGAATGCAGCATTACTCTTGCTGTGACGGCTTCTGGAGCCTGGTGGAGTGAGATAAACGTAAGACTTCCATACGGCTATGATGGAAGTATATTAAGGACAGAACAAAGACAGCAGTCAAATGTCGGATGTCAAGTTAAGCTTCACTGGAGGCTGCCTTTGTGCGGAATCATGAAAGATCACCAGCACGTCCTGATGTGCTAGCCCTGAAGGTATTTCCTATCAAGAGGCATGGCATGAGCAAAAGCAAGGCGTCACAAAAAAATCTGGTAGGAATTACAAATACTTGGGAACATCAATGTAGAATTGTGTGTGTGTGAGAGAGAGAAGGAGGTGGGGGGAGAGAGAGAGAGAGAGAGAACGAGCGCATATCACAAGACAAAGGGTTTTTCTCCTACAAGACAATGGGGACTCCCAACACGGTATTTAAGGAGCGGAACTATAAGAGATGACGGGATGTAGAAAAAGGTAGGGAATCACTGGGAGAGAATGAGTAAATAAAATTGGGGCACAATTATAATCAATGACATGAGATATTGTCAAAATTAAAGTAGCAACAAGAGGAAAGGAGCAAAAGGATTCCACACATGCAGAACAGGGCTTGGCTCTCTTTTCTCTTCTTCGTCTTCTCTCTCTGGATGAATTAAGCACCAAAACAACAAATTATTTTATATTGAATGTGGTAAGACTGTAACCATATGTAAATCATTTTTAACACAAATATGGAAGTTAAAAGGCAAAAACATAAAAAAAACTATAATCAGATTTACTAATGGAAACACAATATAAAAGGAAGTAAAATCTGACATAAGGGGCACCTGGGTGGCTCAGTGGGTTAAGCTGCTGCCTTCGGCTCAGGTCATGATCTCAGGGTCCTGGGATCGAGTCCCGCATGGGGCTCTCTGCTCGGCAGGGAGCCTGCTTCCCTCTCTCTCTCTGCCTGCCTCTCTGCCTACTTGTGATCTCTCTGTCAAATAAATAAATAAAATCTTTTAAAAAAATCTGATATAAATAACAAAGTATGAATGTGTGAGGAAGTGAAGTGTAGAGTCGGCATATGTAAGTGAAGTTAAGTTGTTACGAGGCAAAAAGAGACTGCTAGAAGTCTAAAATATTCAGTGTAAGCCTCATGGTAACTACACCAAAAAAACCTACAACAGATACACAAAAATAAAGAGGAAAGAATCAAAACATGTCACTACAAGAAACTCTCAAACCACAATAAAGACAAGAGAGGAAGAGGGGAACAAAGAGACTACAGAACAGAAAACAATGAACGAAGTGGCAACAGTAAGTCCTTACCTACCAGTAGTCACTTTAAATGTAAATAAACTCAACTCCCCAAATTAAAACACATAGAGTGGCTGAATAGGTTAAAAATAATAATAATAATAATAAGACCCAAGTATATGCTGTCTGCAAGAGACTCACTTTAGACTTCAGGACATGTATTGGGTAAGAATGAAGGGATGAAGAAAGATGTCCCATGCCACATAGTAGTAATCAAAAAAGAGCTGGTCTGGTTATACTTGTATCAGACAAGATAGTCTTTAAGTCAAATACTGTCACAAGAAACAAAGAAAGTCCTTTTATAATTATAAAAGTGTCCATTCAACAGGAAGATATAACAATTTTAAATACATATGCACCCAACAACAAAGGACCTAAATACATAAAGCAAACATTGACAAATCACAAGGAAGAAACAGAAAGCATTACAATACTAGTAAGGGGCTTTACTAGCCCACTCTCAATAATGGGTAGATTGTCTAGACAGAATATCAACAAGAAAACAGCAGACATGAACAACACTATAGACAAATAACTCTAAGAGATATCTACAGAACATTCTACCCAACAGCAGCAGAATACTCATTCTTGTCAAGAGCACACAGAATGTTCTCCAGGATGGATCACAAGCTAGATCACAAAACAAGTCTTAACAAACTTAAAAAGACCAAAATTGTTCCAAGTATCTTTTCTAATCACAATGAAATGAAATAGAAATTAATAATAGAAAGGGGAGAAATTTTAAATTATTGGAAATTAAATAACACATTCTTAAACACCATTGGGTCCAGAAGAAATCAAAAAGGAAATTATGAAATATCTTAAGATTGATGAAAACACAACAGACCAAAACTTAAGGGATGCAGCAAAAGCAGCAGTAAGAGGGAGTTTTGTAGAAACGAACACCTACATTAAAAAAGAGAAAAAAATCTCAAATAAACAATCTAAATTTGTACCTCTAGAAACAGAAGAACTAAGTCCCAAATTGGCAGAAGGAAATAATAAAGATTAGAGCAGAAATAAATGAAATAGGGAAGAGAAAATAATAGAAACAAAATAAAACTAAGAGTTGGTTTTTTGAAATGATAAGTTGACAAACACTTACTCTAGACTAAGAAAAAAAAAAAGAGAGAAGACTGGAATAAATAAAATCAGAAATGAAAGAGGAGACATTACAGTTGATGCCAGAGAAATAAAAAGATCCTGAAAAACTATGATACACAATTCTATGCTTACGAGCAGGACAACCTAGAAAAAAAATTAACACAATTCTTAAAAAAAAAAAATACAACCTACCAATACCAAATCAAGAAGATACAGAAAGCCTGGGCATACCAGAAACACATAAAAAGAATGAAGTAACCAAAACACTCCTAACAAAGAAACACCCAGGACTTCATGGGTGACTTCTGCCAAAAATTTAAATAATAATTAATACCAATCCTTCTTAAATTCTTCCCCCCCCCAAAAAAAAACAGAAAAAGAAGGAATACTTCCAAATTCCTTCTACAAGGCCAGCATTACTCTGATATCAAAACCAAAGACTTCACACAAAAAGAAAACTACGGGCCAATAACCCTGCTAAATAGAGATGTAAAAACCCTCACCAAAATATCAGCGCATCAAATTCAACAGCCCAGTAAAAGGATCAGACACATGACCAAGTAGGGTTTAATCACTGGGATGCAAGGATGGTTCAACACATGAAAATCCAATCAAGATGCCACATTAACAGAACAAAGAATAAAGATCACAAAATCCGCTCAATAGCTGCATAAAAAGCATTTTGCAAACTTCAACACCCTTCATGATTAAAAGCTCTCAGCAAACTAAGAATAGGAAGAACTCACCTCAACACAATAAAGGCCATTTATGAAAATCCCCGAGCTAATATCACATTCAGTGGTGAAAGCTTTCCATCTAAGACCTGGAACAAGGCAAAGAGGCCCGTTCTCACCTCTCCTGTTCAACCTAGTACCAGAAGTCTGGCTAGAGCAATCGGACAAGAAAAAGAAATAAAAGGCATCCAAATTAGGAAGGAAGAAGTGAATGTTTCTGTGCTCGAAGAGGATGTGATCTTATGGAATGTGGGTCTCAAGGAGATACTTGTATTCTCATGCCTCCTGCAGAATCATTCACAGTAGCTTAGAGATGGAAACCGCCTAAGTGTCCATCAGCAGATGAACGGACCATGTGGTGTACACATTCCACAGAATATTGGCCATGAGAGAGAAGGACATCCCTTCATTTGGGACAACACGGATGAACCTGGAGGACATTATGCGGAATGAAATAGCCCAGACACAGGAGGACAGACACTGGACGATCCTACTTTAATGAGGGCTCTAGAATGGCCAAACTCCTAGAACTAGAGAGTAGCATGGAGGGTACCAGGGGCTGGGAGGGGCAGGGAAACGGGGAGGTGCTGGTTAAGGGTTCAGTGTTTGTTACGGAAGATGAATAAGATCTAAAGATCTACTGTACGGCCAAGGCTCTGTAGTTAACCATCCTGCACTGTATCCTTACTCCACTGCATGTGATGCTCGTCCACAAGGCCTCAGCTCCCTCTTGGGCTAGCAGGCGCCCTTTGCACCCACCCCGAGCAGGTGGTGCTCCTGGGGGCACTCCGCCGCTGACCCAGCCTCTCAGCCCTAGACGTGGCCTAAGCTGGGCTAGTCTGAGTTTCTCCCAAAGACCACACAAACTTGCTCTGTGAGGGGACTCAGTCCCTATTTCTGGCAGAACTCCTGGGGGTGGGGGGTGGACCATGCCTGCTTCCGGCCTCACGGATGATGCTGGTGTATGAGAAGGAAGTCACAGACGCAGAGGCAAAGGACCGGAAAGACTCCAGGCGACACCTGCATTCCTCGATGTGACCGTCTCTGAGTCCCAGCTGCAACCTGCTCCTCCCACGGTCTAGGTACTGCCTAGTTCTAGCTGGGTTTCTGGCTCTTGAAACGTGGATTCTGGCCAGCACACTTCCTGTTCCCAAGTTCCTGCACCCGGGGTAAAGGGAGGGACCTGTCGCGACGAATGAGAGAACGCAGACAGGCTGGGAGCAGACAACGTCACTGACATCTGATCACAGTGACCCCGTAAGGAAGGGGGGCCAAGGGCAGATGCGTGAGGTCTAAGTCATGAAAAGAGGAACCTGGGACCCCAGGAGAAAAGGCCAGGAGCGCTCTGACCATCTTCCCTCCACGCTCCTGCCAAAGACTGAAACTGAGCTGTTCACTCTCCATCTGTGTCAAAACTTACTATGAGAAAGAATTTGCAGAACACGGGACTCGCTCCTTCCTCTGCACAATGCGGTGTCTCCCCTAGGTCAGTCCGACATCACAAGGCTATTTACATAGAAGTGCGAATTTTGATTCCTTAAGCAACCGCAATCACAGATCTCCACACTGACGGAAGACCCACCGTTTAGTTGGGGGAAAAGTCGCAGAAGCTTTGCTGGCGCGTCTGCCGCAGTGTTCTCATTACAGAGGACCCTGCCCGCTCATGCCAAGGCCCATCACGTAAACTCCTCAGTACCGAAAGCAGCTTTATTTCCTCTAAGAAGTTGACATGCCAGTCCCAAGCAGACAACACAAGTCATACGTGGGATCAAGTCATACGTGGGATGGAATCTGTCTTTTCCGAGAGCCAGTCTTGTCAGACACAAGTTTATCGGGCAGCTCCTAACTCTATCCGCCCGGCCCTTCCCAGGGCCGCCCCCTTCTACTCATTTCCCATCTTCAGTGACCCTGGGTCCTGTTTGCATTGTTTTGACTGGATGCATTCTGAGAAGCATCCCCGAACCCGCCCAGTAAAGCAGAGTGGAGTATAAAGAAATGCCACGGCGCACCTGGGGGTGGGCACAGTTGGTTAAGCCTCTGACTCCTGATTTCTCCTCAGGTCGTGATCTCAGGGTAGTGGGATCGAGCCCACGTCAGACTCCCCACTCAGCAGGGAGTCTGCTTCTCCCTCTCCCCTTCCTCCTGCTCGAGTTCTCACTCTATCAAATAAATAAATCTAAAACAAATAAATTTAAAAATGCCCTACTCACCTGGTACATGGTCCTTCCCTGATGGGCCAGGAAAAGCAGACACCTGTGAAAGCAGAGACGGGGTGGGGAGAGGAGAGCACGTGAGAGGCCAAGCTCGCTGCGGGCACAGGGGGAGGACAGGCTTCCCCCAAGGACCCTGCCACCACACAACGCCCTCGCCTTGGCGCGTCATGGGGGACCCCACCTTGTGAGGGTCCACTCTCAACTTTTCTACTTAATCCACATACGTATCCTGTGTTTCAGTCATCAGTGTGCCATTTACTAACCCCTCCCCTCGTTCCCCAGAAATTAATTCATAGAAATTTATTCTGAAGAAACAGTCACGAGTTTAGGCAAAGAGTTAGGTGCCAAGATATCTATTACATTTTGTTAAAACTCCGAAATAAAAGAGAAAATAACAACCAACGAAGGGGGATGAGTAAACACACTACCTCCAAAGGGAAACGAACCCGCTATGTAACTTATGAAAATAAAATCATGGAAAACTATTTTAGCGACAGCATACTCATCACTGAAAAAAAAGGTGGTCGAAACTATTGACTCCCATACACACAGACGCATGCACACACACATGCTCACGCAGGACAATCTCTGAAATGATGTAAGACAAAAAAGCTAGTGGTTAGCTCTGGGCAGTTGGGTCACGACCACTTTATAAAATACTTTCTTTGTCCTGGGCGCCTGGGCGGCTCAGTGGGTTAAAGCCTCTGCCTTCGGCTTGGGTCATGATCTCAGGGTCCTGGGATCGAGTCCCGCATCGGGCTCTCTGCTCAGTGGGGAGCCAGCTTCCCCTTCTTTCTCTGCCTGCCTCTCTGCCTACTTGTGATCTCTTTCTCTGTCAAATAAATAAATAAAATCTTTTTTAAAAAATACAATAAAATACTTTCTTTGTCCTTAGATGAATTTCCTAACTTTCCCTATGACTAACAGGCACTTCGTATATTTTTAAAACATTTGTTGTCTACTAAGCTTCTAACCCAAAGCTCGTCACCAGGCCTGCCCCTGGCAGGCATTGAGGACCACTCCCAGGAAAATATAAAAATGGGTTCCTGAAGGCAGAGTCCATTAAATGGAGTTCAGGTAGGGCAGGCGGGGGGCGGGGGGGGGGGGGGAGGAATCTCGGCCCTCCAGCCCCTCCCCGGACCTGTGGGGCTCCGTGCGCTCCTCCTCCCGCACCGGTGGTCTGTCTGCTGTCACTGCTCACCACAACCGCCCTGGCTCATCTGTGCTGACTGCTGCCCGGGAAGCAGTTCCAGTCTGGCTCTGCCACTTACCAAATATGGGACAAGATCTGATGGCTTCTCCTGAGCCCTCCTCCTCCTTTCCTCATTTTGCCAGGGAACAGGAACACGAAGGTTCAGGAGCAAATTTACTGTGGCTGGAAGCGTCAACTGGACCCCACACCTATCTCTCTCCTGAACACACACGAGGTTGATCTTACGTATGTTCCTACTCGGGACAGAGACACACGGGAGTTGGGTCCGAGAAGTCTGCAGAGACACTAAAACTCTAGAGTTACAGAAACTCCGTAAAGAATCCTGAGGGTGTTTTGTTTTTAACTGGAGATGACCTCCATTTTTAAAATAAGAGATTAGTCAGTCAAGTGTCATACAATTCAAGCGTGCCGTGCTATGAACCAATTTAAACTATCATACAAGAAACTATCAAACATGGAAATCGCTTCTGGCTAGACCAGTAAGTGGGGGAAAGATAAAAAAAAAGGAGGATATGTAATCCATAAACACGTGATTCACAGATGGGTATCAGGTAGATGGATGGGATTTTCCCAGGTCCCTGGAGTTTTAGCTAAATTCCCAAACACCCTAAGTTCTCCGGGGGAGCCGCTAGACCCAACCCGACAGACGCCTCCCTTTGGAGAAGGAACGGCAGAAGGAGAGGTATCTACTGAAGGTGTATGTGGGGTTTTGTTTCCTTCCTACACCAAGAGGGTCATTACAAGCGAATCAGAGGGAGCCTGCAAAAAGGGGGGGGGGTAAACTCGCCCCCCCATAGGCTGGATGTGTGCCCAGGTGCAGAACTCTGGGGCACATGGTGGTTCAGCAGACGGGGGCACGAGCTCTCCAGGGACAGCTTTGTGCATGCAGGAGCCCAGCAGCGAGAGTGAGCTTTGCAACCAAAGAACTCAGAAGTTAAAGGCCAGCAAGGGCCACCACGGTGATCAGGTGAAGAGAGGGGGCAGGACCAGGAGCCCCCCTGCCCAGTCTCCGTGTGTTGGAACCAGGACTTGAGAGTTCCTGGTGGCACCTGGAGGGCGGGAAGGTAGGTGGGCATGAACTCTACAGCAAGAACACAGAGAAGAAGGACCACTGAGCCAGGAGCTGGGGCTGGGCACTGAGGTCTGCCAGACAGCCCAGGCTGGTATCACAAGCTCTGCACCCCCAAAAGGCCATCAGGTGGCCTCCGGAATGATGGAGGGCAGCCAGCTAGGCAGGTGAAGCTACCAAGAGAACCAAGCAAGGAGATATCTGTGCTACTTTCCCCTCCTCCTGCCCCGCCCGTGGTGGAGAAAGAAGCAGTCCGATGAGGAGAATGAAGGGTTAAGGAAGAGCAGAGACAGAAAGGATCACAGGCCTTCCACCTGGGAATGAAGACCTGCAGCCCCACAGCAGGGAGCGGGGGAAGCTCAGAACTGGACGGGAGAGTGAGCTGTGCACTAGACCAAAAGCAGCCAGCCGAAGAGAGACTGGTCTTCATCACAACTTCAAGTGACTGAACCACTCTGGGTTACCAGAGAGCTCCTTCTGGCAGGGAAGTGTTCTGAGTTGAACTCTGTCCCCCAAGAAGATATGCCGGGGATCCTAGCCCTGGGTGTCTCCAAATGTGACCTAATTTAGCGAGAGAGTCTTTGCAGATGATGATGGAGGGTGTCCCAACCCAGTGGGACTGGCATGCTTGTGAAAAGGGGAAACTGGGCACAGGGAGAACATCAGGGAAGATGAAGGCAGAAATGCCAAGTACTGCTGGCAAGCCGCCAAAAGCAGGGGGGAGGCCCGGAGCAAGTGCTCCAGCTCAGCCTCAGAAGGAACCAGCCCCACCCCAAACTGAGCTGAGACAGATCCCATCCCTGAGCTTCAAGCCGCCCCAGTCTGTAGTACTTTGTCCTGGCGCCCCCAGGGAAATGAGGACAGGAAGGCAGACCCAACGCGTGGGTCCAAAACCCTGGTCAGAGGGGACACTCTACTCTCTTTCCTGTTCGTGTACATCCAGTTTCAGCCTGTGGAGTGGGTTTTTGTAAAAACATATAAAGAAAAAATTCTGCACAAAACACACACAACGTTAACAACAGTGACCTTCGCGTGGTAGGCTCCGTTTCGAAACCGTGGCATTTAACTAGTTTTTTTTAAGACAATCGACATATGCTCACTGTTCAATATTTCAATATTTCATAAAAATATATCATCTTACTGGGTTTTCTCTCCATGACCGCCTATCAGAGTCCTTCCCCTGGAGGAGAGGAAATCCGTGGGAGGGTCTGAAGGGGTGGAAGGTGGGAAGGGGCGGGTTTTAGCGATGACCCGAGGCGCACGGGAGGAAGCCGCCGCCTGGCAGTCGGGAGCCCTGGGCGCTAGAGCTGGCTCGGCCTCTAGAGAGCTGGGCGGCTCTGAACACCGCTCTCACGCGCATTTTCTTTCGTCTTTAACATGAGAAGGAAAAATGAAATACTCTTAGGTTAAGAAAACAACTTCTATGCCTTGACTATACGAGGAGGGTCTACGTCTCACGAGTGGAGTGCGGGGCAGTGGGGATGGGGGTGGGGAAGTGGGTGGGGGGCGCGGGCAGGACAGAGGGACAGTGAATGCACCGGAGTGTAGAGAGATCGGGGCGGGGGGGGGGGGCCGTCCTCCGAGAGTCACGGGGATCCCTTCCCTTGCTCCTGTCTCTCATACCCTAAAGCAGGGGATCCCTCTCCTGCTAGCAAACCTTCCCCTAAACCAAATCCTAGATGATCCCCTGATACGATGGCATCCCCCAAATTCACGGTCAACAAGCAGGTCCTCAGCTATTTTAGGGACGTTTTCCTGGGGGCTGCCCTGTACTGCGTGGACCTCCAGCTTCAGCCCTAAGCTCTAAGGGGGAGCTCAGAGAGGGTGCCCTGCTTCCAAAGTAGATTGCTGCTCCCCGGGTCACCTTTACAAGAATTATCCTATTGGTGGGGTGCCTGGGGCTGGAGGACTGGCAAAGCTCTGCTCTCCTGCTGAGAACTTACCGTGGGGCGGAGGCTCAGCTCCTGCTTCCAGGCAGTCTGGGGGTAGAAAGGAGCCACCAGGTCCCAGCCCGATCCTTAGCCTTTGTCCAGACGCTAAGAACACCTGCAAATAGACAGTGTGGGGAGACTCACGTGAGGACATCGGCAGGACATCTACCTCTGACTGGGGGCGGAGAAGTGGAAACACAAGAAGGACCTCACGCCATCCCGTGTGAAGAGCCGAGAGAAACCTCGGCTGACAGCAAGCCAGGAATCAGGGGCCCTGGGCCTCAAACCACCGGATGCTGACTTCTGCCGACCCCCGTGAGCCTGGACATACGGTACCCTGAGCGCCCCGGGGAAGAGGCCCACGGTCCCACGCTCTGATTCTGGCCTTGGAAGACGTGAATGGAGTTGCAGCCAGTCACATCCCTCTGGACTGGACAGAGCTGCGAGGTGACAGTGAGTGTTGCTTTAAATCACGGGGTATGGGGTCGTCTGGGACCCAGCCCTCTGCGGGGAGCTCAGGAGAAGGCTTAGGGCTGGGCATGAGACCACAGAGAGACTCCCTGAATAGCGAAGGTCTGGAGGAGCAGAGTGGCTGCCATTGTGGGAAACGCGGGGAAGGCCCATCCTTCCAGAAACTTCTGAGGAACAAAGCCTTACACTGCGCCAAGGGAAGGGCAACAAAACCTGTTGCTCCCTGAGCACAGGTGAGACTGCCAGCTCCTGACGGGGAAAAGGGGGGAAAAACTCCCCAGTGGGAAGGGAGCAGGCATGTATCCTAGGCTCCTACTCCAGAGGGAGGGGCAGCAGCCCTGACAAGCTGCCAGCCCCTCGACTCAGAGACGCAGGGCCCCCTACCACCAGCCCAAGCAGCATCGAGCAACAAGCCAAGCATCAGCACGGAGAGAAAGTAACAGCAGGGAACAGTGAGCAGCCCACCTCGCGTGGAGCGAGGCCACGGCCAGACCGTAACCAGAGCAACAGGAAATGCCAGCCCTGTCCCCTCCTAACCGGTCTTGCAGAGACCAACCTCTTGCCTCCCAGCCCCATGCACAGTGACAGGGGAGCAGAGGTCTCCAACCCCCCCCCCACAATGCCCAGCATTCATTTAAAAAAGAAAAAAAAAAAAAATTACGGGGAGCCTGGGTGGCTCAGTGGGTTAATACCTCTGTTCGGCTCAGGTCATGATCCCAGGGTCCTGGGATCAAGCCCCACATCGGGCTTTCTGCTCCATGGGGAGCCTGCTTTCTCCTCTCTCTCTGCCTGCCTCTCTGCCTACTTGTGATCTCTGTCTGTCAAATAAATAAATAAAATCTTTAAAAAAAAGAAAAAAGAAATTACAAAAAGCAAGAGAACCACCCACTGCAGAGACAAAGCAAGGGCCAGAGGCCATCTTGATCTTGGGTCTGGGCACACGAACACACAGATGGGAGGCATAAGTAGCCCAAACACACGTGAAACACGCAGGGGAAACCAACAAATCCCCTATCATAGTGAAAAAATTCTAGCACGTGTTTTTAGAAATTAAGATTCCGGATACAAAAAATAAATAGCAAGCGTATACAACATTTGATTAACAATTTAAAAGCTTGACCTATGGGATCGGACAGAAGCAAGCACTTGATAACAAGAGAACATAAATTCTTTTTCAGCACATTTGGAATAGTTATAAAAACTGACCTAAAAAAGCTAAGAATAAACTTCGACAAATATGTTAAAATGAATATTGTATAGATACCACTCTCTAAACCAAAAAGCAATACAACTGGAAAATAAGAAGTATGCAGATTTATAACAATGACTGCAAAAATATTACACATCAAAATGGAGACATACTTGCAAAGACACTTTTTTTTAAAAAGTACAGCCCTAAGATACTCATTAGATAAAAATGGAAAATTAACGACATGCATCGCAGGAGGCCAGCACAGAAAAACGTAAACCCAAAAGCCATAAAAGAAGCACGTATGAGCAGAGATTTTTTTTTTTTTGAGCAGAGATTTTAAAAAGAGGAAATCAAAGAAATAATAGAACAGCTTTTAAAAAAAAATCCTGCCACCAATGTATTACCCGAATGCAATCATGGTGAGACATTCAACAAAACTACATTGAGGAACATTCCACAAAACAACTGGCCTGGATTCGTCAAAATTGCTATTTTATTGAAGACAAGGAAAGACTGCAGAACTGTTCCAGAGAAAAGACGATAAAAGGACACTGGGGGGATAAAAGCAGAGCATGATCGGAGATCTCCTTGAGTCAGAAAGGGTCTTCCTGAGACGACGGGTGCAAACTGTGAGTAAGATCTGTGGACAACAGCCTTCAGCAAGAAAAGGAAAATAAAGAAAAAAAAAAAAAAAAAAAAAAAAAAAAAAAGATCTGTGGACAACAGTACTGTATCAGTGCTAATTTCCTGGTGTTGATCATTATCCTGTGGCCGCCTGACACAATGGCCTTGTTTTTGGGAAATTCACACGAAGTGTGTACCCACACGCGTATGTATGGAGGGGAGAGGAAAAGAAGGAGAAAGCAAATTGTCTATGAATGAGCCAATGATGGCCTCTGTGGAGTGGACCCTAGCAGGCTGAGACCAGCAGCTCAAAAGGCCAGTAGCACCAAACTCCAATGTTAATGTGCAGTCATGTGAAAGACAAGCCAAATAGAAACAGATTTTTAGTCATTTAGAGCCTGCCTGCTTTGCCTACCCCATGCGTCTGTAGCCAGCATCAGGTAGCCAGAGATAAAAATACACCATGTGGCTAGAGGGACCCCGAGAACCTCTGAGCCAGAGATAACCAGGGGTATCTTTGTCCTCCTCCCTTCTGGGAAGAGACCCCTGGACCCTAACCTCTGGATGGTCTCATGCTGTGAGGGACCTTGCCCTCACTTGCATGCTTAAATAAAACTTGCGTGTGCTCCTGGTCACATGGTTGTATCTTTTTCTTTAATCGGCCTTGAAATCCCTCAAGTCCCCTACACAAATGTGGTTAAAATGCTCACATTCGAGAAATTCAGATGAAAAGTGTTCAGGAATTCTCTGTACATTCTACCATTGTGACTTTTCTTTACTTCTGAAGTTCTGCCCAAATAAAAAACCGTGAAGAAGAAAATACAATCAATTCTTCAAAAAGATTAAAACTAGTAACATAACTGGTTTATGTTTAAAACTAATAAAATAGACTAAGTTCGAGCACCCTTGATCAAGAAAGCAAGAGGAGGCAAAAATCCAATTTTTAGACATGAAAAAAAGACAAATTTCAGATACAGCAGAGATGCCTTTAAGTTACAAGATCCCTACAGACAATGCAATGCCATAAATCGGAAGTTAAACTGGACAGTTTCTTAGAAAAATATCAAGTCCTAAAATTGACAAAGCAACAGAAAACTGGAAAAAAAAAACAACAACAACCACTAAACATTAAATAAAACGAATTGGTACTCGGAAATAGACCCATCAAGGAAATACCAGTCTCGATCAAAATCTAGTCAACATTTTTGCAACGTGCCTAGCCATAAATGGATTTGTATCTGGAATATATGAAAAAAATACTAAAAATAAATGAGAAAAAGACACAGCCAAAGTAATACAGGCAAAGGTAACGAACACACAAAACAATATATTGTTCATGACCACATTCCCATCTAGTAAGTAAATAACATGTAAGAATAAAGCGACCTCAGGAGTTGTCACCCAGAGAGGAAGGGAAATGCAATGAGGGGTGATATTAAAATAGCTCCAATGGTACTTATAAGGTTTTAATTCTTTAGAAAATCCAAAGCAAACAAACTTTTCACATCTCCTCCATCTAAATGGTGACTGAAAAGAGTTTCGTTCTTTTCTCCCTTCGCTGTACTTGGAGATCTTTTCTAACGGGATTAGCTGAACACAGTTAAGAAAAGATCATGGGTTGTGATAGAAGAAACACCTCCTTCAAGTCATGATGGAAACAACTGATAAGCCTCATCAAGATGTAGAACTGTAGTACCGGTTTCGCTTCACCCCCTTCCCGCCAGCTCAAGTGTGTCCTGTATCTTGAACAAAAAAGCCTCAAAGAACGACAGATCCAACCCCATCTCTGCATCTCCGGGTACCGCCACCGTGGCTCTACTTCTCCTCGTAGAGTGTGGGGAAAGAACCGTCTACACCGAACCGTGTCCGCCTCCTGCCTTCTTCGACAGTCTGCAAACGGATGCATGCACTCGCACACCCCTGCTTCTCTCACCCTCGCCAGCGCGGGCCTGGCTTCCTCCACGCACTTTTCCCACCACCTTAGCTCAGTCCCCATCAACTCTACTCAATGCTGGTCATATTCACACCAAAAGAGAAACTTCATCACAACACTGCCTTGCCTAAAACCCTTCATGGAACCCAGTCCATACCCCCTAGCCCAGCTTGATATGCTCCCCGAAACCACCTCCAGCCTCCAGCCTCCCCACTCTGCCCCCCAGCTCTTCCATGGCACAAAACCCAGCAGTACCTGCACGCTTCATGGGGGCCTCTTGCCTTTGCATAGACTGTTCCCTACCCTTAATCCTTTTGCCCCCTGTCACCCATGGAGACCTTATTTCAAGTCTGATACTCAGTCACGCCTCCCCCAGCAGGAACTGACCTCCTGCCTGGGGGGTCCCTTCATCCAGTAGGGATAGCTATCAGAGCACCCACACCTTGGTGGCCCTTATCTATTCACAGGACCGACACCTCCATAGGGCTCTAGCCAAGGATGGGACTTGGTGCTTCCCCAGTGGCTGTCCCAGACACTCAACAAATGTTTGTCAGATGCAGACTGGCACCACAGATCCATGAAGTACCAATCATTTCACATCCTTCCTTCCTTGCCCTCAGAGCTCAGAGCCTACCGTTGGCTGCGACGTGAGGTCCGAAGGAGTGACGGAGGGTCCGACAGGAGGGGGTTCCTTCCTCAGCAGTCCCTCCTCAGCCACGGGAGGCCGGGCCGCACCAGCGGAGTTCGGGGACCTGGATGGGCAGAGAAGCTCCAGGTCAAGGGATGGAAACAAATGCACCGTCGGGAAAGAGGGGTGACCATTGGGGGGAGAGCTGCCCCCCAGCTCACCGGGGCCACGGCTGTCACTGGGTCCACCGCGCTAAGCCCCCTGCGGACCGTGGGCTCCGACGAGGCTTGGCTGCAGGACGGCAGAAAAGCAGTGAGACCAGCCTGCCCCCGGCCCCCGCCCCAAACCAGACAGGAACCCCGACCCTCCCCAGTAGACGTCAGATGGAGCCGCCCACCGGACCCCCCTTCCCCCGCCACCCGCCACCCAGCACAGCACCCCTCCCAGCGTCCGCCAGCTCTGCAGCCGTGGCTCTGCCACACGTGCCCTCTCTACCGCTCGGGCGGAGGGAATAGCCAGTCCCAGATGCCGCGGGGGCCTCAGGACCAGCCAGGTCGAAGGTGCTGACCACCGCGAGCCCAGTCTGAGGTCCGGAAGTGCGCACACCACTCTCGGAGACCTCCGGACACAGCCGAGATGCCCCTGGACTGAAGGAAACTACAATTCCCGGGAGCCTCCGCGGTGAGGTACTTCCGGCCGGCGGTCCAGACATTTCCGGCCACGGAGTAGCGGGTGTGGGCGGGTGGGTATGGCGCAGTGGCCCCGCGGTGGTCCCCCGGGATGTGAGAGAATGCACCGTCTCTCACTGTTGCCGGCGGCAGTGGCCGTCGGGGCTTCCCACGGGATCGGATCCGGGCTGTCCCCAGCCCCGTGCCCTGTTGAGGGATGGGTTATGGCTGTCCCCCCTTGGCCCCCTGTTTGGGCGCCAACCTGGGCTTGTCCGTACACTACCTCCCCAGAAGTCTACTACTACCTGAGGGGCTCCATGTTGGGCACTTGATTTTGTAAAAACAAAAAGAAACGAAAAACCACTCCTATCCTTCAGTCCTCCTGAGAGTCCCGAAATAGGTATCGTTATCCCCGTTTCACAGATGAGGAATCAGAGGCAGGCTTTCTCAATATTTTCACTCTGGAGGAACCCTTGAAATAATTCTCAGGTCTCAGGGAACCCTTGCCTAACTCTTCTGTCTGCAGCTCATGGTAGAATAAGGCGGTCCTGAGGTTATGCATAGAAGATACTGAATGTACAAGTGGACAACAGCCGGACCATGGACCGAGAAGGGACTCTGATCTACCATCACCGCAGCCTCCCCAGAAACCAGCTCCCTTGTCCGCAGTGAGCAACGCTGGGAGCCAGATTGCAAATCTCCAGCCACAGTCCCGGAAGCTAAACAGTCCCTGCTGTTACAGCCCCAAATAACGAGGACTTCATCAATAACTGACAGCTTTCCTGAAGTTCATCCTCGCTTCTAACTCAGGATCAACCAGAGGGGGGAAAAAAATCGATTACACACCGCTAACCCGTGACACAGGATGCCTCACTGCCAATGCTTGCCTCCAGCCTCCAATGAAGGCATACTGGAAGCCTTCCTTTCGTCCCCACTGTAGAACTTTCTCATTCCCCTGCCTGACTTTGAGTTTCTGCCCAAATGCAAGGAACAGTGACTGACTCCTTTGGTATAGCAAGTTTGAATAAATAGGTTTTGCCTGTTCTCATTTGGTTGGTGTTTATTTTCAGAGATATATTTGTCAATGTTTTTTTCCATACATTCTGGTTATTCTGGCTAGCTACTCTTTTTGTGTGATATTCCCCTCATCGTTTGCCATTAAACATTTATTATTCAAAATTCACCGAGTGGATGAATGGATAAGGAAGATGTGGTCCATATACACAATGGAGTATTATGCCTCCATCAGAAAGGATGAATACCCAACTTTTGTAGCAACATGGACGGGACTGGAAGAGATTATGCTGAGCGAAATAAGTCAAGCAGAGAGAGTCAAGTATATGGTCTCACTTATTTGCGGAGCATAACAAAGAACACGGTGGACATGGGGAGATGAAAAGGAGAGGGAGTTGAGGGAAACTGGAAGGGGAGATGAACCATGAGAGACTATGGACTCTGAAAAACAACCAGAGGGTTATGAAGGGGCGGGGGTGGGGGGTGGGGGGGGGTGGGAGGTTGAGAAACCAGGTAGTGGGTAATAGGGAGGGCACGTACTGCATGGAGCACTGGGTGTGGTGCAAAAACAATGAACACTGTTATGCTTAAAATAAACAAATAAAAAAAAAATTTCACCGAGTGAAGGTAAAGGAATTTAAAGCTTAAAATGATGCTCTTCGTATGCTTGTAGCACTTGAACTGTTAAGTTATTAAAGCTTAATGCTTTGGGATATCCTACATTATAAAATAGTGCCAGTAAATTGCACTGATTTTACAAGGTTGCTGGAAATGCCTATAGAGTTTGAACAACCAAGTGTGATATTGTTCTAGAAGAGATATTCTTGGGGCGCCTGGGTGGCTCAGTGGGTTGAGCCGCTGCCTTCGGCTCATGTCATGATCTCAGGGTCCTGGGATCGAGTCCCGCATCGGGCTCTCTGCTCAGCGGTGAGCCTGCTTCCCTCTCTCTATGCCTGCCTCTCTGCCTGCTTGTGATCTCTCTCTGTCAAATAAATAAATAAAAAATCTTTAAAAAAAAAAAAGAGATATTCTTTAGGACATACATGTATTGTGTGTGAGAGAGAGGTCGGGGCAATGAATGCTATCATGTGATTTAAATGATTAAAATGATATAAATTTAAATTTTAACTACTAATATATTCAAATAGTAAGTTTCTTATCAGTGAACTCATTGTGCATTACTGGGTACAGCCTATGAGAGCTTTTAGAATATAATGTTAGATTCAGTTCATGATCTTAAAAAAAAAAGGTAATCCTATTGTTTTGTTACATGAAGTTGCCTCTCCTTTTGTTTCTCCTTCCTGTGTCAGGTTTGGGCATCAGGGATTTGAGTCCTTTGCAGATTCAGCAAAGCTTATAGCTTTACAGCGTTTGTTCTAGAGATAGTTACAAACGGTAGAAATTATCCTGTTAAAAAAATTCAGAAAGATTCATTTGTGAAACTTCTGAGTGTAGAAAGTTTTACAGGTTAATTCTCTTGGGGTTTCATGTCTTTTGTTTTGTTCTTTTCTTCCTGTTAAGCTGATTTTGGTAATTGATATTTTTTCCAAATTATTCTTCAATTCAGTATTTTCAAGATTTTTACTAAGGTTTTTTGTTTTATTAAGCCTATTACTTTAAATGTCCACATCTGTTTTTTAGAGCATTTTCCCAGAATTGGTATCTCTTTTGTATTGATTAACACAACCAGAGCTGTATCACTTGTTTTTTTCCCCCAAAGACTAGGC
Source organism: Meles meles (assembly GCF_922984935.1). Classification (NCBI taxonomy): domain Eukaryota; kingdom Metazoa; phylum Chordata; class Mammalia; order Carnivora; family Mustelidae; genus Meles; species Meles meles. The sequence continues at coordinate 12,663,482 of NC_060086.1, forward strand.
TTTAGATTGGTTTAAGAATTCAATTTTTTTTCTTTTCTTCTCTGATGAGAGAGAAAATAAAAGTCTTATGATTATCTCCTAATATCAAGATGACAAGGAATTTACTTTAAAATAAATGGGAGCAGGAGTACCTGGTGGGGGGGGGGGGGGCTCACTCAGTTCAGCATCTGACTCTTGATTTTGGCTCGGGTCATAATCTCAGAGTCGTGAAATTGAGCCCCACTTGGGGCTCTGCAGTGAGCACAGAGTCTGCTCGAGACTCTCTCTTTCCCTTTGCCCCACCCCTCTCCCTCTTAAATAAATAAATAAATAAAATCTTTCTTAAAATAAATGGGAGCACTCCATTTAGGAGCAATCCAATGCTAATTACAAAAGGAGAACTAAAAATGGACAGAACCACATTATTTAGGATGTGGATGAAACTGCTGTAAATAGAGATAAGACAACAGCACTTTAAAAAAATCATGTATGATTTTTTTAAATACAACCCTCTGGGCAACCCCAAGGGAGTCAGAAAACTAAGCTCTTTCTAGATTACTCCTGTACCCTCCCAAGAGAACCAACGCCGCATCCGTCCCTCACTCGGCAGTAAGAAGGAAAAGGAAGAGAGCCTAGAATGAGCTTTCTTGTAGGGCACAATCCGAAAGAGGCATTAGACACTTCTGCACACATCCCATCGGACAGGTCTCCGTCCTATGACCCCTCCTGTCTACGAAGAAGACTGGGAAATGAAGTCTTTATTCTGGGAAGGCAATGTTTCCAGCTAAAAATTGAGGATTTATTACTTTAGGAGCAGAGAACAGATATTGGGAGATAATGAGCAGTCTCTGCCTTTGGAGATCAGAGAGCTTGCAGGAAGTCATGGAGAACGCCAGCCAAACGACCGAAGCAGATTGTGATATTAACCACGAGCCTCCCCCCACCTCATCGAGTTAGACTGCAGATAGTGCTGAATTTTATTTATTTTCTCCATTTCACCAGAGGACAAAATTTAATCTTCTAGGGATGGATTGAAAATGATAAGCAGTAATAACTAGCCAGATATGCCGGCTAGAGCCGGAGACAAGGGAATCTAACTGCTCTGATTACAGATTCTCATGTTTTTCAATTTATTTGAAGAGCGTAAGAAATGCATAGTGTAACAAACCGAACAGTACAAATAGAGAGAGAAAGCTGACACCCCTTGCGCCCGGACTCCCAAATAACAAATGTAAACAGCCTAGTGTCTAGTCTTCCGTATAATTCTCCTGCCTCTATGTAATCATATGAAATCATACAAAGGCCATTCACATTTAATATGGCCATTAATATATTTGGGCTTAAATCTCTCATCTTGCTCTTTGGTTTCTGTTTGTCCTATTTGCTTTTTATTCTCCTTTCCATATTTCCCTGCCACTTTATAGATTGAATTTTTTTTTTAAATGATTCCTGCCTTAGACCATCGGCTGTTAGAAAAGAATACCAGAGAAAGTGTGGTTTATAAACGCCGAGAATCATTTCTCAGAGATCTGGAGAGGCTGGGAATTTCAAGGTCAAAGTGGCAGCAGATTCAGTGTCCGGGGAGGCCCTGCTTCCAGTTTATAGACTCAGACTATAGTCTTCTCTCTCTGTCCTCACGTGGTGGGAAGGGGGATGGAGCTCTCTTGGGTGTCTTTTATAAGGCACAAATTCCACCAGTGAGCGCTTTACCCTCCTGACCTCGCAAAGACTTTGCCTCCTAATATAGTCACATTGGGAGTTAGGTTTCAACATAGGTATTTGGGCAGTGGGGATGGGGGTGGGGCACATTCAGTCTATAGCATAGAGGCCACTCTTAGGCAACAGGCTTGAACAATGGAAACATGAGTAAGGCATAAGGACCCACAGCGACCCCTGGGCTGAATGCGAACAGTCCCATCAGGCGACCCACCTCGAAACAGCCACAGACCCTAAGTCACCAATAGGCCACTTGTGAGCGGGCACAGGTGCCACAAAAGGGCAATTCTGTATGTTCCCATACGTCCTCACTTCCCCCTTAAGTCTGGCCCCCCGCCACCACGTCCTGGCAAACCCCTCTGCTGTCCTGCCCGCTGCTCCCTTGCGGTGAATTTAATAAACTTCATTCTCATTTGTTCTGCCTCATGTTGAATCCTTCCACCACCGGAGCCACCAGCCCCCGCCTGATCATTGCCCCCACGTGTAACAGTTACACTTTATCTCTTCTGTTGGCTCATTAGCTGTAACTCTTTATTTTTTAGTGGTTGCTTCCTATTCACAGCATCCATTTTAACTTCTTGTGATCTACCTTCCAGTGATATAGGACATCTTGCCTAACGCTCTCTGGCACTCTGTCCTGAGAACACTATTTCCGTCTCCTTGGGCTCCTCAACTCAGGGAGTCTACCGGGCTTCACCCAGGTTACCCTCTTTGTCCTGAGGCTGGGGTAATCACAGAATTTCCCCCACTGAGTCTCCACCCTCACGAAAGACAGTTCACTGTTCACTGTCTGGTGTCCAATGTCTCCCAAATATTTATTTCACATATTTTTGTTACTTTTTTTGCTTTTGTTTTTGCTTTTCAGATGGAAGGGTAAATCTGGTTTCTGTTAAACGATCTGCACTGGAAACAGAAATTTATCTTCATTTTTGAAGGATAATTTCACTGGATATAGAATGATAGGTCAACAGAGTTTTGGTTTTTTACTGTCAACTCTTAAAAAAGTCATCCATTTTCTTCTGACTTGCTGGATTTATTCTTCTGCAAAGAAGTTGCTTTTATTTTTTTCCCCTCTGTGTAATATTTTTGCAGTTCTCTATTAAGAATTTTAGAAAAGAAACAGCAAACTAAACTGAAAGAAATTAGAAGGATAATGGTCATAAGACTGGGGCATAAACTGATAAAACTGAAAATAAATGAAAACAAAGAGTGTCAAAAATCCAAAAGACCTTGTTGTGAGAAACAGGAATGTATCACTTTGAAAAGAGATAGAGTATCTTCACGATTTTCTGGGTGCCTACCTGGCTCAGTCATCAAGACCAACATCAGTCTGGATATTGGTATGTGGCTTTTTTTTTTTAAGATTTTTATTTATTTATTTGTCAGAGAGAGAACATAAGCAGGGAGAGTGGCAGGCAGAGGGAGAAGCAGGCCCCCTGCTGAGTGAGGAGATTGATGCTGGACTCCATCCCAGGACCCAGGGATCACGACCTGAGCCAAAGGCAGACACTTAACCAACTGAGCCACGCAGGCGTCCCTAGTATGTGACTCTTGATCTCGGGTGAGTTCAAGCCTCACATTAAAAAAATAAAGTATAGAATATCTTCACAATTTTAGAAAGAGGAAGATAAATTTCTTAAGAAAAACACAAGAATCATTAACTATAAAGGAATAGATTGTTAAGATTGCATCAAGGGTAAGGGTAAGGACACCATAAAGAGGATGAATGATGAAAAAAATAAATAAATTAAAAACTGGAAAAAAAAGCCAAAAAAAAAAAAAAGAGGATGAATGAACTAGCCATAGCATAGGAGAGAAGATCTCTATTATAACTATACCTATACCTATAACTCACAAAGACTCAACTGAAGAATTTAGAATTCCTAGAAATCATTGAGGAGGGAAAAAAAGGAGATGATGCAATGGGAAAAAGAAATGATTTTAAAAAAACCCGAACAGATATTTTCCAGAAGAGAACACCCAAGTGGGCATTTGGGGATACAAAGAGGTGCTCAACGTTAGTAATGATCAAGGAAAAGCAAACTACAAACCACCAGGTTGGCATGGGCAGCACCAAAGATAAGCAAGGTTGTAAAAACCAACGGGGCACTCATTACTGGGGAAGAGCGGCTATGAACACAACTACATGGGGCAACGCTTTGGTCTGCTGTAGTAAAGCTGAGCGTGAATGTTCGCTGTGCCCCAGCAATCTTACCTTTATGTACACACTGATGGGCAAGTGTCTCAACCTCGGCACTATTGATATTTGAGGCCAAATAATTCTTTGTTGTAGGGGGCGCTGTTCTGCACCCAGATGCCAGAAGCCCCCTCCCCATTTATGACCACGAAAAATGTCTGCAGACACTACCAATGTCCTCGGAGTGGTGGGAGAGGGGCGGGGAGGAAAAATTGTCCCAATTTGAGAACCATTAGTTTAATATAATCAAGTTGCTTATGCAAACTGACCAGGGAGTTACAGCCTCATCAGACCAGAGATGTAAATCATGAGAAACTTGAGTCTAGAGTATGAGGCTTGCCAGGTAGAATCTGTTTTCCTTCTTCCATGGCTGACGCCGGGGTCATCTACCATGGGAACTAATGGGGTTCCTTCAATAGCTCCATTTGGGAGCTGGACTTGGAATCCTTAATTCAAATATACAACAGGGTTTGTCGCTAATTCCTGTTGGAAACATTGCCCTCAACAGCAGCTCTCGACCTCCGGTTCAGCGTCAAATCTTGTTCCAGATACGGAAACTCACCCCAAAGAGAAGGCAGATCCATGCTCTTACAAAAAAACTAGTAACAATCTAACAAACAGCCAACGACAGCACAGTTAAAATAACACAAAGCCGACGCCATAAAAAGTCCCAGATTTCAGGATTACGAACTCCTGATATCATCAAGCTTCAGCTGAGGAATTAATATCCCATACTGGAATGTCCTCCTCCTTAGAAAAATTTGAATAATTAATCTCTTACCCCTTACTTTACAAACCCACCTATGTGGGTTTCAGGAGCCTAAATAGAATCTGCCATCCTTCTTTCAAGTCTGCTCTGTCTTCTGTAGAAACTAATGCTTCCTTAGGCATCTCCAAGGTGGACCAGTTCTCTCCCAAGGCTATTGTGGTCCCACTTTTCTAAGATCCCGACAAGACAACAGGATATCTATAAATACCACAGCAGATCAAAGAATTCAGAAGTTGCCATTCTACCCTAACAACAAATTTAAAACTGACTAAACTAAAAAAAAAAAAAAAAAAAAAAGCAACAACTCTACTTGGATCCACCAGAGAAGCTGCGGTCCCCCCAAATCGAACATACAGACGGGCAGATTCTGAGACTCGCAACTTACCAGGGCAGAAACCTTCACATGAACCAGTCCAGGTTAAGAAAACCTCAACTATAGTGGATGGATTACTGGAGGTTCAGTGTGGACAAGAGTCCAGACCTTGGGAGGGGGTGCACTTTCAGGACATTTACCTTAGGAGTTTCACCCAGTGCTCTCAGTCAAGAGGGGAGGAAAACAGCCTCATGCTTCCTGCAAGGGGAAGGGGAAAGTAACCATTTTTAAATACACCAGGGCATTCCGCTCTTCTTAATGAGGCCAGAGCTCAGGAGAAACTAGTTAACCAGAGCCTAACCTGCTGGGGCTTCATCAGCGCCTAACTGACCGGGGGAAGGGAAATACTCAGCCCCGGCCCACTCAGCGGGGGAGGTGCACTGAGCAGCATCTGGGATGCTCACAGTCCAGAGGCACTGGCTGGCTAAAAAACTGAGACCTAATCTTTGCACTATAAATGCTCCCCCTCCTCGACACTCTTGCACCACATTACTAACAGCCCATTACAGCAGTGTTTTTACTTGGGGCATCATGTGTAGCCATCAAGACAAAATTACAAGGCATACTAAAAGGCAAAAAAAAAAAAAAAAAAACCAGCTTGAAGAGACTGAACATTCATCAGAGCAAGAATCAGATATGACAGAAACGTTGGATTATCAGACCAAAACATTTTTTAAACTGTGATTAATATGGTAGGAGCTTTAATGGAAAGGGAAGACAATATGGAAGAACAGATGAATAATTAGGCAGAGCAACGGAAATTCTCAGAAAGAATAAAAAGGAAATATTAGAAACTAAAATCACCACAACCAAAATAACGAATTCCTTGGACAGGCTTATCGGTAGACCGGACACATCTGAGGACAGAATCCGTGAGTTTGAGGACATCTCAGGAGAAACCTCAAAAATTAAAAAGCAAAGGAAAACAAAGAATGAAAAACCAGACTAGAATATCCAAGAACTATGTATATAAAAATGACATAACATATATGTCATGGAAATGCCAGTAGGAGAAGAACAAGAGAAAGGAAGAGAAGGAATATTTGAAACAAAAATGAGAATTTCCCAAAATTTATGTCACACACCAAACCTCAGATCCAGGAAGCTCAGAAAACACCAAACAAGATAAATGCCAAAATGCACACAAACAAATAAAAAGCAAAAAACTGTATCCAGGCATAACATATTCAAACTTCAGAAAATAAAGGAAAAAATCCTGAAAGAAGCCAGAGGGAAAAAAATCAGCTTACCTATAGAGGAACAAAGATAAGAATTAATCTGACTTCTCAGAACCCATGCAAGCAAGAAAAGGATAGAGTAAAATATTTGAAGTGCAAAAAGAAAAATAACCCACCAACTTAGAATCATGTAACCTGCAAAATTATTCTTCAAAGGTGAAAGGAAATTAAAGACTCTCTCAGACAAACGAAACTGAGGGTTTTGTTGTGAATAGACCCACCCTGCACGCATAGGCCATGAGACAATCACAAATTGAAACAACAGTGAGATACACAATGACCTCACATCTCTGAGAATGGTCGAAATCCAAGACTGAGAACACCAAATGCTGGTGAAGATGTGGAAGAATGGGAACTCTTCATTCACTGCTGGGGGGAATGGAAAATGGTGCAACGGCTTCGGAAGACAGTTAGGAGTTTTCTTTTAAAACCAAACATAGTCCTACCATATGACCCAGCAATCACACTCTTTGATATCTACCCAAAGGGGCCGAAAACATATGCCTGTACAAAAACCGGATTTTTATAGCAGCTTTTATGCATAATTGCCAGAACCTGGAAGCAATCAAGATGTTCTTCCAATAGATGAATGCATAGATAAGCTGTGGTCCGTCCAGACCATGGAAAATTATGCAATGCTAAAAGAGAAACGAGCTATCAAACCACGGAAGGACATGGAAGAACCTCAAATGCATACTACCAGGTGGAAGGAGCCTGTATGAAAAGACTGCATATGGTATGATTCCAACTACAGGACATTCTGGAGAAGGCGATACTATGGAAACAGGAAAAGATCGGCACTCACTGGGGTTAGGAGGGAAGTGGAGATAAACAGGTGGAACACAGAGGGGTTTATTTTTTTATTTATTTTTTTGACAGAGAGAGATCACAAGTAGGCAGTGAGGCAGGCAGAGAGAGAGAGGGGGAAGCAGGCTCCCTGCTGAGCAGAGAGCCCAATGTGGGACTCGATCCCAGGACCCTGAGATCATAACCGGAGCCGAAGGCAGAGGCTTTAACCCACTGAGCCACCCAGGCACCCCAAACACAGAGGGTTTTTAAGGCGGTGAAAGAATTCTCTACGATACTACAGTGGTAGATAGATGTCAATATACGTTCGATCGATCCCGTAGAACGTATAACACCAAGCGTGAACCCTAAGGTAAGCTACAGACTTTGGGGGTTATTCTGATCTGTCGCTGTGGGTTCATCAGTTGTCACATCTGTTGCACGGTGGTACAGAATGGTGGGCATCGGGGAGGCTACTCTTATACACAGACCACTACTAAATGCATGTGTGAGGACAGGGCGTATTTGGGACTCCCTATACTTCCCATTCAAGATGCTGTGAACCTAAAACTGCTCTTAAAAATTTTTTTATCAGTTAAAAAAAAAAGTTGTGGGATGCCTGGATGGCTCAGTCGGTTAAGCCTTTGGCTCAGATCATAATCCAGGAGGCCCTGGGATCAAGTCCCACATCAGGCTCCCTGCTGCGCAGGAAGCCTGCTTCTCCCTCTCCTTCTGCCTGCCGCTCTGCCTACTTGTGCTCTCCATCTCTCTGTCAAATGAATAAATAAAAATCTTTTAAAAAATAAAAGAAATCTGATCTCCAAATCCCCCTTTCCTAGGTCAAAGGACATCCCAAAAGCCTGGCCGGCCAGGTCATACACCAGCACTCCTGATTCACATGAACTGATGGATTTCTGAGCATCAGCCACCGGACCGACGGTCTCCACGCAGGATTTGTTGGACTCTCACTACGACCTGGGAGACAGGTACGGTTAGAACCTCTAATTTACGAATCCCTAATTTGGTGAGGTTTAGAGGGAATGAAATGACTCATGCAGACTCACACCGTTAGAAGCCGAGATTAAAAATTCAGCCTTTCTGAATCCAAAGCCAGCATGCTGGAAGATGCTCTATCGTTCACACCTGGATTTTCAGCCTCAACCCAGAGCAGAGGAGGAGGAGAGTAGAGAGAGTAGGAGCAAAACAGAAAACTTTCTTGGTTTCTTCTTCACCAAGATACTAGGATTTCTAACCTATGAGCTTAAAACTCATTTGAGGGAAATACCCCTTCGAAAGGTTATGGTGACCGGGCTTCCCACATAAGCATGTGGGAAAGAGCAGGGGATGGGGGGTTGGAGGCAACATCACACACGCATGTACTTATCAATAACACTCCTGGAAAAATTAACAAAGGTGTAACAGTACCTAGTTTCTTCTGCTTAATGTACTTTCCCATATAAGCTAGGCATTTTGGTCTCTGTTCCTGCTTTAACTCACTCTCTGCACCTGAATGAAATTGAGTTGCATCGGGATTTCATCCAAGAGCACTCTCTGGTAAATGCAAGTTACCTTCAGGTGAATCTGGTGAGCCTCCATCAGAAGGGACAAAGAGAAAATAGCTACCGAAACAGGGATATTTTGCAAAATAGTAAGATGCTAGTTTATTTTGCACAACTCTATACCAATCAATTAGTAAACACAGAACTCTATGCAAAGATTAAGAAACTTACAAGAAATTTATAGTTTTCTAGAAAGATGTCATTTATCGAAATTGACCCCACCAGAGACAGGAAGCCTGAATCGATCAATTACCAAAGAAGAAACAGAGGAAAATAATTGAAAAGCACCAGGTCCACACTGTTTATTAATAGAGAAATTATGCCAAACCTTTAATTAAAAAAAATTGGGGCGCCTGCGTGGCTCAGTGGTTTAAAGACTCTGCCTTCAGCTCAGGTCAAGATCCCAGGATCCTGGGAGCGAGCCCCACATTGGGAATCTCTGCTCAGCAGGGAGTCTGCTTCCCCTCTCTCTCTGCCTGCCTCTCTGCCTACTTGTGATCTCTCTCTCTGTCAAATAAATAAATAAAATTTTAATTTATTTTTTTAAAGATTTTATTTATTGATGTACTTGTCAGAGAGAGAGAGCGCGCGCACACGCAGGCAGAGTGGCAGGCAGAGGCAGAGAGAGAAGAGCAGGCTCCCCGATGAGCAAGGAACCCGATGTGGGACTTGATCCCAGGATGCTGGGATCATGACCTGAGCCAAAGGCAGTGGCTTAACCAACTGAGCCACCCAGACGTCCCTAAATAAAATCTTTAAAAAAAAAAATTAAGTAGACTCTAGGCCCCATGTGCAGGTCAAACCTATAGCCCCAAGATCAAAAGTCACACAATCTACTGATGGAGCCAGCCAAGTGCTCCTGTACCAAACTTTTAAAGATCACACGATTCCTGTTGTTCTCAAGCCTTTCTAAAACATAGAAAAAGCAGGAAAATTTCCAAAATTTATCTATGAAACAAGTATGTCATTTATGCCAAATGTTGGCAGGCATTACACACCAGAAAAAAACTTTCAGACCAACTTTGTTTATGAACTATTCTAAAATCTTAAATAAAATATTAGCAAACAGAATCCTATTTTTATTTTTTTTAAAGATTTTATTTATTTATTTGACAGACAGAGATCAGAAGCAGGCAGAGAGGCAGGCAGAGAGGGAGAGAGGAGGAAGCAGGGGAGCAGAGAGCCCGATGCAGGGCTTGATCCCAGAACCCTGGGATCATGACCTGAGCCGAAGGCAGAGGCCGCAACCCACTGAGCCACCCAGGTGCCCCCAGAATCCTATTTTTAAAGTAAGACATTGGGAGCATTTGGCTGCCTCAGTCAGCAGCCCATGTGACTCTTAATCTCCAGATTGCGAGTTTGAGCCCCATGTTGGGTACAGATATTACTTAAAAATAAAATCTTTGGGGCGCCTGGGTGGCTCAGTGGGTTAAAAAACCTCTGCCTTCAGCTCAGGTCATGATCTCAGCGTCTTGGGATCGAGCCCCGAGTCGGGCTCTCTGCTCCGCGGGGAGCCTGCTTCCCTTCCTCTCTCTCTGGCTGCCTCTCTGCCTACCTGTGATCTCTGTCTGTCAAATAAATAAATAAAATTTTTTTTAAAAACTTAAAAAATAAAATAAAATCTTTGGGGCACCTGAGTGACTCAGTGGGTTAAGCCTCTGCCTTTGGCTCAGGTCATGATCCCAGGGTCCTGGGATCCAGCCCCGCATCGGGCTCTCTGCTTGGCGGGGAGCCTGCTTCCCCCCCACCCCCGCCTGCCTCTCTGCCTGCTTGTGATCTCTCTCTCTGTCAAATAAATGAATAAAATCTTTTTAAAAAAATAAAATAAAATCTTTATTTTTTTAGACGATTTTATTCATTTATTTGAGAGAGAAAGAGACACAGAGATAGCGACAGAAAGCAAGAGCAGGAAGGAGAGGGAGAAGTGGGCTCCCTGCTAAGCTGGGAGCTGATCCAGGGCTCTATCCTAGGACCCTGAGATCATGACCTGAGCTGAAGGCAGACACTTAACGACTGAGCTACCCAGACGCCTCAAAAATAAATGCTTTAAAAAATAAAATAAGACATTGTACCAGGTGGAATTTCCAACAGGATTGTAAGGATGGTTCAATGTGGGAAAAGTTGTTACTATATTATAATAATAGGACTAAGGGGAAAATATGTATGACCATCTTCATTAGAAGTAGCAGAGGGCATTTTTTTAAATTCGACACCCATTCATGATAAAAATGCGATAAAAGTAGGAATTAATGAACACTTCCTCAACATGATAAAAATATATATACTTGATCCCAATGAGAAAATACTGGAAACTTGCCCACTAAGCTAAGGCCACTTTCCCACTCCTCAACACTGTGCTGGAGTTATTTACTGCAATGAAACAAGAAAAAGCAAATTAGAACAAAGAAAGAGATAAAACTACAATTTCAGATGGTGTGATCAAATGGGGAAAAAATACAAGATAAGAGCATTTGGGGGAGCATCTGTGTGGCTCAGTCTGCTCAGGTCATGATTCCGGCATATGAGGATGGAGCCCCATTTTGTACTCCCTATCTCTATCTCTATCTCTCCCTCAAATAAATAAATAAAATCTTTTTGAAAGGAGCATTTTGTAAAAGATGCAAGTATTAAAACGAGCGTGCAAAAATCTACATAAACAATAAGTCATTAGAAAGATACATTGGAAGAAGAAATGTATAATGGGAGAGATGACCCTATTGGTGATTAAAAAAATAATAATAAAATATAAGCATAATCTTAAAAAGAAAGATCTAAAGTTCATATAAGAAGCGATAAAAACACATTTGGAAGGCAAAAGGCGAGCTTGAACGAATGAAAAGTTGTGTCACATTCCCGGATTGGATCATCACGAAAATGTCAGTTGTCCCCAGGTTAATCTATACATTGTACAGGATCTCAAGAAACAAAACAAAACAAAACAATAAACTACTCATTTTCTTCTCCTGGGATTAAAAGCAGGTAGATTATAATTTGTGCAAGAAGAAATAAGAACAGCCAGATAGTGCTTGAAATACAGCCAGATTCCAAGGTATTCGAACACACATATACAGTCTCTGTCATTAAAATGAGACCCGGGCCTCATCAAAGACAGAAGGGCACAGAAACAGAAGAGAAAATCCAGAAGCAGGGCCAAGTACAGACTCAAAACAAAGTATAAAACACAACATTTCCAATCAGTGAGGGGCATAGAGGACTTTTCTCTTTTTTTTTTTAAGATTTTATTTATTTATTAGGTAGACAGAGATCACAAGTAGGCAGAGAGGCAGGCAGAGAGAGAGGAGGAAGCAGGCTCCCCGCTGAGCAGAGAGCCTGATCCCAGGACCCTGAGATCATGACCTGAGCCAAGGCAGAGGCTTTAACCCAGTGAGCCACCCACACGCCCCTATAGGGGACTTTTCAACGTGTGATGTTGGGACAGCTGGCTGGCCTAGTGGAATCAGATATAATTAAATCCATTCCTCACCATACACCCAATAGATTTCAAATGAATCAGAGATTTCAATGTCAAACAAAATCATATGAGTATTAGAGGAAAACATGAGGAAATTTCTTTGTAACTGGGAATGAAGAAACCTTCTCTATAAATATGACTCAAAATCCAGTCACAATAATGGGGAAAAAATAGTAAATTTGACTGAATGAAAATAGGAAACATTTACAAAGCTTGAAATACCATGGCCAGAATAGAAAGGCAATTGATGTACCAGGGGAAATATTTGTGGTATAGGTCCTAGACCTACAGGGTCTATGGACCTATAGGGTTGCTCTGCCTAATACAGAAAGAGATCCTAAAAATTAGAGGATAAAAAGACAAAAACCCTATGTAAACATGGATAGTTCTCAGAAAAAAAGCAAGTTCCCTTAAACATATGAAAAATTGCTCAATCTCATTCATTATAAGAGAGATGTGAGGGGAGGCCATTTCTCACCTTTTAGATTGGCAAAAATCCACGTTTGCCAGAATATTCCAGAAATATTTGTTAATCACTTCTGGAAGATATTAGGAGACCAAGTCATTATTTTGAGAATGGGTATATATAGGAGGAGAAATATCTTGTCATTCTTATATAAATAGTACCCTTGGGTAAACAGATAACTGATCAGGGATAATCTGTAAATTCAGAACTGATCGAATCATACTATTTATCATTTTTACAATCCTTGAGGAGCCCTTAGGCAATGATCACTCACCACCGGTGACATCTTTAAAAAAAAGACCAAAAAACAAAAACAAGCAATCCAGATGTTCTGTTCCTCTATATGGTCATAAGCAACATCAGCTGTGACTAGTCCTGAAAATAAACAGAAAAAAACAAACCAAAAAACCTGACCACGCCTGTGGATCTACTACCCACACTACAGGAAAAACAAGGAGCAGCAGAGAAGAATGTCGGATGACCCCATAATGAGACAATCCACAAAATCCAGGCTGTGGGAAATTCCACAGTTTCCTCAACACTTACACTCACTTCTCCGCTGCCTTCCCCGCCTCCTCCGAATTTTTATTTCTGCGCTTTTCATTTTATGGTTGTGTAGACCGGAGATCACAGAACTTTGGCACTGAACACTTGGGAGATGTCGGAAAAACAGAAGAATGTCTCAGCCCCATCATACAAGATCAGAAGTGACAAAGCTAGAATGCGACTTGACAACCTTGTTCTGAAATGTTGCCCCCCGACGCACACATACCCCTGATTTGTTTCTTGATTCCCCACCCCTGCCTCCAGAATGGAAGCCACGGAGCCCCTGAGTGCCTGAAGCGACAAGCATTTTACACACTCTGCCTACTGTTTTCGGGGTGTAAACAGTCTCAGAGCTCCTCCTCTCCTTGATACAAAGATCTCCAGGGTGCTTTGTCCCCCGAGCTCTGGTAGCCCCATTGTGCCCCTGGGTTGAATGGCAGCCCAGAGAGTTTAGGGGTGGGTGAATTAGTGCCCAGTTGGGGACTAGAACCTTGCTCCCCTAACTCCTACTCCAATGCTATGCCCTCCCCACAGACACATTTCCCCACAGTCAGGAAGGTTCTGACACCTTCTGGAACACTTGAACCTTCTGGGTCCTGCCGCCGCCTAGCACGATACCAGCAGGGCCCTGCGAAATGGCCATCACTGACTTGTACCCTGGCACTCGCTTGCTAAAGACACCTGCCACCACGCCATCCCTGTTTCCAGCTGTTACCAGGGGACCACCCGGGTCAACCAGCAGGTGGAATTTTTCATTGCCTGCAAAACCTCCCACAGAGCTGATTTTTCCCACTCTCTCTCGAGGCACCTGAGGCCCCGTGCTTATTTTGTTCCATGGCTAATATCTGTGACAAAGCAGGCCCTGAGAGAGGGTGAAGATGCCCTTGATTACCTCAGCAACAGAACATGCTGTGCCTGTGAATCATATAATCCCATCCCCATGGCAACAGAGAATCACAGAATCACGATCCTTTGGGGCCTGGTGGCAATAACACCCACTTTAGTCCAACCACTTTGGATGAAAACAGAAACACAAACAAACCCCCCTCGCAAATGTCATTTACTGTTCAGATAGCCTTCATATCCTCGTCCTCATTCTTTGTTTGGATTGTTTTGAATGAGTGTTGATTCAGAGAGGATAAACCTCTGCGTGTCCATTTTGGTTGCTGATTTGGGGGCTGATTTCAAATCCAAAGCTTTGTCCCGCAGCCTGCGGAACAAAGGAGTATGGCTTGATTGTTGGAAGCCGCCCAAGGCTGCAAGAGAAGAATGGAGATACGTTGACACCAAAGACCACAGAGCCAAGGCAAGGATTTCTCATTCATTTATCTCTTGATGCGTCTTCCTACGGAAGAGAGCACCATCCTTCTGCCTCCGAGGTTGGCGTGCAAGGAATGATTTTCCCAGTTATCAGCTGGAGGCACGGCTGGTAATGGGAAAATATTTCTCTGCAGTCAGGGCACCTCGGGCTCCTGGCCTCACGGCCGCTCTCTAGAAACTTACCACTTCTTCCTGGTGTCGGCTCTGCCCCGTCCATGGGTCTGGGCCTCATTCAGCATCAAGAACTCTGGAGTGGGGCATATATTAGGCATTGGGGAAAAAATGTTTTCGTGTGGCAGGAACACGGGGAAAGGTTGGTTTCTGGTCTTCCTGCTCTTAAAGAAGTGAATGAAACCAACAAGGATAATGGGGGAAGAACCCAATGACTCTGCCCCACAGGATCCCCATAAACTTCTGCATTTCCATAAAGGAGGACTAAGGCATCACGCCAGAGGGACAGAACTCTGGCACGCAAGGAGCTCGGAAGGTGCCACTCCATCCTAACAAATAATAAGCTGAACAAACTGAAAACAACTTTTCATCAGCCCATGAGGTCGTAGGGTAAGCTACTGGCCCCCAGATCAGACAGACACACAGGCGAATGAGAGAAAGAATCAAGCTCACCCCAGCAGAAACCCACAAGCAGGGACATTGGAACTATCAGACCCGGAATTTAAAAGGACAATGGTTCATATGCTAAGGTTTCTAAGGGATAAAGCAGACAGCTTATATTAATCAAGACAGTGCAGTGTTGCCGAAGAAAAGACAAGTTATTTATATTTTTACCTCCTACTGTTAAAAAAGAGGCTGAGCATTTGATAGGCCTCTCCGAATCTGGGAGACAATTCACGTCACCCATGAGAATAGTGCTATAATTTGTTTTTTAGGTGACTCAGAAGGCTGACATTTATTACTGCTGCCTGAGCGAGAGCGAGCTCTGTCACACGTCCCAGCTGGGGTCCAAAGGCCCTCCTGTCTGAGCCTTTGACTTATATGACGTACACCGTGCTCCGTGTACCCATGGTGGGTGCTATGATGCTGGAGAGAGCAACAGGACGTGATGTCTATGGCAAGCCCCGATGGAAAAGCCCCAGCGCAGATACCTAGGATTCTAGAACAGATCTCTGCTGTCTTCCGCACGTTTGTAATTCAAAGGCAGCTCTTCTCATGCTACCAGCTTCTAGCCCAGACTAAGCCCCTGACCATGGGGCATCAAGTGAGTAGAAGACCAGAGCCGCCCACCATGAGTTGTGCGTGACCAGACCCACCACTATGGGCAAAGCCATAGTCCATGCTGGGATGGAAATGGTATTTTCTAGATTAGGCCTGAGCAGGCTCACAGGACAAAAAAAAGTTTCATGAATGAAGAAGCCAGACTGGCTCCCACACGCCCCGAACCTTTGTGGCAACCACATCTGTCGCTCAACTTCACATCTGTGGCCTAACTGGCGTCATCTATAACCGGATGATGGAGGAGGAAACACTAAGCCTGGTTCACTGCGGGTGCCGTCTGGAAAGGGACCACCGTCCCTCTGTTGTGTTGTTCAGGGGTGACCCTGGAATCAGGCAGTGACGGGAACTCCTCCAACGGAGTGGCGTTTCAGCAGGTGCATTTGCTGGTAACGGGGTGTGCGAGGAGGAGTGACCTGAAGTTAGCGTTTACACGGACCCCCTGGGAAACAGCAAACGGCTTGTCTGGTCACACAGGAGCTGGAGGGAAATAAGTTAATTTTATGTTATATGAGTATTACCTTAATTAAAAAAAAAAACGGATGGGTCTTCGAGCCAAAGAGGTAGAGAAGAAGTAGAAGGGACCAGGGACCTGCTCAGGGATTTGTGTTTTCTGTCCCAACAGTTTTAGGCTCTGCTGGATTCTGGGTCCTGGATCCCGGGAGCTGCGGAGCGGAGATGCTTATACGATGCTTATACCAGGGTACACAGTGGGGATCTACGTAGCCAAAAGATAAAGACTGCCCCCTGGTCATTTGGGGCTCTGAATGCCAATAGACCAGGAGGCAAAGAAAGGACCTTCTCCGCTGGCAGGGGTCCTAGACCCTGATGTGTTTTTCCTGTGTGTTGGGAGCAGGAAAAGAGTGTGCAGAACTCCATGGATGCCCGGATCCCAAAGTGGGCTTCTGCTCCTAGTGATCATCGGAAGCAGCGATCACAAAGGCCCAACAAGGGCGTGGCCACCAGGGGCTCAGACCTCCCGGGAAGGCAAGGTACCCCACCAGCAATCAATGTCCACCCACAGACGTGCTGGCTGGAGATGAGGGATGGGGTGGAAGAAGAGGGAGGCAGAGAGAGAAAGGAGGGAAGCAGGCTCCCTGCTGAGCAGAGAGCCCTATTTGGGGCTCGATCCCAGGACCCTGAGATCATGACCTGAGCCGAAGGCAGAGGTTTAACCCACTGGGCTATCCAGGCGCTCCTAAAACTCTTCTTTTCTTTTTTTTTTTTTTTAAGATTTTATTTATTTATTTGACATAGAGAGATCACAAGTAGGCAGAGAGTTATGTTCATCTTAATTTTTTTTTTTACAAAAAAATCAGTTTCAAAGAATGTTCTCCTTTTTTTATTTTCTTCTGATATCTCTATGATTGATTCCTGAGTTGACTCTATCTTCATTAATTTTTCTTCCTGCTGCTTTGGGTTTGCCTCTAGAGTTCACCATGTAGCTGTTTTTGTTTCCTCATAAATGTGCTTAAACAGCTGTCATTATGTAATTGTCAGTGGTGTTGCACAAATGTTGACCCGAAGTGGCTTTTATTCCCATTCTGTTCTAAATATTGCTCGATTTCCTTTGGAGTTGCCGTCGTAATTCTTGAATTTCAGATCCAGAAGTGGAGGCCATTTTAATGATCTCAGCCCCAGAAACGCTGCTGGATTAATGACATTGACCAAGAAGGTTATGATGGGGTTAGGGCAAGCCTGACCTGAAGCAGCAACAGGAACATTCCCACAGAGCAGGAAAATGGCTCAGTCTTGACTGAGTGGCAAGTGAGAGAAAGATCTGGAAATGAGATAAATGGTTCGGAGGTCAGTCATTGCCTTCAAGGAAGACCACCTAATGATTTAATGGTACTAGGAAAAGTTTAGCAACTGGGGTGCCTGGGTGGCTCAGTCAGTGAAGTGTCCAAATTCTGATATTGGCTGGGGTTGTTATCTCCGAGTCACAGGATTGAACCCTGAGACTGGCTCTGTGCTGGGCGTGGAGCCTGCTTAAGATCTTCTCTCACCCTCTGCCCTCCCCCATCTCAAAAAAAAAGACACCTTCTCAAAGCAGAAGGATAGGGAGTGATAGTGGACCCTTCTAGAAATCTTTAGAGGAGGGAGTCTGTGCAGGGTTTCTCCACTGACGTAAATTAGGCAATGTGTGATTTTCCTGAGCATCATGGAAAAGTAAGATCAGATAACGGACAGGCACGAACTGATATGGAGCACTGGAAAGGCTGGTGTGGGAGATGTGACAGCAGTGACCAAGGACAAATGAGGACTTGTGGAATGTCCCCTGAGCTTGCAGCGGAGTGAGGGACCGTGAGTCGCAGTGGCCTCCACCCACACCACTGGGAGAATCTCTCTGCAGCCATGGGAGGAGTTCCAGGCTTTTCTCAGAAGCTGGATGTATTCAGTTAGCAGCTGTGCAAAGTCAGGCTGTGTGGCCTCATGATTCCAGAATGCTCCCGAAGTGCCATGTTCATGGAGACTGAGCCAGCCCTCCAGGATTGAGGAGCAGCTATGGGCTAGGGGTGGAGGTGGGGGGACAAGGGGGAGGGGTGGGAGGTGAGGACGGAGGAGGAGGAGGTTCACAGGGGTGATCAGGGCTTAGCCCAGCATATTAAGAACATGGCCTGAGGGGCGCCTGGGTGGCTCAGTGGGTTAAAGGCTCTGCCTTCAGCTCAGGTCATGATCTCAGGGTCCTGGGATCGAGCCCCGCATCGGTCTCTCTGCTTCCCCCTCTCTCTCCACTTGCCTCTCTATCTACTTGTGATCTCTTTATATATAGCAAATAAATAAAATCTTAAAAAAAAAAAAAAAAAAGAACATGGCCTGAGACAGCAGGAATCGTTGAAGACTCCAGAACAGGAGATTCCAAAATACCCACGTTCCGCCCTGGTGTGCTGGATCCAGCTCACGCCAGCTTGCAAGAGATGGCTTTTATTTATTTATTTTTTAAAGATTTTATTTAGTTGTCAGAATGAGAGAGAGAGAGAGCACAAGCAGGGGGAGCGACAGGCAGAGGGAGGGCGAGAAGCAGACTCCTCGCTAAGCAAGGAGCCCAGCGCGGGACTCAATCCCAGGACCCTGGGATCATGACCTGAGCCAAAAGCAGATGCTTAACCAGGTGTCCCATGGCTTTTATTTTTATTTATTTACTTTTTTTGGCTTTTACATTTTTTTAAGATTTTATTTATTTATTTATTTGACAGAGATCACAAGCAGGCAGAGAGGCAGGCAGAGAGAGAGGGGGAGGCAGGCTTCCTGCTGAACAGGGAGCCTGATGTGGGGCTCGATCCCAGGACGCTGGGACCATGACCCGAGCTGAAGGCAGAGGCTTTAACCCACTGAGCACCCAGGCACCCATGCTTTTATATTTTTAAGAGTTTTGCAAGTCAGTCGGCAACAAGTTGGTGGTTGAGATCAGCCATGGAGGAAGGATTTACCCACGGAAATCATCAAACAATGCAAGTCATCCCCCTGCCCCCTGCAGAGAGCAGGTTGTAAAACATTCCCCAGTAAACCACTGTGCTCTGGTACAAAGTTGGCCCCGGGGAAACAGGAAGTATGAACATGTCAACAAAAGGTTCACAGCTGATCCTATTTGGAGAAAGCCCCTCATGTCATGTGCCTATCACAGCTGGGGAGAGCCCAGAACACACTTGAGCATGAGAACCAGGGTATCTAGGCCCAGTGAGGGCACACACGCATGCCGGCCACACACTAGCTCCCCTGATCTAGCCAACCCTCCCGAAAGGGCTTAAGAGTTAAGTGTCCAAGAAGCCATTAAACATAATGAGGTGTGCTGCCTCTAGGGGAAACCCTGGAGATCCCTGAGAAAAAGGACATGCATGCATGCTCACAGAACAACTTTTGCTTGCATGACCCAGCCTCAGGCATTACCAAGCTCGGTCCATCCCTATAACACGAGCCTGCCCTTCAGAAAAAATTTAAGAAATCAGCCCTCTGCTACTGCGTTGATATGGACCCTGAATCTTGGGTGGGATGACTTAGTTCTCACCCTGTCATTGGCATTGGGACCCAGGCTCCGCCCACCCCAGCCTATCTTGTTAGTTTCATGAGCAATCTCCAATAAGAATCCTCCAACTCTGGCCTTAGGGGGTGCATACAGCTCTCCCTTAACCGTGGGCTGCCATCCCAGCCAGCTTACCCTCAGATCACCAAGGTAGGTAAAGGATGGTGCTGGGGGAGCCTTCAGTCCTTCTTCCAGGAATCTGGTTCCAGAGTTCAAGCTCTCCTCCCTGGGAATGTTTTTAAAATAACCACTGTGCAGTGTCCCTTCTGTGGCATTCTGCTGGTCTCCAGGTTAGCCCAGATCCAGGGACAAAGTCACACCGCAAATGGCATGAACACACAATTCATGGCGCGGGGAGGAGGGGGGTTGTCATTATTCTAACAACGTGTTACAGTTCTTGGTTTCCATTTCCATAGCTGAGCCCACTCTGAGAGGAACTCCCCTGGATCCGGTACCCTCAGTTTGGCTCAGGACCTGGTGTTGTCCTCAGCTTTTGCACCAGCTGGACCCAGAATTGAATGATGGCCTTTTCCCCCAGGTAACTGAAAAAAAAAATTAACTGGAAATAAATGCTTTCTGCAGTTAAAATTTTACTTTCATAAAATGTGGTGCAGCACGCTTTCTCAAACTTACTTGCTTCCTAAGCCCTTCATGCTAATTGTGAGACCCCGAAGCCCTATCGTGTTTACCGCATTAGGAACTGAAACTGAGAGTTCTTTAAATGTTGACTTATTAATTCATTTAGAAATAACAATGATGAACTCATTACAAAGTAACAAAAAATAATAGCGAACTCATTACAGAGTAACATAAATTTTTATTGCTATGGAAAATGACTGTATTTTCCAAAACAGCCCACTGACCCCCCAAAAACATTAGAGCTTGAAGAATGGCATTGTTTTTGCATTTTTGCAAATCTCCTGAATGTCCGATTTCGGAGGAAGCCACTGTATTTTCATATCTGCTTCTGCATTCAGTCTGTTGCAATATGTTGTTTTAGTTGAAGTGTGTGGAGAAGTTATGGACTTACACATGTATATATGATGGGAGAGGAAAGGAGTATTTTAACAGCCATGTCAAATAATTGTGTATATTCTTCTTTGGGAATCTTACTAAAACTTGACAAATGGTGGTTTCTTAAAGGTCAGTCGGCTCAGTCAGTAAACCATATGGCTCTTCCTCCCGGAATTGTGAGTTCAAGCCCCACGCTGGGAGTAAGGTTACTTTATAAAAGGGGGGGGGGTACTAACTGCAACAAGTAATCTAAAACCATATCCACATACATAAATCTTTTGGTTTATGTCACATTTTGCAATAGATCTCTTATATATGCATGATTTTGTCATATCAGGCTTTGCTCATTTAGAGAATATTTTTCTTCACTGAATTATGCAACTTTTCCAAATGTTGACACATTTCATAAAGTAGGAGAGAATCACATTCGTTAATATCACCAGCCATCTCATCAAAATACGTTTTAAGTATTGGGAAACTGTCAATCTCACAGTGGCAGATATAATGTTCTAAAATTCTAATTTTCTCTTGAAAGCTCAAGTTTTATCACTGGCAATAAATACACGGTGATTTTCTTGCATTTGCTTTCTAGAAAATGTCTGCCAAGTACTCGAGTCTGAAGAATCATAGTTGGTTGGCCAGTCGTTCTTAAAAGATGATGTTCCAAAAAAAAGATGATGTTCCAAAAAAGAAAAAAAAAGTGGCCAGCGCAGCTCTTGACTTAAATGATGATGCCAAGACTTTTCCTCAAGACAACCACTGTGTTCCGTGCAAATTTCGCATCTCACCATTCGCAGTATGAAAAAGACATACATACTCAAGTGTCCAGATTGAAGGAAATCTATACCTTCACTGCTTTTAATAAAGCACATTCTTTTTTTTTTTTAAAGATTTTTATTTATTTATTTGACAGAGAGAGAGATCACAAGTAGGCAGAGAGGCAGGCAGAGAGAGAGGAGGAAAGAGGCTCCCTGCGGAGCAGAGAGCCCGATGCGGGGCTCGATCCCAGGACCCTGAGATCATGACCCGAGCCGAAGGCAGCGGCTTAATCCACTGAGCCACCCAGGCGCCCCTAATAAAGCACATTCTTTTTTTTTTTTTTTAAAGATTTTATTTATTTATTTGACAGAGAGAGAGATCACAAGTAGGCAGAGACAGAGGCAGAGAGAGAGGAGGAAGCAGGCTCCCCGCGGAGCAGAGAGCCCGATGCGGGGCTCGATCCCAGGACCTTGAGATCATGACCTGAGCCGAAGGCAGCGGCTTAATCCACTGAGCCACCCAGGCGCCCTAATAAAGCACATTCTTAAGTGAAGCTGGATTTTTTTTTTTTTTTGTCCTTGCAAGTGTGTGGTAGTAAATAATACAGTGACTATGGCTTTAGTTTGGTGCCATTGTCTCGATTCGTGCTGAGACACCCACAATCTTACCTATCCTTGCCTTTGCACCATTAGCAAGAGTGGAAAATAATGCCAGATGTTATGATGAAAGAAGTTCTGACCTCAGACACTCCCTGAAGGCGGTCTTGGGAAGCCCCAGAGTTCTCCAGACCACACTTAAAAAAAAAAAAAAAAGATTTTTATTTATTTATTTGACAGAGAGAGAGAGAGAGAAAGAGATCACAAGTAGCCAGAGAGGCAGGTGGAGAGGGGGAAGCAGGCTCCCCGCCAAGCAGAGAGCCCAATGTGGGGCTCGATCCCAGCACCCTGAGATCATGACCTGAGCCAAAGGCAGAGGCTTTAACCCACTGAGCCACCCAGGCGCCCCTCCAGACCACACTTTTGAGAACCACTCTACGATAGTGAGGATGACTTACACCCACATAGGAAGGAACCTCACAATTGTAATGTTGAAGGAAAGAAGCCAAGAGCATTGGAGTATGTCAATATAATTCTGTATATACATAGGAAATAAAGCGTCCAAACTAGAGAACCTGGTCCATGGCATTGAACGTCAGGAATGACAACTCCCCTTGCAGTGGTAGGTAGTGCCTGGAAGAGAGCATGACGGGGGCTTCTGGAGTGCGGGTCAAGCCCTTTTTCTTGTTTTGGATGCCAGGGATGGAAATGTGTTCACTCTGTGAAAACTGATCAAGCTCATGATATGTGTACTTTCCTATATGTATATCACCCTCAAATTAAGAGGTGTTTCTGGGGCACCTGGGTGGCTCAGTGGGTTAAAGGCTCTGCCTTCAGCTCAGGTCATGATCCCAGTGTCCTGGGATCGAGCCCCGCATTGGGCTCTCTGCTCAGCAGGGAGCCTGCTTCCCTTCCTCTCTCGCTGTCTGCCTCTCTCCCTACTTGTGATCTCTGCCTGTCAAATAAACAAATAAAAACAAAAGGAGCTGTTTCTAACAAGCTTTCCAGTAGTACCAAGTGTAAAAAACTACCCGCTGCCGAAAATCACCACCAACAGCACAAGAAACCCTAAAAAATGTCCCTAAATGAAAACAAAACACACCTGTCCCTGGCAGTAATCATGACCAAATATGTACAAAATATCCATGAAGGTACCTCCGTGACAATTCTTTGACTCCTTAGGTAACGCTTCCTACGTGCCAAACGGGCAGGAGAGAAATGTCGAGAGAGAGGAAGGGATGTTCTGGACCCTATCTGGAATGTCCACATAATGTTAGGCAAGGACATCTTCTTAACATTAGCATTAGAGCTTTAGAAAGAAAAATTCAGGATGTGGAGTACGTCAGCTGCTTTGCGCTCCCTTCCCAAAGGTCCTTCAAGAAAGAGACAAGCTGAGGCTAAAAATGATTCACACGAGAGCAGACAGGATGCAGATCTGGGAGAAGAGGGTTTCTTGCTGGAGGTCTGCTTTCCAAAAAAAAGGGCCAGAGTGCCAAGCCCAGGAGAGGAGCAGAGTTGAAGCACCAAATGTACCCCAAGTTCAGGGTAAAGCGTTAGGGACACAGGATGGTAAAAGAGAGCCTGGGGGAAGGTTGACTGTCAGGCTCTTCAAAAACTCCTCCTTTTGTGAACCCTCTATGACAGGGAACCAGCTCACTTACGGTGAGGAAGCCCTGAGGTTCGTGGGGGCAAGCATCTCATGCAGAAAGCCCCTGCTGAAACTTGTGGCCTTGCCCTCTGGAATGGACGCTCTTCTGTTCCCCGTCTGTCGAGTTTCCCAAGTCAGCACATCCGTCCCCTCCCAGGCCCCATGAAGCCCTCGAGGTCTCTCCTAGGAAATGGCCAGGAGTGACCTCAAGCCCCAGGCAGCCCTGAGTACATGACTGATCCCTCAGGATGACTGTCTTCTCTGGATCTCAGCCCACTAATGACTCAAGATCTTCTCAGGCCTCTGATTATTTCAGGAAGCTGTTTTATTTAATGTGACTGACATCCGCAGTGTTCATGTTGTTGCCCGTGGAAGGCTTGTCTCAATGACTTCACTGTTACTAAGGGGACGCAGCCGTTCTCCAAGTGGGGTTTTTTAATTTATTATTTTTTTGAGAGACAGAGTGCACGCACGCACAAGCAGGGGTGGAGAGGCAGAGGGAGAGGGAGAGAGAGAGAGGGAATCTTAAGCAGACTCCACACTCAGCGCAGAGCCCGAGCCAGGGTTCGATCTCACCATCCTGAGATTGTGACCTGAGCCGAAACCAGGAGTTGGATGTTCAACTGACTGAGCCACCCTGGCGCCCCTCCAAGTGGGTTTTTATTTATTTTTATTTTTTTAAAGGTTTTATTTATTTATTTGACACAGACAGAAAGAGATCACAAGTAGGCAGAGAGGCAGGCAGGGGCGGGAGAAAGCAGGCTCCCTGCTGAGCAGAGCGCCCAATGCGGGGCTCGATCCCAGGACCCTGAGATCATGACCTGAGCCGAAGTCAGAGGCTTTAACCCACTGAGTCACCCAGGCGCTCCTCCAAGTGGGTTTTTAAAAGGAAGTGCACACCTCCACCGGCTTCCAACCCTTCCACAGTGCTCTGTCTGCCCCCTGAAGGAGGCTCGGATTCCTCAGCCTGGCACTCAGAGCCTTCAGGGATTTGGTTCCAGCCTCTCCTCTCTTCCACCAGCCCAAACTCTCCCCCAACAAACGGTTGCTCAACCTTCCAGAATCTGCCTCACCTGCTATAGACGGAGCCTTCCTCTTTACCCCTCTGCCAGGAATGACTGAGCACCTCCTTCTCTGTGTCTCTACAGGTCACTGCTACATTACATATTAATGCAATTTTTTTTAGCACATGTATCACCTTATTAATTGAGTTTTTCCCATGGGAGAACTTCCTATCGTTTCTTTACTTGGTTAGTACTGCTAATTAGCTCTGTCGTTGTGCTGGGGCTACCATCCCGAGTACACAGACTGCGCAACTTAGACCACAGAAATGTATTTTCTCACAGTTATGGGAAGGCCAAGATCAAGGTGTTGGCAGATATGGTATCTTCGGAGGTCTCTGTCCTTGGCATGAGACGGCCACCTTCCCTCTGCAGCTTCTCTTCACGTGGTCTTCCCTCTGTATGTGTCCGTGTCCTGATCTCTTCAGCCATTGTGGAGTATGGCCCACCCTAATGACCTCATTTGCACTTAACTACCTCTCTCAAGACCCTATCTCCAAATACGGTCACGTTCTGAGGTCCTAGACGTTAGGATACCAACGTATGAATATTTGGGGGACACAACTCAGCCCATAATATCACCCTACTAAGAACTTGACACTAAGCTTATTATCAGAGAGGATGGACGTACAGTGTTCTTACCTTCTGAAGTCTAACCCAGAACATGTCGCCTGCATTGAATTCAAGCCAGGGCAGGAAGGAAATCATTTCAGCGCCTCCCAAGGGCCTCGTTGTCTCTCAAGATGAATGGGGCATCATGAATGGTGATGGCTCTGTAGAGTTTCCAGTGGGCAGGCAGAGCACTGGGAACCACAGGTGTACAATCAAAATAGGCAGTTTGGTGTCTTGGGGGGCAAGCCCCTCACGTTGGCATCATCCTATCAAGGTACTTTGAGTGCCAGCAAGAAGGCTTTTGTCTTTCAGAGTTTTGTACCCACTTCCTCTTCTGGGATGGCCAATGAGCAAGAAAAGTCACAGGGTCACTGGCAGGATGCCAATCCGTGTGGCCTTTCTTTGACGAGATGGACCCTCCCTCTGGTGGTACGTTATAAGGATTGCTTCTCTGGTTCTCAATCCTTCCCCCTACCCCCAATGTTGACAGTCATAGGTTTGGATTTCCGGTGGGTGGTCTATGATGGCTGGATCTCAGGGCAATACTGAGGCTCACATCCCCTGGTGACGTCAGCTAATTCCGGGGGCTTGAGAGTGGCCTGGCATCCTTCCAAGGTGGTCACTGAAAGATAGTGGCATCGTCTGGCCAGGAGGGGAATATAGGACCACACCTCACACACTGGGGTCACTTTGATGGATCCAGGAACACGCTCTGCTCGTTTTTTGTTTTTTGGAGCTCAACCAGCAAGACCCAATCACATCTTATTCAGGCATCTCTTCGAGACCTTGAGGGGTTTACCGCTTCTCTATGGATGCTATTTTTATCAAATGTATTCAACAAATATTTATTGAGTGGCTTCGATGTGCTGAGTGCTGGGCACTGGGCACTAGAGAAGAGAGGGGAGCAGAGAAGAAAGAAAGAAAAAAAAAAGGAACCAAGCCCAGCACCTGTCCTCATTCAGTGTGCCGCACTGGAGGAGAGAGCATTAATCGAACAATAACTAATCACTAATCCATACATAATAACAAATGGTAAATGAGCTAGAAAGGGATGTTTTGAAGGGAAAACTGATCTGTCAGAGAAGGTTTCCATGACAAAAATAACATTTGATCAAATAACTGAATGATGAACAGGCAAGGTGTAGGCACTTGGTACACATCTGTAGAGTCGGAATCTTTCCCCAGAAGCTTCCTTTGAAAACGTGGGTGTGAAAAGAGATAGAAAATGAAGCAAGAGCGATGGAGCGGGGGTGGGTGTTGCAGTCGAAATCACCTGGAAATTGGGAAACCTTCTGGGTTTCAGATCAGAATCGGACATTAACAGTCTGTGTGACCTTGGGCATGTCACTCGCCCTCTGTTTTCCCCCTATTTATAATACTTTGAGATTAGACTGGCTCCCGGTTTTCCAAAGCAGAGGCATATGTCACCGGTGCTGGGCAAAATTATTTTAACAGATACATGTGTGCATATTAATAGAATGCAAGCAATAAAACCAAGCAACGCAAAACCCATGATTTCAAAAAACATTATTGCTCAGGAGAAGGGTAAAGTAAATAATTAAATCTTGCTAAGACTTTCACTTCCTAAGCTGGTGAGTCATCTTCCCACAGGAAACAACTGGAAAACTGAAAAAAAAAAAAAAGAAAAAATATATATATGAGACAGAAGTTTCTAGACATTGGGCAGCATGCAAGACAGGACAGGATGCCCAACAGTAGGATAACAAATGAGCTGAGCCCTATAACCACCCCAGCTTCTGCCTGGAAGCAATTTCCGGACCCAAGAGGCATGAGGAAGGCAAATCTGATCAGAACCCAGGAGCCTTACTGAGTGGAGGAGATAGAGATCAGAACTCAGTGAGACTCGGGCAGCAAGAAATCATAAGGCATGATTTTAGAAAGGGCAGAATCATGGAATTCATATTATATAAAGGTAGAGGAAGAGATGGCAGTGTATTCTTGGAAGGGTCTCAAATTCAACGTAAAATGGTGCAGCGTTTGAAGAGGGTTGTGATAAGGTCAGCATGTGTGTTATGAGCCTTAGTGAAATCATTAAAATAGTAATACAAGGAAGAATAGCGAAGAAGCCAACAGTAGGGAGAAAATGGAAAACTTGACATTGCTCAATTAAATGCAAAAGAGGGCAGGAAAAAAAGAATCAGAGGGTCAAATAGAGAACGAAAACAAGACAATCTAGATAGATTTAGACCCAATCATGTCAAGAATTATATTAAATTTGGGGCGCCTGGGTGACTCAGTGGGTTAAGCCACTGCCTTGGGCTCAGGTCATGATCCCAGGGTCCTGGGATCGAGTTCCACATCAGGCTCCTTGCTCAGCGGGAAGCCTGCTTCTCTCTCTGCCTCTGCCTGCTGCTCTGCCTGCTTGTGCTCTCTCTCTCTCTCTCTCTGACAAATACATAAATAATAAAATATTTTTTAAAAAAAGAATTATATTAAATTAAAATGGTCTGAGCACTTCCATTAAGTGACAGAGATTGTGAGATTGGATAAAAATGCGAGAGCCAGCTATCGGCTGTCAACAAGCCTACAGTTACAGGTGGAAGCTTCGAGACTCAACTCTTACTAGGTTCAAGAACAAGGGGATGGAAAATCAGTAAGGATGTAAATTCTAACATTGACCTAGTTGGCATGCATAGAATGTTCCCTGAAGAACAGCAGTATACACATTCTTTCCATGTGTCCAACGAAAATGCACCAACATTTCCCCAGCCATATGATGAGTCTTAATGAATTTTTAAAAGTCAGACAGCATAAAGAGTATGTTTTTTAGCCACAAAGAAATTAAATTAGAAATCAAAGAAAGGGGCACCTGGGTGGTTCAGTCGGCTAAGTGTCTGACTCTTAATCTCAGCTCAGGACTTGATCTTGGGGTTCCGAGTTCAAGCCCCGTGCTGGGCTCCACACTAGGCATAGAGCCTGCTTAAAGAAAAAAAAATTAATTAGAGAAAGATATCTAGAAAACTCCCTAACTAAAAGAAAAATTTTAAACACAATTCTGAATAACCCATGAGTCAACAAAGAAATCACAAGGGAAATTAAAAAAATGTTTAAATTGAATGGAAATTAAAAAAAAATACATCAAAACGTAAAACTCCTTTTTTGAAAGTAGATTCCTGGGGGCTCAAACTCACGACCCCAAGTTTAAGACCTGAGGTGAGATCTAGAGTCTGACGCTTAACCAGCTGAGCCACCCAAGAGCCCCCAACCCGAAAACTTCTGTTCTTTTAAAAAAAAATTTTTTAGGGGTGCCTGGGTGGCTCAGTGGGTTGAAGCCTCTGCCTTCAGCTCGGGTCATGGTCCCGGGGTCCTGGGATTGGGCCCTGCATCAGGCTCTCTGCTCAGTGGGGAGCTTGCCCTCTGCCACCTGCCTTTCTGTCTACTTGTGAGCTCTCTCTGTTGAATGGATAAATAAAATCTTAAAAAAAATTTTTTTAAAGATTTTATTTATTTATTTGGGAGAGGCATAAGTGGAGGGAGGGGCTTAGGGAGAGGGACAAACAGACTTCCCGCTGAGCAGGGGGCCCAATGCAACATGGGGCTGCATCCCAGGACCCCAAGATAATGACCTGAGCTGAGGGAAGAAGCTTAAGGGAATGAGCCCCCCAGGCCTCCCTAAAAACTTCTTCTCTTCATAAGACACTATCAAAAAATGCAAAAATGTTTCTGCCCCACCCCTGCTGGTGCCTCCTGCTGCTCCCCTCTGGGGGCTGAGGTTCCAGATGCCTCTCCCCCCACCATCTCTGCAGCTAATGGTGGTCTCAGGAAGTCAGTGCAAGAAAGTCAAGTTGAGCAATAGCACGCAGAACAGAGGGATGCAGAGAGCAGTGAATGTCCCCTATCAGGCTCACCCTATCAGCAGGAACAGGGGAGGTCGCATGGTGGGGACCAGAGGTGGTTTCCATGTTTACACAGTCTGGCCAATGGGAGCTTTCCTTTTATCATCTGGATGCCTGAAGAATTGTTTCTTTTCCTAGATGTTCTTTTAGAAATTTTGCCTTTCTCATTTGGGCCCCATCTGCCGTTGATTTGTGTGTGTGTGTGAGGGAGGGATCTGTATTCTTTTTTTTTTTCCTCCATGGGGATAATCAGTTTGTCTCCAGAGCATATATTGTTGAGGGCGTCCTTTTCTTCTCTCCAGCTATCCCGTGTGAGGTCTCCACTTATGCATGGATTTGTTTCTGGGCTCTCGGATCTATTCCCCGGTCTCTTCCTCTGTCATGGCCACACTGTCCTACTCACTGTGTATTAATAAGTCTTGAAATCCAGGGGAGTAAGTCCTCTTACTGTATTCTTCATCAGAAGTGTCCTGACCTTCTTTTTTTTTTTTTTTCTTTTTGCATTATTATATAAATTTTGTAATCGGCTTAACCAATTCCTCCAAAATCCCATAGGGATTTAGTTTGGGATTACACTGTATCTGAAGGCCGATTTGGGGGGAAATTGATCTTTGGAATATTGGGTAATCCTTTTCTTGAACATAGTATGTTCCATTTATTATTACCACTAACGATGCTTATAAATACTGTTTACCTGAGTTTTGGGCGCCTGCTTTATGCTCAAGCACATAATTAGTTTTCATATATATATATATTTGAAAAGAAAACCTCTTCCTCCGCTGTGTGCACTATTCTATATATGTTTATTTGATCAAGCCTGTTAATTATGCTGTAAAAAATAAAACAAGAAAGAAAGAAAATGAGAAGTCAAGGGAGTGAGAGAAAATATA
This sequence comes from Meles meles, assembly GCF_922984935.1. NCBI lineage: Eukaryota > Metazoa > Chordata > Mammalia > Carnivora > Mustelidae > Meles > Meles meles. Next base: position 12,693,591 of record NC_060086.1, read on the forward strand.
CACAATACTAAGGACTCATATCCAAAATATAAAAAGAACTCTCACAACTCCATTATAAGAAGACAAACAACTCAATTTAAATAATGGGCCCAGGGGCACCTGGTGGAACATGGAACTCTTGATCCCGGGGTTATGGGTTCAAGCCTCAGTTGAGTATGTAGATTGCTTAAAAATAAAATCTTTTTAGGGAAGACCTTGGTGGCTCAGTCAGTTGAGCAACCAATTCTTGATTTTGATTCAGGTCATGATCTCAGGGTTGTGAGATTAAGCCCCACGTGGGGTCTGCTTGAGATCCTCTCTCTCCCTCTGCCCCTGCTCTCTCTCCCCCTCCCTCCCCTCCCTTTCCTCTCTCTAAAATAAACAGATCTTTAAAAAAAATAAAATATTTTTAAAAAATAATGCCTTCCTCCCAAAAAAGCCCAAAAACTTCACAAGAGAAGGTATAAAAAGGCCAGCAAGCACAAGAAAAGATGCACTACACAATTAGCCATCAGGGAAATGCAAACTTAAACCACACCAGTACACCACCATACATCCATCACAATGGCTGGAATTAAAGACTGCTGATGAGGAGAAGGAGCACCTGGAACTCTCATTCCTTGGCAGTGGAAAAGCAAAATGGCACAACCACTTTGGAAAACAGTTGGACACTTAATACATGACTCAGCAATTCCACACCCAGAGAGATGAAAACACATATCCGCCCAAAACGATATACGTTAGTGTTCCTAAGACCTTCATTCAAAATAGCCCCAAACTGGAAACAATTCAGTGCCCATGCACATGTGAGTGGATAAACAAAGTGTACTATATCCACGCAACAGAATTCTACTTGGCAACAAAAGGAATAAACCACTGGCACACATCAACAATGCAGAGAAAACTAAAAAGCACGTGCTGACGTAACCTTGTCCAATGAAACCTGCAAAACATTGCTGAAAGACATAATCAAATGAAAACACTTGAACCACTGATATTGTGAAGATGTCAATATTACCTAAAGAAATTTACAGGTTCAGGGACACCTGGGTGGCTCAGTGGGTTAAGCCTCTGCTTTCAGCTCAGGTCATGATCTCAGGGTCCTGGGATCAAGCCCCACATGGGGCTCTCTGCTCAGTGAGGAGCCTGCTTCCCCCCCACCACCGCCGCCTGCCTCTCTGCCTACTTGTGATCTCTCCCTGTCAAATAAATAAAATCTTTTAAAAAAAAAGAAATTTACAGGTTTGATGCAATCTCCATCAAAATCCCAGGAATGTTTTTTAAGCAAACAGAAAACCCCATCCAAAAATTCATATAGAATCCTGATTGGACCTAAAGAGCTGAAGCAATTTTGAGAAAGAAAAACAAAGGCCAGAGGAGTCACACTTCCTAATTTCTTTTTTTTTTAAGTTTTTATTTATTTATTTGAGAGAGGGAGAGAGGAGGGGAAGAGGAAGAAAGAATCTGAAGCAGACTCCACACTGAGCACAGTGACCCATGTGGGGCTTGATCCCACAACCACCAAGATCATGACCTGAGCTGAAACCAAGAGCTGGATGTTTAACCAACTAAGTCACCCACACTTCCTAATTTCAAAAATACTACAAAACTGCAGTACTCAAAACCGTGTGGTCCTGGCATAAAGAAAGACATACAGACCAATGGAATAAAGATTCCAGAAATAAATTCTCAAATATATGGTCAAATGATTTTTAACAAGGATGTCAAAGCCATTCAATGGAGGAAATGAGTGTCTTCAACAAATCGTGCTGGGAAAAGTGCATATCCACATGGAAATTTTTAAAAAATGAATTACCGAATTCCATATATGAGAATGAACTAAAAATAAATCAACCTAAATGTAAGACCCAAAATTATAAATGTAGGAGAAGACATAGAACAAAAGCTTCATGACATTGGATTTGGCAGTGAGTTCTTGGCTGTGATACCAAAGGTACAGGCAACAAAAGAAAAAAGAGACAAATAGGACTTCATGAAAATTTAAAAATTGTGTACATCAAAGACAATATCAACAGGGTTTTAAAAAAGGCAACACAAGATGGGAGAAAATATTTGGAAACCATACATCTGAAAAAGGATTAATATTCAGAATATATAGAGAACTTCTGAAACACAACAACCAAGAAACAAACAAATCCACCCAAGAATGACCAAAAAAATTGAATGGACATCTCTCCAAAGAAAATATACAAATGGCCAATAAGCCCATGAAAGAATGCTAAAGATCATTAACCATTAGAGAAATGTAAATCAGAACTACAAAAAGATATCATCTCACTCTCACTAAGATGGCTACTATTAAAAAACCAGAAAATAATTAGTACAGGCAAGAGTGTGGAGAAATTGGGACCCTTGTACCCAGTCCATGACAATGTCAATGGTGGAAAATAACGTGATGTTTCCTCAAAAATTAAAAATAGAATTACCGTATGACGCAGCAATTCCACTCTGGAAATATGCTCAGAAGAATTGCAAGCAGGGTCTTAAAGAGATCACTGAACACCCATGTTCACAATAGCTAAGACATGAAAGCAACCCAAGTGTCCATTGACAGATGAATGGCTAAAACAAAATGTGTCATGCACACAATGGAATATGGTTCAGTCTTAAACAGGAAGGACATTCTGAACCTTGAGAACGTAATGCTGAGGGACATAAGCCTGTCACAAATACTGCATGATTCCACTTATGTGAGGTTCTTAGAGCGATCACAATCACAGTGACAGACAGTGGAACAGTGGTTGCCAGGGAGAGGAGGGGGTATCATTCAACGTGTACAGAATTTCAGTTTTGCAAAATGAAAAATGTTATGGAGACGGATGGTGATGGTGGTTGGCACAACGTACATTATGAATGTGTTTTATACCACTTAGGTGTCTGTTTAAAAATGGTTAAGATTTAATATTTTGTTATGTGTGTTTTGCCACAATGAAAATAATGAAGAAAATAAACATGCGTTGAGCAAATGAAACCAGACACGAAGGTACCTGCTTTATGATCTCATTTATCTGAAACTACAGAAAAAGCAATTCTAATCTAAAGTGACAGAAAGCAGATGAGTGGTTGCCTAGCACCAGTGTTAGAGGTGGTGGAAAGAGCACCACAGGTCGAGGAAGAAATACCAGAGAATATTTTGGGGTGATGGGAATGATCTCTATCTCGATGGTGGCGGTGGTTGCGTGCGTGGGCATATAAATCTGTCAAAACTCAGAAATGTACACTTAAACCGGGCACCTTGTGCTGCATATAAATCATTCTGCAATAATACTGATTAAAAAAAAAAAAAGCAATGTGGTAGAATAGCAGGAAATTACTGCTTCTGAAAGCAGACAGAGTTCGGGAATAATTTCCTCCACGGCTAGACCAGCACAGCCTCATCTAGATAAAAGTGACGGTAGTACTTAAAGCTCTTGGGAACAAAGTGAAGATGATTTACAAATTGTGGAAATGGCAGTCCTCTGGGATTATAAATGATTGTACAAGTGGCCGGCACATTCCACTAATTGTAACCAGGAAACTTAGTAGAGGCAGCGGTCTTGCGATGACTCACAGAGGTGTGGGGGTTGTACCCCCAGCTTTCTGGAATGCTCGTCGCACTCGTAGGGGTCGTACCTTCCATCATGACTGCATGGGAGAATAACCAGTACACACGATACGAATTTCCATAGATGGAATTCACATGCTTCTTCCCAGGAAAACAGGAAAGCATCGCTTCTTGACAGCAATTCTGTCCACAAGCAGGTATCTTCTGCCCTTTCTGATTGCTGGTGCTGATTAATATTAAGAGAAGAAAAAGAGTGACCCCTCTTATTGACATTGGACTTCATTTTTCTTTAAACTAAAAACATGGAGCAAAAATCCTTTTACTTCCGACTGATCACAAACTATTCCATCCTTCTCTCTCTTTCTCTTTTTAAATTGAATTAAATTTTTTTACTTTCTGTTTGTTTCTTAAGCATGCTCTACACTCAATGCGGGCTCGAACTCACGGCCCTGAGATTGAGCCGTTTGCCTTACTGACTGAGCCAACCGGGTGCCCCTAATTTTTTTAAGTTTTTATTTTAATTCCAATTGGGATTTTTAAAAGGTTTTGTTTATTTACTTGTCAGAGAGAGCGCGCGCGCACAAGCAGGGGGAGGGACAAGCAGAGGAAGAAGCAGCTTCCCCACTGAGTCGGGAGCCCTTTGTAGGACTCAGATCCCAGGACCCTGGGATCACGACTTTGAGCAGAAGGCAGACGCTTAACTGACTGAGCCACCAGGGGTCCCTCGTTCCAGTTCATTAACATACAGTGTTCTACTACTTTCAGATTCCCATCCTTGTCTTGAGGAAGCAGATTTTCAGGTCTATGCTTCACACCTTGATTTTAATTTTTGTTGTTTATTTGTTGGTTTACTCTAATTTTAACTTTTTAAGAACTCAACAACATTGTTGTATTTCATGGACTCCATTTTTATGGTCATTTTCCACTTAATCAAAGTGAGGCTTGTTTTCTATTTATGGAGTGAAATAAGGCTTCCTTTTAAAAATATATTTTGAGGGGCACCTGGGTGGCTCAGTGGTTTAAGCCTCTGCCTTCGGCTCAGGTCATGATCTCAGGGTCCTGGGATCGAGCCCCGCATCAAGCTCTCTGCTCAGTGAGGAGCCTGTTTCTCCCTCTCTCTCTGCCTGCCTCTCTGCCTACTTGTGACCTCTCTCTCTGTCAAATAAATAAATTAAATATTAGAAAAAATATATATTTTGACAAAAATGAATCCATCTAAAGAACAAAATAATACTTATGGGTAATGGGTGGCTTAGGCAAATGTTGCAATGTTGCTGTACTGCTTATATGTTTGAGGTCTGTTAAAGACTGTTCCCTGTCCTGCTCTGCTGTCTTGTGGTTCAATGAGAGGACAGGTGTGAACTCATCTGTGGCATCTTGAAAAGATGGATCAGCGCCAGAGACACCTGGGTTGCTCAGTCGTTTAAGCATCTGCCTTCGGCTCACGTCATGATCCCAGGGTCCTAGGATCCAGTCCTGCATGGGGCTCCCTGCTCAGTGGGGAGTCTGCTTCTCCCTCTGCCTATTGCTCCCCCTGCTTGTGAACTTGCATGCTCTCTCTCTCTACCTCTCTGACAAATAAGTAAATAAAATCTTTAAAAAAAAAAAAAAAGACTGGAGCAGGGTCCACAAATCACTAACAATGACCACGATTAACTAAATCTTCAGAAGCCTGTGCCATCAGACCTTACCACCCTCTTCCTTGTGCAACTGGTCTTTCCTTCTCATTCACAGAAGATTTTGGGACTTGTCTCATTCTGTGCCCTGCGCCCGTTTCTGACATATTTCTTGATGATTTAATATTCTTTTCAATAATCTAGCTACATCCATACCTTTGTTTCTTGATTCCTCCCCTTGGAGGATCTACACCTCCTTCCCACGTCAGCCATGCTCATAGTTGCCCGTGGGCTTTATCATTACCAACAAGTGCATCATCTCCCAAATCTTAGTGTCAAGCATACCCGTCTTTGACCCCCTCCTATCTCTCCATCTCCTTCTTCCCCCCGCACATAAGCAGGTTGCTGGAGAAAGATCCACATCCTTGCTGCCTGGCCTCATTTCAAATTTCTGATCATAGAACTCCAATACGGCATTGGGCTGGTCATTTCGCCCTTTGCTCTCTCCTTCACCAAACTCCCAGATCTTCTCCCTGACCTCACTATCAGCTAACATCCCTCCTCCTTTCCCGAAGGTTCAGTCCCATCATATTGCTTCTCTGAGCAGCATTTGGAAACGCCAATCATTTCCTTCTTATCGAAATGCTTTCTCTCTTTGGCCTCTGAGATACCACACTCTCCTGGTTTTCCTCCGCAGCACCCTTCTCTAGATTCCAGATGTTGACATGACCCTGAAATCCATCCTCAGCTTTCCTCTCTCCCCTATCTACACTCATTCCATAGGTGTGAGTGTACTAGTCCCATGGCTTTACACATTATCTCTCTCAGTGATTCTCAATTTAAATCCCCTGTCTTGAGTTACCATTTGTTTTTCTGAAGCTGCAGACATATACCCAACTGCCTAATGATGTCTCTACTTGAAGATCCAGTTGGCAATTTCATGTGCCCAAAACATGTTCACTTCTCCCTACTCCAACCAAAGTCTATCCCTCCCAATTCCCCCCCCCCATATTTGTGACCGAAACCACCATTCACCCAGTTGCACATGCCAAAAACCTTGTAGTTACCCTTGACTCCTTTCCCTCTCACCTCACATCCAATCCATCTGCAAATCTGTTCTACCTGAAAAAAAAAAAAAATCCCTAATCTGATCATTTGTCCCCACTTCCTTCCTGACGGTACTAGTTAAAGTCGCCATCCAGTATTACCTAGACTCCTGCAGTCTCTTCCTAACTAGCATTCCTGCTTCTACTCTGAGCTCTCCAGGACCAGAGTCCTCTTTGTAAAAAATCAACCCACGCCCCCACTCCCAATTCTCTAGTAGTTTCCCATCGCAGAATAAAGTACAGATTCCGTTTTAAGACCTTCTCTGATCTGGCCTCCCATCGCCTGGCCCACCCCCATTCCCTACCACTCTTTGTCTCACTCCCTGCATTGCAGGCACCCACACCGTTTCTCTAACACACCAGGCATATCCCCTCTGCTTGAAGTGTGCTTCCTCCCGGCGGTCGCCATAGCTCACCTCCTTATGTCTTTCCATTTTCTGCTCAAATGTCCCCTCTTCAGAAGACTCCCTGACCACCCTTGCACCCCCATCACACTCTACCCCTTCCTCTGCTTTATTTTTCCTGTGGGCACCCCCCCCATCCCCGACAACACTTCCTGCTTAAGCCAGTATTTTAGTTCGTTTGTTAGTGAGTTCGCTAGTTGGTTATATACTACCCACTAAAACATCGTTTTGGGAGGACAGGGACCTTCCATACCGTTGTATCCCCAGTTCCTAGAACAGTGCCTGGCACACAGGAAGCTCTCCAAAAATATGCGTTGAATGAATGGTTTGCCAAAGCAAGGGGTGCAAATAAGTGCATATCCAGTAGATTTCCATGGGCACATGCTCCCTCCCAACATCCCCCCCAACACACCCCCCTTCTCAGCTCTAGGGAGAGGGCGACACTTCCTGGGGTTGGGGGAGGGGCGCCTCAGTTTCCTTCGTCCTCCCACCTCGTGGGGGAGTCAAGACTCAGTGGGCGGTGAGCGGACAGAGGTCCCTCTCTATGGTCCTACTCCCCAGGCCCCTCCTCCCTAGCACCCGGCGTGCCTCTATGGTTCTTCCTGTCATTAGTCGGGAGGGGGCGCTGTGCGCAGGCGCGGGGTGAAGCCGCGGCGGGGCCGGAAGGAGTGCAGCGGTGGCCTCGGCGGCGGCGGCGGCGACGAAGCTGTCGGCGGCCGCTCCTGGTGACTAAAAGCCGTGGCGACAGAGGCCGCCGAGCCCGCCTGGCGAGCCGGCGAGCTGAGTGGCGAGTAAGTGTCGGCCGCGGGGCGCACCCGGCTCCTTGGCAGGCCGCGTGAGGCGAGTGGCGTCTCAGCCCGGCGCCTCCATTAAGCCCCGGGGTGGGGGCGGGGGCGGGGGCCACGGCCGTGAGGGGCGGCGGGGCCGCAGAGTCGGGGGCGCGGGCCTGGCCCTGCGGCCGCCCGAACGCGAGCGGGCCCGGGGCCGCGCGGGGCGCCGCTGAGCGCTGGGCGACTCGAGCAGCGGGGCCGGCGGCGAGGCGGGAGCCACAAAGGCGCAGGCGGCCGGCGGACCCTCCCCCGCGCCCGCCACTTCGGGAAGTTTCGCTGGCCGGTCCCTCGGCCTGCTGCGCGAGGGCGAAAGCGCCGAAAGACCGAGTTTCCCCGCCGGCACCTCGCGGGAGGCGGCGTCTGTGGAGCCGAGCGCGGCCTGGAGCGCGCGGGCGGCGATGCCCTGTGACTCTGAACTCCGGCGACCCCGGCCCAAGGGCGCCGGGCCTCAGTCCCCAACCCTCTCGACTCGGTTCTGGAGGGCTGTCTTCTCTAGGAAGCCGGCGACTCCCACCCAGCCCTCGTGAGAACATCCAAGTGCGTCAAAACCCCGTGCAGCGCGGGGAACGCGAGCCCGACAAAATGTGCCTGGAGCGCCGCGCAGTGAACGAGACCGGCGTTCCCGCGTGGGATGTGGCTGGAGACTGCGTGGAACGATTGTCTCAAAACTTTGGGCCGCTTCAGTCCTGTGGGAGGCCCTTCCCCTCCCCCAGGGTGCCTGCGGGGTCCCATGTAAACCAGCCAGGGGCCCTGTAAAAAACCCGAATATCGCACACGTGATAAGTGCCTGGGTCGAGCTGGTCCTAAGCGCTTTGCTAATGCAAAAAGATTTATTTACCTGGCTGGGAGCAGGGAGAGATCAGGGAAGATCTTAGGACCGACCTCAATTTTAGCACGCTTGCGTGAAGGAAGACTGCCGAGGAACAGCCGTGCTTTGTTGTGTTTATTGTATGGGTAATTTATTGGGGCTGGGGATAGGGAGTGGTGTGAATCTGAGAAGAACCTGGGGCCAGATTTGGGGTCTCCCCCGTAATCCTAAATAGAGGTTAGCGGGCAGCAAGTGAAAAAGAAGCCTTCCAGCCCCTGTGGAGGAAATCTAATAAAGGAAGTTGAAATGTGAGTCAAGGAGACAAAGTTTATGAAATATGGTAGGCGAGAGCACTGTTGCTAACACTGATGGCTTTTATTTATTTATTTTTAGGTTTTATTTATTTATTTGACAGAGAGAGATCACAAGTAGAGAGGCAGGTAGAGGGGGTGGAGGAAGCAGGGCCCCTGCTGAGCAGAGAGCCTGGCTCAATCCCAGGACCCCAGGACCACAACCTGAGCCAAAGGCAGAGGCTCAACCCACTGAGCCACCCAGTGCCCCTGATGGCTTCTATTTAATTAGTGTTCGTTATATTCTAGGCTGTATTAGGGTCTTTTCAGACCTTATAACTGGTTGTCACAGCTGGCTATATTATTTTCATTGTCAGTAGACAAAACATGATTCCATTTACTATGTACTAGACACTGTTCTAAGCATTTTATATATATTAACTCCTTTAATCTTCGGTGATGGGGGTCTGTTCTTAAAAAGAAAGAAAACGAGGTACTGAAAAATGACTTATGCAGTCACAAAGCTTGTAAGGGTCAGAGCTGGGACTTGAACTCAGTTTGGTTCCATAGTTTATGCTCCTAATTATTTTGCTATACCTGTGAATGATACTTACTTGAAAAGTTCCAGAGTATTTACTTGGGGCCAGGCAGTGTGCTATGTCCTGTGGCTATGGGAGTCAGTAAGAGATAGGGTCCTACATCTTTAGAACTTGTTTTAGCAGAGGAGCTAGCTATCTAACGTAGTTTCCTAGGTAATTGTAGATTGTTGTTGTGCCAAGAACTCTGAAGGATTGTGACATGTTGTGTGAATGAACAGTGGGGGATAGTCAGGAAAGGTCCTCCTTCTGAGGAGGTGATATTTAAGATGAGAACCTCAAGGATGAATGGAGTTTATTTGGTCAGAGGCAGTGAAAAATAGCCAGCCAGCAAGAGGGAAGAGGAAGGTGTGTGGCGTGTTCAAGGGACTGAGCCATGGTCCCTGCAAAATTGTGAATGGGGGAGGGGTGCAAGCTGAGGCTAGCTGTGTTAGCAAGGGTCCTAAGAGGCAGCATTTCACAGGTCTGGCATTTTGGTCTTCCCATGATGAGATTTTATGATGCACAAACCAACCTCCATGCTACATGAAGATATGTCAGATACTGAGATAAAAGGGACCGCGTATCATGAGTTCACAGAGGATTCACCTGTAAAAAGATGAAAACGATTTTTTTTTCCTTTTGTGGATGAGACTGTGCTTGCTTATTCCAGTTTCTGAATCAATTTTTACTCGACATTTGAGGAAAATCTTAGGTTATATGTTAAACATTTTAGCCAACCCAGTGAAGATTTTGAGTTTAATTTTTGGTTTAAAACCTTTCCTGTTGTAGAAAGACACGATATGAGGATTTTTAGAGCTCTTTTAAACTCTGCTAAAACTGCAGACTAATTGTCCACATAATTGTCTGTGATTATGAATGCCATTTTATCTTAATTCTTTCACTTTGTCTATATATTAAAATATACACCCATTGCATTTTTTTTTTTTTATTCTGAACTCATCACTTGTTCCTTCTTAATAGTATTGCCATCCTTCAGTGACCCAACATCTAGGTGTCCTCAACATCTAGGTCAGTTTTGACTCCTTTATTTTCTTCTTGCCTCATGGCTCTTTACATACAAAAATCCCATTGAATCTAACCGTAATTGGTATCTTACATCTTTTTTTTTCCCCCTGCTTATTGTTATCTCTAGTTCATACTTCACTGCCTCTTGTTTCCTGGGTTTCCTGTTACTAGATGTTTTTTATAGTCTTACACATTGCAGTTAGGTTGATTTTCCTAAAGTACAAGTCTCTGTATTACTTCTTATTGATTAGAAAATAAAATTTGAGCTGTACTTCAGTTATCCATAGATGAACAGAGCAAACCACTCTCAAACGTGTAACTTAATATGACAGTTTTATTTGTCAGCAATTTTGTGAGTCAGGAGATTGGGAAGGACTAATGTGGGCTTTCCTTTTTTCCTCCCTGGTCCACATATTGCTAGCAGAAGTGGTAGGGCTGGAGGTTCCACTTCCAAAATGCTTTTTCACTCCATGCCTTGTCAGGGACTGCAGGGAGGCAGGGCTCAGCTATGTTTTATTTCTCCGGGTGGTGTTAGGGCTTTCCATGTGCTCTCTTCATCAGGAGGCAGACTTCTTAATGGTAATTCTGGCCTCCAGGAGCCCTAGGTGGAAGCTGCCTAAAATTGTTCTCTTAAAGGCAAAGCTTGGAGCTAGCAGAGCATTCATTTTAGCTTAAATACAACTATCTGGGCAAAGCTTCCCTCACTACCTGCCCTCTCCCAACTGGAATAGAGTCTTTATTGTGCTATGTCTTTTTATTTTGCAGTGTGCTTCATTGTGTGCTGAGTTTCCCTCACTGATTTTACTCCCCAAGTTTTTTGAGGCAAAATCCATGTTGGGTTTTCTTTGTACGTATTCCCCATGGTGCATAACACTTTTTTTTTTTTTTTTTAAAGACTTGATATATTTGAAAGTGAGAAAGAACACGAGCTGAGCAGCAGAGGGACCAGCAGATTTCGCGCTGAGCACTGAGCCTGATGTAAGGCTTGATTCCGGGATCCCCAGATCATGACCTGAGCCAAAGTCAGATGCTCAATGAACTGAGTCACCCAGGCACCCTACAACTGTTTTATACCACATGGCAAGATGGCAGTAGTATTTGCTGGATTCTTTAATGTATTTTAATTTTAAATAGTCATGTAGGGGTGCCTGGGTGGCTCAGTCAGTTAAGCATTCAACTTGATTTCAGCTCCTTGATCTCAGGGTCCTGCGTTCAAGCCCCATGTGCGGCTCCACACTACTCATGGAGCCTACTTAAAAAAAAAAAAAGGTAATATAAATAATTCCAGTTCAGTATAGAAAAGTCAGGAAATATAACAAAGCAAAAAAAAAAAAAACAAAAACCTTTAAACTTAGTACTTAGAAATAACCATTATTAACTTTTTGTTGTGTTGATTTAATATTGATTAAACCTTAGTATATAGGCTTACAACGAATGAATATCCAAATGACGGTTAAGGTGAGGAGCTAGGATTTGAATGAAGAGCAGTAATCACTTACAGTCACTCAGAAAACCATGCTGGGAAACAGTGTTGTGGAGTGGTACGATGTAGGCACGTTAGCATCTAGCGGCCTGTGCCTGGCTCCCCTTCGCCCACCTTCCGCTGGAATGTTCACAGAGATTAACTCATTAACTTGGAAACATACTACCCCAAGACCAGTGTTGCAGAAGTGAGAGACATATTTATGGCGATTACTCTGGAAAGCAGGAACATCACAAACCCCAGGACCATGCAGTATTATTAGCATGTGGAAGGAAAAATGGAGATGTAACACGAATAGAAGGATGAGAAGAAATTTATAACCAAAGAAAATCCTGATAAACTGATTGTTGTCACTTAAGCCTAATTCTGGTTATATATGGCTCTGATGGATGAAGATGTCTTTGGAGCCACTCATTTACTCAACAGCTGTGCCAGACACAGGAAATAACGCTCTGAATAAGATGTAGTCAAGGGCATATGGAGAACACAGTTCACGTGTGAACTTTGTCACATGTTGCTATAGCCATCCAAGGAAGAGAAGGAGATTTTTAAAAAGGTAATGAGGACAATTGTAGGAGGTGGAAGAGAATATAGAATTATCACCTCATTTTTCTTAAGTTTTTACAATGTAGTACTACATACGATTCTCTGTGGGGTGAGGAAGTGCTAATTTTTGTTTCTAATCTGGAAGCATTATCTGATGTATTGACTATAGAGTATAGTCACAAATGTACATATGATAATTTTTACAATAAAAGGAAGAGGCAAAAACTATTCTGTTAGGTAGCATTTCTCATTTCTGGATTCCACATTTGGTGAGCCATTTTCTTCAGCTGTCTGATGAAGAAGCTACTTCCAGAGGAAAAATGAAGTTTCTTATAGAAGGAAGTAAAAGTTTAACTATAAAACTAGGAAAAGTAACCTGGAAGAGGAAAATAAAGCCCTACCCCCACGTTTGGCTGTATTGTCAACTTACTAATAAACACTGTACATCTGCTGTGTACTTTTGATAACAAGCTCCTGTTTTGGTGACATTTATCATTACAAAGCGGCTTCTCATATTCCAGCACAGCCTTACAAGGTAAGAATAGCAATTTCCATTTCATGGGGAATAATAGTAGTCATAGTGTAACACTGGGCATGTGCCACGCACTATGGTAAATATATTCAATTTTAAAACAACTATGCTCATTTTACAAATAAACTAGGTCCAAGAGATTGAGCAATTTATGCAGTCACTGAGTCACTAAATGGTGAAACCAGGGTTCATGCTTAGGTAGTTTGATCTGAAGCCCAGATGAGAGGACTGAATGTCAGGGACTTTAATGACCTTTGCGTAGAAGCTGGTAAGGAGTAGAAATTCCCTCATCAGACTACTTTCCTCACTGAAGTTTGGGGACATTGTATGTACCACTCGCTCATGAGGAATCTTGCTTTTAAAGCACCGCCAGTGATCTGTTTAACTACAAGCTTGACATTCTAGCTAAATTAGGTATATGTAAAATGAGTCACATTTCCCTTTGACTTCCAGTATAAAATTGAAAGAACCTTGTGGTAAAAGAAGAAACAAGAAACGTGGCTGCTGGGATTATGTTCACAATACTTCTTTAAAATTGTATTTGAAAGAAAAGTAAAGTTTTGAATACAGTTTAAATTTGACATTAGAACTCTGACCATGCTGATTATAAATGATGCCTCTTTTATTTCAAGGGAGATTTGTAAATTTTTAAAAATTGAGATACCTTTGTCCAGTTACAGATATCAAAGTTTTACTGTAAAACTTAGTCTTTTTTTTTTTTTTAAAAGATTTATTTATTTGACAGATAGAGACTACAAGTAGGCAGAGAGGCAGGCAGAGAGAGAGAGAGGGGAGGAAGCAGGCTCCCAGCTAAGCAGAGAGCCCAGTGCGGGGCTCGATCCCAGGACCCTGGGATCATGACCTGAGCTGAAGGCAGAGGCTTTAACCCGCTGAGCCACCCAGGCGCCCCTAAAACTTAGTCTTGATACACAACTTAGTATTCTCTATGTTGGAAAAATGCTGATGTTATTTGATTTTTAAACTCTGTACAGGCATCATTATATGAGAAGCCAGAGTCTGGGGTCTACTTTCTCTAAAGCGTGTTGTTTTTCCCAGGAAGGTAGAAAAAAATTGAGATTTTCTTGGAACCAAGAACATTGGTTCTTAATTATTGTCATTAAAGTAAAGCAAGAAAATGGTTCATATGGTTCAAAACACTACTGTTTCACAGAGGCAACCACTTTTTTTCTCTCATAATGGCTTTTGTTCCCCTTTCCCATTTTGAAATAGAGTACACACAAAGAAGTTTGACCCCAAACTCAGTTTAGGCCTGTGCCTAAACTTCATCTAAATGAAGTCATTCGAGGTATATTCTCTTACATTTGGATTCCTTCCCTCAACTATTATGAATGGCTTAATAAATTAAAAGATGCTTCTCTCTGCCACCCAGTTTAAGAAGTAAACTCCCATCTCTAAGCCATATCCATGTTATCCTATCCTGATAATAACTCATTCCTTCCCCCAAAATTAACTCTTAATCTGACTTTTATAATCATTTTTTCATGTTTATTGTTTTATCACCCAAGAGTACATTCCTAGATGCTATAATCTCATTATAAAATTTTGATGTATTTTTTAAATCTAAGTTTCCTCTTCCCTTTTTTTTTCCCTTATAATTTATCTGTTGTTGAACCTGATCCATTTGACCTGTAATTCCCAGAACCTAGCTCGGTGTTCATCAGACTTCTAAAAAAATTACCATCCCCTTATAGAACCTTTTAAAACATCTTTTTTTCTAATCCTCTCTCATTAAATACTAAGGAATAAGATTTTACTGGATGGGACTGAATTTTGGAGGGTCACAAACCACCGTATTAAGATCTTTTCACACCCTTGCAAAAGCACTCCCACTGAGAATACATGGTCTGGGTTGCATAATTACGGTGTGTTCAAAAATTTCATTTTCTTTCTAGCCTCTTTTAAAAGTGGTTGGGTCCAGATCCTTGTCCAAACTCTGGTTCCATCTCTTTCACAAGACTGTAGATAGTGTTCTTTCCTTGGAAGGCACTTAGTTCTTGTCTCTACGATGTTAGCAGCCAGTGATATTTAAGGTCCAGATCTAGTAATCATTGAGGATTGCAAAATGGTATTTTAGTTGGATTTTTAAAATTAATACTGGAATATTTTTATAAAGAAACCATTTTCTTGTCTACTCTTTGTCCAGTAACATAGAGTTTATATAGAAAAGGCAAGAAAGTACCAGATTCCCTGCCTCTATTTCATCTATATTTTATTTGTTTGCTTGCTTATTTATCTATAGAGAGGAAGAGAGGGAGACAATCTTAAGGAGGCTCCACGGTCAACGGAGAGCCCAGTATGGGACTTGATCTTACAACCCTGAGATCCTGACCTGAGCCAAAATCGAGACAGACACTTAACTGACTGAGCCATCCAGGCACCCCTGTTTTACTAGTTTTAAAGATAAAGTGTTGGTTGATAATATCCTTTGAAAATGACCTTTTTAAAAATAATTATGACCATTTTTATTTATATGTTTATTTAAGAGATTCATGCCATATTATCTTTCTTGGAGCTCAAATTGTCCCATGTTTGGCCAGTGGGAGCCTCTTCAGGATTTTCTTTTTCTGTGTTATTCTGACTGAACCCAGTCTTTGATAAGTAGTTTTTGATTGCTTTCTTGATATCTGGTATGACAAGGTATTGTAGGCTCATTTTGTAATATTCCTGCTCCAGAATTGGAATTAGTAATTTCTCCAAAATCCTGGTTTCTTTTGGTGGGAAATAGTATTTTAAGACATAATCTAGGCATTGTTCATTGCTACAAGTAATTGGTTTTCAGGCCTTTGGGGGGTGGAGGGGGGCAGGACAGAACTAAAATTATTTTAAGAGTTCACACTAATTCACATTTTAGGGCTGTTGAGCCCTAAATCATCTTACAAGTTTTTTCTATAGGCTTTTATTTATATATTATAAATAAGATTCCTTTTTTTACACTGAAATTCTTGATGCCCGAGGGCACAGGGATTAATAGAATATGCCATAACTGCTAATCTTTTTAACTTGTTACACACGAAAGTGTCAGAATGAAAGTCTCAGAAGGTCACAACCATTATGATTACATGACTTTAAAATTTTGCATATGCTTCCCCCCATAGTTTTTATAATTGTACTATATTGCTTAATTTTAGTTCTTACTTAATCTTTGTGCTACAAGTAATTACATATTTAATGTTTACTGCCAGCCTTTGTGTTGTTGTCTTTAGTCACTTTGGTTGCCTGAAATTTATTTTTCTGTCAGATTCCTTAGGAAGGTCCTATAGAAACAATCAGTAATCCATAAGTTCTACATGTTGATAAATTTGTGCTCCTTTTCTTTGAAATTATTTTTGCTGGATATAAAATCTCTAGTTCATATTTTTTAAAAAAGTATCTTACACCATTTTCTAATGACATAAAGCATCACTATCAAAGTCTGCTAATCTAATTTTCTTTCTTTTCAGTGGCTCAAGCTCAGCTCCTAAAAGGATTTTTTTTTTTTCTTTAAAGTATGTGTGTCTTGGTAGTTGTCATTTCGGGAGGTTTTGTTTTTTGTTTTTCTTGTTGTTGTTTTTTAGGTATTTACTGTATTCTTTTGAAATATAGTCTTAACATTTTTATTTTAGGAAAAATAAAATTTTTTTCTGTTACAATTTTTAGTATTCTCTTCCCTTTTGATTTATTGAAGAGCTGCTGTTTGTTACGTTGGACAATCTTTGTCTTGAATATTTGTTCCTTATCTCTTTATTTTTCTATTTAAAGTTTTCCTCCTTTTATCTTTCAGTTCTCCTGAGCAGTATATGTTGTGTTTATTCACACTTATGTTCCTTCTAATTTAGTCTTCACTCCTAAAACTTCTTAAAATTTTTCTTTCTTTTCTGAGATCTGCCATGCCATTTCTGGTTTTCTTGTTCTGGTTTACGTTGTTGTTTTATGTCTTGTATTATTTTCATAGTGTCCTTTAGGTTGTTAAATCTTTCTGGCATGTTTTTGTTTATAGGGATGTTGTTTTGCTGCTGCTTGTTTTTCTTACAATTTATAGGAGTTTTGACATCAGTTCTTTTCTAACTCATTTTTTCAGCAGAAACTTTGCAAGCCAGAATCTTTGCTCATTTTTTATAAAGATTTTATTTATTTATTTATTTATTTATTTATTTATTTATTTATTTATTTGACAGAGATCACAAGTAGGCAGAGAGGCAGGCAGAGAGAGAGGGGAGGGAGCAGGCTCCCTGCTGAACAGAGAGCCGGATGCTGGGGCTCGATCCCAGGACCCTGGGATCATGACCTGAGCCAAAGGCAGAGGCTTTAACCCACTGAGCCACCCAGGCACCCCGATCTTTGCTCATTTTTAATGAAATTGGGTTTTTGGGGACTTTTAGAAGCAGGGTACTTTAGGATAGCTTTTCCAACTTCACAGAAATCCCTTTTCATGCAGTTTTCAAAATATGACAGCTTCTTCCCCAGTGGCTTGCCTTTTCACTCTTACTAATTTCTTTTGTGAATAGAAGTTTTTATTTTTAAATTTTATTTTTAATCTACAATATTTACAATAGTACAATATGTACTACTATCTTTCTCAACCCCAAGTTTGTGAAGGCATTTTTTTTTAAGGTATCTTCTAGAAATTGTTTTACCTTTCTATTTAAATCAAGAATTCACCTAAAGTCATTTTTGTCTAAGGCACGAGGAAGAGACTTAGTTCCTCATTCTTCCTGCCCCCCCCATACAGCTTTCTAGTACAGCATACAGTAAAAATATGTTTTCCACCGCTCTGCAATGCCACTTTTGTCATAAATCAGACATCCGCATGTGAATGAATCAGTTTCTGGACTCTTCCTTTCGTCTGTTTTTCTCTTCTTTTGCCAATACTGCATGGTCTTAATTAACTGTAGCTTTGTATTAATGAGACTTAACTATCTAATGGTGTAAGTCTTCCACCTCTTGTTTTTCTTTATGAACACTTGGTTATTCTTGGCTCTTTGCATTTTCCTGTAGATTTTAAAATCATGTAGTATATAGCCACTTTTTAAAAATCTGATTAAGGCTGTATTAAATTTGTAGATCAGTTTGGGAGGAATTGACATCTTTACAAAATGGAGCTTTCCAGTCCGTGAATGTGGTATGTGTCTCCATTCAGTAGTGTTCTTTTTTTTTTTTTTAAATTTTATTTATTTATTTGACAGAGAGAGATCACAAGTAGATAGAGAGGCAGGCAGAGACAGAGAGAGAGAGGGAAGCAGGCTCCCTGCTGAGCAGAGAGCCCATGCGGGACGCGATCCCAGGACCCTAAGATCATGACCTGAGCCGAAGGCAGCAGCTTAACCCACTGAGCCACCCAGGCGCCCCTCAGTAGTGTTCTTTGGTTTCTCTCAGTGATTTACAGTTTTTATATAGAGGTCTGGCACATCTTTCATTGCATTTATTCCTTGCTATATGAAATTTTTTGATGCTACTCTAAGGAGTATCCTTTCAAAATACCATTTTCTGATTGTTTCTTACTAGTATAGCATTCATTTTTGCATATTGGTTTTGTATCCATAGACTTTGTTATTCATTCCGCTTACTCATTACTGTGGTGGTTCTATGTACAGTCACTTATACAAATATGTATGTGTCCCCCTGTTTCGTTCCCCTGTTATCTTCCAGTATTTTTATCATTTTATTTTTTTTAAGTAGGTTCCATGCCCAGCGTGGGGCTTGAACTCGAGACCCCCAGACTGAGACCTGAGCTGAGATCAAGAGTCGGGACACTCAACCGACTGAGCCACCCAGGTGCCCCTATTGTTTTATCTTTTGATAATCCTTCTGGAACTAATGTTTATATGTGGTATAAGGAATGAATCAAGGCTTATTTTTTTTCCTCTATAGATAGCCACTTGGCCCAGCAATGTTTATCGGGAGACCATTCTTCCCACTGCATTGCAGTAGCACCTTTGTTTTTATATAGATGACCAATCGTATGTGGGTCTGTTTCTGAGCCCTCTAGTCTGTTTTTCTGTTGCATCAATAGACATTCTTGGGGCCCCTGGGTGGCTCAGTGGTTTAAAGCCTCTGCCTTCGGCTCAGGTCATGATCCTGGGATTGGAGCCCCGCATTGGGAGCTCAGTAGGAGTCTGCTTCACCCCCTCTCTCTGCCTTCCTCTCTGCCTCCTTGTGATCTCTGTCTGTCAAATAAATAAATAAAATCTTAAAAAAAAAATATATATATATATCTCATCTGCAAATAATATCACTTTAATTTCTCCCTTTCAGCTTGATATTTTATTTCTCTTTATTGCCCTACTGCACCTTCTCCAACCTCCAGTACAGTGTAGATGAGAAATGGTGCAAACTGTCCTCAATTTTAGGGAAAAAGCTTTCATTGTTTCACTGTTAGGTGTGAGGTTTGCTCTAGTGTTTTTGAAATGTCTTCAACTGGGCAAAGGTAGTCTTCTCTAATAACCAGCAGGCTGAGAGATTTTAATCATGAATAGCTGTTAAATTTTAATGCTTTTTCCTCCAACCTACTCAATGATGATATAGTATTTTCTTTATTCCAATAACATAACTTAGTTTGCTTTGGTTAATGATTTTTTGCATCTGTGTTCATGAGAGAGATTGGTCTTTCTTGTGCTGTTCTTTTTTTTTTTTTGAAGATTTTATTTATTTATTTGACAGAGATCGCAAGTAGGCAGAGAGAGAGAGGAGGAAGCAGGCTCCCTGTTAAGCAGAGAGCCTGATGCGGGGCTCGATCCCAGGACCCTGGGATCATGACCTGAGCTGAAGGCAGAGGCTTTAACCCGCTGAGCCACCCAGGCGCTCCTTTCTTGTGCTGTTCTTTTTTTTTTTTTTTTAAGATTTTATTTATTTATTTGACAGAGAGAGAGATCACAAGTAGGCAGAGAGGCAGGCAGAGAGAGAGGAGGAAGCAGTCTCCCTGCAGAGCAGAGAGCCCGATGCGGGGCTCGATCCCAGGACCCGGAGATCATGACCTGAGCCGAAGGCAGTGGCTTAATCCACTGAGCCACCCAGGCGCCCCTCTTGTGCTGTTCTAATGAGCTTTTAGTATCAGAATTATGCAGGCCTCATAAAATGATTCAGAAATAATGTTTGTTCTTTTTCTGTTCTCTCAGTTTTTGTAATATTAGTTACACTTCTTCCTCGGATATTTAGAAGACTTTACTGGGAAAGGTTTCAGGGCTTTTACAGTATTCTTTGCGGGAAAGTTATTAGTTACTGATTCAGTTTCCTTATTTGTTAGAGCTCTGTTGAGATTTAGTTTTCTTTGTTCAGGGGCACCTAGCTGGCTCCGTCCACAAAGCATGTGACTTTTGATTTCAGGGCCGTGAGTTTGAGCCCCACAGTGGGTGTAGAGATTACCTAACTAAATAATTTTAAAATAAATAAATAAAAACTTTTCTTCACCTATGGTAAGTTGTATCTCAAAGAGTTTGTCCAGTCACAATTGCAAATTGATTGGTATAAAATTATACATAATACTCCTTTTGTATTGTAGAATCTGTGGTGGTATCTTCTTTTACATTCCTGATAATGGTTGGTTGTGTTTTCTCCCATTTTCCCTTGATCAGTTATGATAGAGGTTTATCAGTCTTCTTAATCTTTTTAGAGAAACAACTTTTTGTTTGGACTTTTCTTTATATGTTTGTATCTATTTTGTTGATTTCTGCTGTTAGGATTGCCTTCTATTTTTCTGGTTTGATTTACTGTGCTTTTTCTAGCTTCCTGAGATGGAGGGTTCAGTCATTGATTTCTTGGTCCTTTTTCTTCTCTAAACTAGCATTTGGATGTATAAATTGTCCTCTAAACACTGCTTTAATTCCAGCCTAAGATTTTTTTTTTTTTTTTAAGATTTTGTGTATTTATTTGACAGACAGAGATCACAAGTAGACAGAAAAGCAGGCAGAGAGAGAGAAAGGCAGAAGCAGGCTCCCTGCGGAGCAGAGAGCCCGATGTGGTGCTCCATCCCTGAGATCATGCCCTAGCCAAAGGCAGAGGCCTTAACCCACTGAGCCACCCAGGCGCCCCAAGCCTATGAATTTTGACACATTTTGTTTTCATTACTGTTTGGTTCATCCAGTCAAAATACAGGAGTTTCTAATTTTCGTCATAATTTCTTCTTTAATCCATGAGTTGTTTAGTTTGCTTAATTTTCAGTATTTAGAAATTTCCTGGTTATCTTTTACTGAGTGTTTTCAGGTAACAATATACTGTATGATTTCAAGCCCGTGAAATTTGTTGAGACTAGCCTTATGACTTGGGATATAATCCATTTTGTAAATGTTCTCTGTATACTTGAATATGTGTTCTGCAGTTGTTAGGTAGAGTGGTTTCTCATTGTCAATGAGGTCAAGCGGTTTGATAGTGCTCTTCAGATCTGTCCAGCTATAAGTGTGGATTTGTGTTACTTCTTTAAGTTCTGTCAGTTTGAGGTGTATGTATTTTTTGAAACTATATTATTAGATTCATACACATTTAATACTGTATCTTCTGTGAGTTGACCCTCTTAACTGGATGAAATCACCCTACTTGTCAATTTTGTCTGATCCTAGCCTATTCATAGAATTTTTCATGGGTTTTGTTGCACCTCTTCTGCCCCTCACAAAAAGAAAAGATTAGTTGAAAAGAGGGCTTCAACATAGAATTGGAGTTTGTTTAAAAAATCAGATGGAGGGGCACCTGGGTGGCTCAGTCAGTTAAAGCCTCTGGCTTCAGCTCAGGTCGTGATCCCGGGGTCCTGGGATCGAGCCCCGCATTGGGCTCTCTGCTCGGCAGGGAGCCTGCTTCCCCCTCTCTTTCTGCCTGCCTTTTGCCTACTTGTGATCTCTCTCTCTGAAATAAATGAATAAAATCTAAAAAAAAAAAAATCAGATGGACATCTTATGACTGAAAAATCAAGTAATAAATAATAAAGATTTTTATTATTTAATAATAATATATTATATATATCATATATAATATATTATTATTATATTATTAAATATTATTTAATAATAATATTATTATTAGTTGACCAGTATATTGCTTTCCATCCTTTTGCTTTAAAGCTTTTTCTTAACAGTGTTTATGTTGTCTGTTTATGTAATACAGTTTCCAACATGATTGTAGTTAGGTTGTACAAGATAACGACTTACATAAATTGCAAAGTAATTACCTTGGAAAGTTTAGTTAACATCATCTCATATGGGTAACCCCCCAAAAAAGAGAAAAATGTGTTTTCCCTTGCAATGAGATCTTTCAGGATTTACTCTCTTAGCAATTTCCAAATACACCCTACAGCAGTGTTAACTGTAGTCCTCATGTTGTACCTCTGGTCCCATGACTTACTTATTTTATAACTGGAAGTTTGTTCCTTTTGACTCCTTTATCCAGTTCTCCTACCTTTGGTAACCCTATGCGATCTTACTTTCTACAAGTTTGGGTCTTTGTGGGGTTTCGAGTTTTTTTTTTGGACTCTACATGTGAAATCATATCTTGTTTGTTTTTCTGTTTCATTTCACTTAGTGTATAATACTTAGTGTATAATTCATCCATGTTCTTGCAAATGACAGGATTGCCCTCTTTTTTACAGCTTAGTAACATTCTGTTTTCTAGCATTTCTTTTTTCTTTTTCTTTTTTAAATTTACTTACAAGAGGGAGTAGAGGGAGAAGGACAAGCAGATTCCATGCTCAGTGCAGAGTCCAACACAGGGCTCATTCTCAGGACCCTGATATCATGACCTGAGCTGAAACCAAGAGTTGGACACTTAACTGAACCACCCAGGTGCCCCTCTATTTTCTTTACCCATTCACTGAATGAACACTTGGGCTGTGTCCACATCTTGGCTGTTGTAAATAATGCTGCAGCGAACATGGGGGTGCAGATATCTTTTCAACATTAGTGATTTCTTTTCCTTCAGATACATACCCAGAAATGGAATTGCTGGATCATATGGTAGTTTTATTTTTAATTTGGGGGGGGGGGGTTGTTTGTTTGTTTTAAGTATGTTTGAGAGAAAAGCACACGTGAGGTTGGGGGTGGTGGAGGCAGAGGGAGAAGCAGACTTTTCATTGATCAGGGATCCCAATGCAGGACTCAGTCCCAGTACCCTGGGATCATGAAGTGAGCCAAAGGCAGAGGCATAACTGACTGAGCCCCCAGGTGCCCTGTTTTTAATTTTTTGATGCACCCCCATACTAGTTTGCATGAAGGGAATTTACATCCCCTCCAGTACTGTAGGAGGGCTGTCTTTTGTCTATACCCTTGTCAGCATTTGTTATCTCTTTATCTTTTTCTAACAAGGGGGAGGCTATCATCTCGGTTTTGATTGTATTTCCCTGGTGATTAGTAATAATGAGCACCTTTTCATGTACCTGTAATCCATTTGAGCATCTTATTGGAAAAATGTCTATCTAGGTTCCTTGCCCATTTAAAAATTGGATTATTTGCTTTTTGGCTATTGAGTCGTGGAACTTCTCTGTATGTTTTGGATTTTAACTCCTTACAAGATACTATGAGTTGCAAATATTTTCTTCCATTCCGTAGGTTGCTGTGATTGAGTTTTTAAGTTTATTTTATTCTTTGTATGTTCCATTTGTTCTTTGATCCTTTATTCCTCTGTTATATGTTATTTTGCAATAATAGGGTTTTTTAAAAATTATCCTTCTCCCCCGACCTATCAGCTTTTTAGTTACACATTCTTTTATTTTTCCCTTCAGTGGTTTCACCATAAGCTTAGAATGCTACCTTCAAATATGTGGGAAGAGTTTTGACAATCCCTCATTCTTAATGTGGTTTGTTTTTTTTTTTTTTCAGACCCTTTTGAACAGATAGTCGCCATGTTTAGATATTAGCAAGCACATATGTGTATGTCTGCATTTGAAAATGGCAGAGGGGAACAATAATGAAGAAGTCATTCACTTGAACAATTTTCACTGCCACAGGGGACAAGGTAAGTGTTCATTCTCACTTTCTCCCTTTTATCATTGTTTTTTCTCTTTATGGTATAGTCATAGTTTCTTTGAAATGAACCTGTTTTGCACCATGTGGACCCCAGAGACATTTCATTTTTAGACCTCAGAACATCTGGTGTAATGGGCTCATTAGACTGGAATTTTGTGTCAGATGGTGACACATACTGGCATGAATGAAGTTTTAAGAATCTTTCATCACAAGTGCATTATTAAGCTATTAATGAGCAAGCTGAAATAAGCTGTGAATGTGCAGTCATTGGATCTTAAGAGTGGGAGTATGGGAGCTGTGACAGTTCCGTTTTGGAAGGAATGGGGTCTTCAAAGGAGTGCTTCTCCGGGCCTGTATGATCTGAAAGTGCCGCTACAGCACTTTTGTCCTTTCATATGATGCTTAATTTTTTTTCCCAAAAGATTCTGGGTGCCTTACAGGGAATTTTAGAATATGTGTTCTTTCATTGTACAGTGTTTAAAATTTGGGGAAGTTCATTGATTCAAAAAGGGAAGGGAGCCTGCATTTCTGTAACATTCCTAAATGCATGTGAAATTCCCTGTCAAATCAGAATTTACATTTACACTTAGGTTGAAAGGAAGAAGTTCATGCTGCTGAGTAGGAAAAGTATTTTTTGTAAGTATAAATTCCATGGAAGGGGGCTCCTGGATAACTCAGACAGTGAAGTGTCTGTTCAGGCCATGATCTCGGGGTCCTGGGATCAAGTCCCAAGTCGGGCTCCCTGCTTAGTGAGGAGTCTACTTCTCCGTCTCCCTGTGTCACTCCCCTCCCCACTTGAGTGCATACACATTCTCAAATAAATATAATCTTTTTTTAAAAATTTCCATGGAAGAAATTGTACTGTATATTTTTTGAGGTTTTTTTTTTCCCACTGATAATATTTTGTGCTTATGAAGATGATTTTTTTCCCCAGCAGAGGGTAAATTATATACATTTGGCTTTCAGAGAATATTTAAAGTTGAGCAGATTTTTTTTTTTTAAGATTTTATTTATTTATTTGACAGAGAGAGATAACAAGCAGGCAGAGAGAGAGGAAAGGAAGCAGGTTCCCCGCTGAGCAGAAAGCCCAATGCGGGGCTCGATCCCAGGACCTGGGATCATGACCTGAGCAGAAGACAGAGGCCCAACCCACTGAGCCACCCAGGCACCCCTAAAGTTGAACAGATTTTATTAAGCAAATAGAGAAAAATAAAGTGCTTAAACTATGCAAATTATTAATGCAAAAGAAGTACTACTTTTTAAGGATTTTATGAAGAGTTTATTATCTAGCTTGGTAGTAAGAGAGCCATAATTTATTACGATTCAGAAAGTTTTAAATCTTAGCTATGATTTGTATATAGGATCGTTTCCAAATCTTTTAAACATGTATATCAAATTAATGTTGTAGTTGTCTTTTAACTGGGTTTTAAATATACTTGAACAGGGTTTCAGAACAACTAATTCCTTTGGGGAAATTATTCACTTTGGAGGTATATTTTTCTGTTAGACAAGTTTTGTGTATTTTGCACCCTGCATGAGGATTTTTTTCAGGATTGCAGAGTTTTGCTTTTATGAGCTATATTAATAATTTTTATAGGGCCAACTCCTGTAGATTTCTTTATTTTTAAATCTGCTTTATGAGGTATAATTTACTTAAATAAATGCACACCTTTTAAGGATATAGTTCAGTGAGCTTTGAAAAATGAAAATACCCATGTAATCACCCCCTTTATTCATGATGTGAGACATATTTGTCATCCCAGAAAGGTTCCTTTATGTCCTGTCTGCAGTCAGTCCTCACCCTACCCTCAGCCTAAGGAAACTACTACTGATCTGTTTTTTGTCACTATACAGTTTCATATAAATGGAACCATACAGTCTATATTCTTTATGCCTGAATTTTTTTGTCCAGTGTGATGTTTTGAGATTCTGCCATGTTGCATTAAATGCCATGTAGTATTCAATTGCAAGAATTCCATACCCAGTAAAAATAGGTTTAAAAATGAAGGTAATGGTCGGGTGCCTGGGTGGCTCAGTGGGTTAAGCCAGGGTCCTGGGATCAAGTCCTACATCGGACTCTCTGCTCAGCAGGGGTCCTGCTTCCCTCTCTCTCTCTCTCTCTCTGCCTACTTGTGATCTCTTTCTGTCAAATAAATAAATAAAATCTTTCCCCAAAAATGAAGGTATAATAAACAAAGGTTAAAAGTACAGGAATAAAAAAATATAGGTTATGCAAATAGCACAAAAAAGAGATGGTATGTCTATGTATCATCAGGTAAAGTGGACACTTTAGCCAGAAGTATTAATAAATAAAGAGTTTATAATGATAAAGGGGCCAGTGCATTGGAAAGTTAAAACAGTTCTAATCTCTGTACACTCAGTAACATGTTGTGAAAATACACAAAGCAAAAATTGACAGAACTAAAAGGAAAAATGGATAAATCCACAATTACAATGGAGATTTTAAATATGTTTCTTTCATTAACTGACAGAGCAAGCATACACAAACATTGATGTGAATATAAAACACAATCAGTTTGACATAATAGACATGAATGGAGTATTGCACCCAACGTATTTAACAAAATTGGCCATTTTGAGCCACAAAACAAGATCCGGGTTTCAGAGGATTGAAATCATATAGCTTATATTCTCTAACCATGTTGGAATTAAGTTGTAAATCAATTACAGAAATATAATTAGAAAATCCCTCTATGTGTGGAACATAGGAATACATTTCAGAATGACTTACGGTTCAAAAAAGAAATCACAGTGGAAATAAAAATATTTTGAATTGCGTGATAATGCAAATACAAATTGTTGAAGTTTATGAGATGCATCTAATATCGTGTTTGAAGAAAACTGAATAAATGAGGACTCCACAAACTTAAAAGTTAGATAGTCACTGTTTTTGCCTTGGAAGTCTTATGCTGTCTGGCAGTTACTCAGCTATACCATTGTAAGATGAAAGCAGCTATAGATGATATATAAATGAATGAGCATGGCTATGTTCCACTAAGGACATGAAGTACAGGTACTATCCCACCCCACACTGCTGGCAGGAGTGTATATTAGCACAGTTGAGAAAATTATTTGGCGTTGTCCACTGAAATTGAACATATGCTTTACCTATGGTTTAGCACTTCCCTCCTAGAATGTACCCAACTGAAATGAGTATACCAAGAGACATGCATAAGAGCGTTCAAGACAGCATTGGGGCATCTGGGTGGCTCAGTTAAGTGTGCAACTCTTGATTTTGGCGCAGATCATGATAATCAGGGCCGTGGGATCAAGCCCAAGTTGGGTTCCGTGCTGGGCGTGGGGCCTACTTAAGGTTCTTTCTCCCTCTCTCTCTTTAAAAAAAAAAAGAGTGTTCAAGACTCTGTTACCCAAAATAGCCAAGACTGGAACCAACCCAAATGTCCATTGACAGAAAAATAAATAACTTGCGATAGAGTCATATAGTGGATTACATACAGCAGAGAGCTACAGCACATGCCATAGCATGGATGCGTGGGCCTGGTATTTGCAAGAAAGCCAGAAATGAATGTATACTCAAAAAACAAGCAGAACTAGTCTGTGGAGTTAGGAGACTATTAATGTGCTCGAAATGTATTTACTGACCTTGGTGATGGTCACTCAGGTATGGGCCTTTTGATTAATTCATGGAGTTTGACATTTGGTTCATAGATTTTGTTACACTTTAATTTTTTAAAGGCTGATGTATTTATACATGGTGCGTTGGGGAATAATCTTGTCAGCCATTGGGCTTCCACTCTGAGACGATAGGTTTCAAGCCAGCTTTTTCATTGGGTCCTCCAAGGGTGTCAGTAAGTGTTCTGGTCTTGGGCCAGTTCTTGCAGAGAGGAATGTACATTTCCTGCCTAAGGAATCTGAGACTGCCAGCATTCTGGGAGCGAAGCAATAGAAGGCGGCCGGAGGCTTGTTCATTGTGCTCTGGCGCTGGCACTCTTGACCCTGGTGTCTGGTGCCTCTGCCTTAGTGTCTCTTCATAGTGGACCTCCACAGGGTGGGTTTTTTTGGGAATGGCCGACTGAGCTTGGGATTCTCTCCAAAACCAGTGGTAAAATAAGACAAAATTGTCCAAAGCTCCATTCTGCTTGCTAGATGGGGTGTTGCCCAAATCAAGAATTGCTTAATAAGGCCAATTAGATTCTTCCAAAGAAAATTAAACAAAATTGTAAAAAACAACAACAACAACAAAAATTATTCAGTATCTGAACATGACCAAAGGAATATAATGATTGGGAACATTCAGGAAAATGTGGAATTCTGTCATGAATTGGGCTACCTCTGGTTGGCTGTCCACCCTGCAGGCTGTGGGTGTGAGCCTTCTCCCCTCAAGCCATCATTGTTAACTTTTTTTAGTGTTGAGGAAGTGGATGCTTGACGAAGTTAGGTAATAGCATCATGCGGCTTTCTTATAGTGGAGCGGAGACTTGAACCCAGGTGGTCTGACCTTAGATTCAACAGACTGCTGTCCCTGGCTCACCACAGCTCTGTTACAGGGATAAAGTGAGATAATTGGCTTTAGATGGCTTTTCAAATTGTTGGATACCGTAAAAATAAATGAGGCATTTGCTTTGAGAAAGATATTAGAGCTTTAATGGAGAAATTTCAACATTTGTAATTGATGGTGCCTCTTTTCTCATTGTGTTTTTTTCCCCGTCTCTAACCTAGGACTCTCAAATGCATTTTCTCTCTTTTACCTGTTTTAACCTTTAATGTTCCCATGAGCCAGGCAGAAAAAAATTAAGTTTCTGTTACCCAGTAATTCATAGACATGCTCGCTCTTTTTTTTTTAAGACCATTTTCTTTCTTTTTTTTTAACGATTTTTGTTGATTTATTGATTTATTTATTTGACAGAGAGGGGGAACACAAGCAGGGGGAGTAGGAGAGAGAGCAGCAGGCCTCCCCCCAAACAGGGAGGATCCCAGGATCCAGCCTTGCATCAGGCTCCATGCCTAGCAGGGAATCTGCTTCTCTCCTCCCTCTCCCTCTGTCCTTCACCTGCTCCAGCGCTCACTTATGTTCACATGCTCTCTGTTTCTCAAATCTTAAAAAATAATAATAAAATTTAAAAATAAAAAGAAATTAGGAATTTTCTGTTTTTTATAGTCGTAGATGATAAATGGGTTTTTGAAATATTGAACTGTGTATAAATTGTATCTAAAGTTTATGTCTAAGGTGAATAAATTGGTATTTTAAATATTAAATGAAAATTTTCCTAGTTTTGAGTGAAAGTTTTTTTCAGATTAGTCAGTTGAATAATAAAACAGTGTTTTATTCCCTGGGAAGAACAGAGATGAGGTGGGAGACCATGATTTCACTTTTTAAAAATTGGCAGTCAAGATTTCACCAACAGATTTCTCAGACCTAGTATAAGAAAAGGTTGATAACATTGTCAGATTTTCTCTTTTGATTCCTAAAATGTATTATTGGCAGGGCTCACCACAGAAACCTAGCTGTTAATATTTGGGCGTGTGTGCTGCTTGAGGAGATAAGCTAAAACACCAGTAGCCATGAATTTGCCTTTAGGCTTGACCCTTTTCATGCCAAAATTGAATTAAAAGACCGAAGATCACACTCATCTCCTGGTAACCATGTTCTCTGCCTCCTTTTAGACTGGATCAATCTCAGAGATGGACCCATCACCATATCTGACTCCTCTGATGAGGAAGGGGTTCCTATGCTGGTCACCCCGGCTCCTCAGCAACACGACGATGAGGACCTGGATGATGATGTCATCCTAACAGAAGTGAGTTTTCTTAAACTTACCATGATGAGGCATTATTGCAAGTTAGTGATCTGATTCTTCAGCCCTGTGCTAGTGGTTGTTGGGACCTTGTAGGACAGCTGAGAGCGCCATTTCTGTTGCACTGTGGCTGTGTGTGTGCTGTGGTCGTGCATCTCTGAGAATAGCCCCTTTCTACCCTGACTGATGCCCCATAACTTTAGAAGCCAAATGTTTGGTTAGTTTCTCAATTTCTGCATTATTGCTCTGTTTGTGCACCGGTCTGCACTTATGCAATTACTAAATCCTTCTTGTAGCGTTCATCTCCCCTTTTTACTCTACATTTTTCAGAATCATCCTGGATATCTTTGTGCTTACATTTTTATGTAAATTTTGAGCTCAGCTTTTCTAATTCCAGTAGGTAGATTGATAATGAAATTCAAAACAAACCTTATTGTTAAACTTTAGAATTTTTTATAATATTGACCCTTTCTAAGTTCTGTTCCATTTGGCCTAGCCTTCCTTTATATCCCTCAGCAAGAGCATTTTGAATTTTTTTTTAGTTTAAATGTTAAACATTTTTTTGTTAAGTTCCTTCCTGGTTATTTTATCTTTTCTGTCACTTTTGTAAATGGTATCTTTTCTTCCACTGTACTTTTTAACCATTTTTTTTTTTAAATTTAGAAGTGTGGTGGGTTTTATATTCTATATTAATTTTACCTTATATTTATTGTCTATAGTTGTTTTTCAGTTGACCCTATGAACCTCTCAAGGGATAGCAGCTGATCTACCTGCAAATAATGATACTTGCAGTTTCTTCCTTTCCAGTTTTTATTTCTGTCTATATCTTGTCTAATTATATTAAATAATGCCTTCTCAAAAATTTTAATAATAGGAATAGGAGAGAAATATCTACTGACATAAATGGGAATACTTAATGTTTCCTTGCTAAGTGAGATAGTAGATTTTTGCTTGAGTTACCCTTTTTTCTTTTTTTTTTTAAGATTTTTATTAGAGAGAGAGCATGAGCGGGGAAGGAGCAGAGGGAGAGGGAGAAGCAGACTCCTCCCTGAGCAAGGAGCCTGATGCAAGGCTGGATCCTGGGATTCAGTGATCATGACCTGAGCCAAAGGCAGACTCTTAACTAACTGAGCCACCCAGGCGTGCTGATACCATTTTTTAAAGTATGTTAAGGAAATAGCCATTTACTTTAAGTTTTTATTAGTGAATATAGAATCCTGTCAAATTCCATTTCAGCATCTGTGGAGATTGTCATAGAATTTTTCTTTGATCTGTTAATAAAAATTTTTCTGCTATCTCTGGATCAACTCTGCTTGGTAATGGTATTGTAATGTAATGGAATATGCCCTTGGATTCCATTTGCTAAGATTTTATTTAGGGTTTTCTCCATAGTTCTTATGAGGGAGAGTGGCCTGTAGGTGTATATGTGTGCACCTGTGCTGTCTTTGACAGGGTTTTTACAAACATGATTGATTCTGATTTCATGAAAAGAATTTAGAAGTTTTCTTTCTTCTTCTTCCTTGTGTTGACATTACTATTTTAAATAACATTGGAGTTACATGTTAAGAGATTTGGTAGAATTTACCCTATAGGCATTTGGGCTGTTGCTTTTCTTGGGGGCCAGTTCTTTGAAACTGTCTCAGCTTCCTCTATGGTAATTAACATGTTTAGATTTTCTCTCACTTTTGTTTTTTGGTTTTTTGTTTTTTTTTTTTAGTTTGTTTATTTATTTGATAGAGAAGTAGGCAGAGAGAGAGAGAGAGAGAGGAAGGGAAGCAGACTCCCTGCTGAGCAGAAAGCCCGATGCGGGGCTCGATCCCAGGACCCTGGGATCATGACCTGAGCTGAAGGCAGAGGCTTTAGCCCACTGAGCCACCCAGGTGCCTCTGTTTTTTTGTTGTTTTTTTTATAAGGACTTTTTTTTTTTTTTTTAAGATTTTATTTATTCATTTGACAGAGAGAGATCACAAGTAGGCAGAGAGGCAGGCAGAGAGAGTGAGAGGGAAGCAAGCTCCCTGCCGAGCAGAGAACCCGATGCGGGACTCGATCCCAGGACCCTGAGATCATGACCTGAGCCAAAGGCAGCGGCCTAAACCACTGAGCCACCCAGGCACCCTGTTTTGTTTTTTTTTTTAAAGTAAGCTTTACACCCAGCATGGAGCCCAATGCAGGGCTCGAACTCAACAACCACGAGATTAGGACCTGAGCCACAATCAAGAGTCAGACACTTAACCAGACCCCCAGGCGTCCCCTCTGTCACTTCTTTTTATTTTTTAAAAGATTGATTTATTTTAGAGAGTGGGGGAGGGGCAGAGGGAGAGAGAATCTCGAGCAGACTCTGCACTGAGCATGGAGCCCAACACAGGACTCGATCTCAGGACCCTGAGATTACAACTTGAGCCAAAACCAAGAGTTGGGTGCTTAACTGACCAAGCCACCCCAGGCACCCTTTCTGTCACTTTTTTTTTTTTTCCATTTTATTTATTTTTTCAGCGTAACAGTATTCATTGTTTTTGCACAACACCCAGTGCTCCATGCAAAACGTGCCCTCCCCATTACCCACCACCTGTTCCCCCAACCTCCCACCCCTGACCCTTCAAAACCCTCAGGTTGTTTTTCAGAGTCCATAGTCTCTTGTGCTTCACCTCCCCTTCCAAATTTTTTTTTTTTTTTTAATAAACATATAATGTATTTTTATCCCCAGGGGTACAGGTCTGTGAATCACCAGGTTTACACACTTCACAGCACTCACGATAGCACATACCCTCCCCAATGTCCATAGCCCCCTCCCCCTCTCCCAACCCCACCTCCCCCCAGCAACCCCCAGTTTGTTTTGTGAGATTAAGAGTCATTTATGGTTTGTCTCCCTCCCAATCCCATCTTGTTTCATTTATTCTTCTCCTATCCCCCTAACCCCCCATGTTGCTTCTCCATGTCCTCATATCAGGGAGATTATATGATAGTTGTCTTTCTCCGATTGACTTATTTCACTAAGCATGATACGCTCTAGTTCCATCCACATCGTCGCAAATGGCAAGATTTCATTTCTTTTGATGGCTGCATAGTATTCCATTGTGTATATATACCACATCTTCTTTATCCATTCATCTGTTGATGGACATCTAGGTTCTTTCCATAGTCTGGCTATTGTAGACATTGCTGCTATAAACATTCGGGTACACGTGCCCCTTCGGATCACTATGTTTGTATCTTTAGGGTAAATACCCAGTAGTGCAATTGCTGGGTCATAGGGTAGTTCTATCTTCAACATTTTGAGGAACCTCCATGCTGTTTTCCGGATTGGTTGCACCAGCTTGCATTCCCACCAACAGTGGAGGAGGGTTCCCCTTTCTCCACATCCTCGCCAGCATCTGTCATTTCCTGACTTGTTAATTTTAGCCATTCTGACTGGTGTGAGGTGATATCTCACTGTGGTTTTGATTTGTATTTCCCTGATGCCAAGTGACGTGGAGCACTTTTTCATGTGTCTGTTGGCCATCTGGATGTCTTCTTTGCAGAAATGTCTGTTCATGTCCTCTGCCCATTTCTTGATTGGATTGTTTGTTCTTTGGGTGTTGAGTTTGCTAAGTTCCTTACAGATTTTGGATACTAGCCCTTTGTCTGATATGTCGTTTGCAAATATCTTCTCCCATTCTTTCAGTTGTCTTTTGGTTTTGTTAACTGTTTCCTTTGCTGTGCAAAAGCTTTTGATCTTGATGAAATCCCAATAGTTCATTTTTGCCCTTGCTTCCCTTGCCTTTGCCGTTGTTCCTAGGAAGATGTTGCTACAGCTGAGGTCGAAGAGGTTGCTGCCTGCATTCTCCTCAAGGATTTTGATGGATTCCTTTCTCACATTGAGGTCCTTCATCCATTTGGAGTCTATTTTCATGTGTGGTGTAAGGAAGTGGTCCAATTTCATTTTTCTGCATGTGGCTGTCCAACTTTCTCAGCACCATTTATTGAAGAGGCTGTCTTTTTTCCATTGGATATTCTTTCCTGCTTTGTTGAAGATTAGTTGACCATAGAGTTGAGGGTCGATTTCTGGGCTCTCTATTCTGTTCCACTGATCTATGTGTCTGTTTTTGTGCCAGTACCATGCTGTCTTGATGATGACAGCTTTGTAATAGAGCTTGAAGTCCGGAATTGTGATGCCACCAACTTTGGCTTTCTTTTTCAATATTCCTTTGGCTATTCGAGGTCTTTTCTGGTTCCATATAAACTTTAGGATTATTTGTTCCATTTCTTTGAAAAAAATGGATGGTATTTTGATAGGGATTGCATTAAATGTGTAGATTGCTTTAGGTAGCATAGACATTTTCACAATATTTATTCTTCCAATCCAGGAGCATGGAACATTTTTCCTTTTCTTTGTGTCTTCCTCAATTTCTTTTATGACTACTTTATAATTTTCTGTGTATAGATTCTTAGCCTCTTTGGTTAGGTTTATTCCTAGGTATCTTATAGTTTTGGGTACAATTGTAAATGGGATTGACTCCTTAATTTCTCTTTCTTCTGTCTTGTTGTTGGTGTACAGAAATGCAACTGATTTCTGTGCATTGATTTTATATCCTGACACTACTGAATTCCTGTACAAGTTCTAGCAGTTTTGGGGTGGAGTCTTTTGGGTTTTCCACATATAGTATCATATCATCTGCGAAGAGTGATAGTTTTACTTCTTCTTTACCAATTTGGATGCCTTTAATTTCTTTTTGTTGTCTGATTGCTGAGGCTAGGACTTCTAGTACTATGTTGAATAGCAGTGGTGATAATGGACGTCCCTGCTGTGTTCCTGACCTTAGCGGAAAAGCTTTCAGTTTTTCTCCATTGAGAATGATATTTGCGGTGGGTTTTTCATAGATGGCTTTGATAATATTGAGGTATGTGCCCTCTATCCCTACACTTTGAAGAGTTTTGATCAGGAAGGGATGCTGTACTTTGTCAAATGCTTTTTCAGCATATCATATGGTTCTTGTTCTTTCTTTTATTAATGTGTTGTATCACATTGATTGATTTGAGGATGTTGAACCAACCCTGCAGCCCTGGAATAAATCCCATTTGATCGTGGTGAATAATCCTTTTAATGTACTGTTGAATCCTATTGGCTAGTATTTTGGCGAGAATTTTTGCATCTGTGTTCATCAAGGATATTGGTCTGTAGTTCTCTTTTTTGGTGGGATCCTTGTCTGGTTTTGGGATCAAGGTGATGGTGGCCTCATAAAATGAGTTTGGAAGTTTTCCTTCCATTTCTATTTTTTGGAACAGTTTCAGGAGAATAGGAATGAGTTCTTCTTTAAATGTTTGGTAGAATTCCCCTGGGAAGCCGTCTGGCCCTGGGCTTTTGTTTGTTTGGAGATTTTTGATGACTGTTTCAATCTCCTTACTGGTAATGGGCCTGTTCAGGTTTTCTATTTCTTCCTGGTTCAGTTGTGGTAGTTTATATGTCTCTAGGAATGCATCCATTTCTTCCAGATTGTCCAATTTGTTGGTGTAGAGTTGCTCATAGTATGTTCTTATAATTGTCTGTATTTCTTTGGTGTTAGTTGTGATCTCTCCTCTTTCATTCATGATTTGATTTATTTGGGTCCTTTCTCTTTTCTTTTGGATGAGTCTGGCCAGGGGTTTATCAATCTTATTGATTCTTTCAAAGAACCAGCTCCTAGTTTCATTGATTTTTTCTATTGTTTTTTTGGTTTCTATTTCATTGATTTCTGCTCTGATCTTTATGATTTCTCTTCTCCTGCTGGGTTTAGGGTTTCTTTCCTGTTCTTTCTCCAGCTCCTTTACGTGTAGGCTTAGGTTGTGTACTTGAGACC
Source organism: Meles meles (assembly GCF_922984935.1). Taxonomy (NCBI): domain Eukaryota; kingdom Metazoa; phylum Chordata; class Mammalia; order Carnivora; family Mustelidae; genus Meles; species Meles meles. Next base: position 12,728,884 of record NC_060086.1, read on the forward strand.
TTTCTTTCTTGAGAAAGGCTTGTACCGCTATATATTTTCCTCTCAGGACTGCCTTTGCTGTGTCCCACAGATTTTGAACTGTTGTGTTTTCATTATCATTTGTTTCCATGAATTTTTTCAATTCTTCTTTAATTTCCTGGTTGACCATTCATTCTTTAGAAGGATGCTGTTTAGTCTCCGTGTATTTGGGTTCTTTCCAGCTTTCCTCTTGTGATTGAGTTCTAGCTTCAGAGCATTGTGGTCTGAAAATATGCAGGGAAGGATCCTAATCTTTTGATACCGGTTGAGACCTGATTTGTGACCCAGGATATGATCTATTCTGGAGAAGGTTCCATGTGCACTAGAGAAGAATGTGTATTCTGGGGGCGCCTGGGTGGCTCAGTGGGTTAAGCTGCTGCCTTCGGCTCAGGTCATGATCTCAGGGTCCTGGGATCGAGTCCCACATCGGGCTCTCTGCTCAGCAGCAAGCCTGCTTCCCTCTCTCTCTCTCTGCCTGCCTCTCTGTCTACTTGTGATCTCTCTCTCTCTGTCAAATAAATAAATAAATAAATAATCTTTAAAAAAAATAATAAAATAAAATAAAAGAATGTGTATTCTGTTGCTTTGGGATGAAATGGTCTGAATATATCTCTGATGTCCATCTGGTCCAGTGTGTCATTTAAGGCCTTTATTTCCTTGTTGATCTTTTGCTTGGATGATCTGTCCATTTCAGTGAGGGGAGTGTTAAAGTCCCCTACTATTATTGTATTATTATTGATGTGTTTCTTTGGATTTTGTTATTAATTGGTTGATATAGTTGGCTGCTCCCACGTTAGGGGCATAGATATTTAAAATTGTTAGATCTTCTTGTTGGACAGACCCTTTGAGTAGGATATAGTGTCCTTCCTCATCTCTTATGATAGTATTTGGCTTCAAATCTAATTGATCTGATATAAGGATTGCCACCCCAGCTTTCTTCTGATGCCCATTAGCATGGTAAATTGTTTTCCACCCCCTCACTTTAAATCTGGAGGTGTCTTCGTGTCTAAAATGAGTTTCTTGTAGGCAACATACTGATGGGTTTTGTTTTTTTATCCATTCTGATACCCTGTGTCTTTTGATTGGGGCATTTAGCCCATTAACATTGAGAGATATGAATTTAGTGCCATTATTAGTCTGTAAGGTGACTGTTACTGTATATTGTCTCTGTACCTTTCTGATCTACTACTTTTAGGCTCTCTCTTTGCTTAGAGGACCCCTTTCAATAATTCCTGTAGAGCTGGTTTGGTGTTTGCAAATTCTTTCAGTTTTTGTTTGTCCTGGAAGCTTTTTATCTCTCCTTCTATTTTCAGTGATAGCCTAGCTGGATAGAGTATTCTTGGCTGCATGTTTTTCTCGTTGAGTGCTCTGAATATATCATGCCAGCTCTTCCTGGCCTGCCAGGTCTCTATGGATAAGTCTGCTGCCAATCTAATATTTTTACCATTGTATGTTACAGACTTCTTTTCTCGGGCTGCTTTCAGGATTTTCTCTTTGTCACTAAGACTTGTCAATTTTACTATTAGGTGACGGGGTGTGGACCTATTCTTGTTGACTTTGAGGGGGGTTCTCTGCATCTCCTGGATTTTGATGCTTGTTCCCTTTGCCATATTAGGGAAATTCTCTCCAATAATTCTCTCCAGTAGACCTTCTGCTCCCCTCTCTGTTTCTTCTTCTTCTGGAATCCCAATTATTCTAATGTTGTTTCGTCTTATGGTGTCACTTATCTCTCGAATTCTCCCCTCATGGTCCAGTAGCTGTTTGTCCCTCTTTTGTTAGGCTTCTTTATTCTCTGTCATTTGGTCTTCTATATCACTAATTCTTTCTTCTGCCTCATTTATCCTAGCAGTGAGAGCCTCCATTTTTGATTGCACCGCATTAATAGCTTTTTTGATTTCAACTTGGTTAGATTTTAGTTCTTTAATTTCTCCAGAAAGGGCTTTAATGTCTCCAGAGAGGGTTTCTCTAATATCTTCCATGCCTTTTTCAAGCCCGGCTAGAATGTTCAGAATCGTCATTCTGAACTCTTGATCTGACATATTACCAATGTCTGTGTTGATTAGGTCCCTAGCCTTTGGTACTGTCTCTTGTTCTTTTGTTTGTGGTGATTTTTTCCGCCTTGTCATTTTGTCCAGATAAGAGGATATGAAGGAGCAAATAAAATACTAAAAGGGTGGCAAAGACCCCAGAAAAATGCACTGTAACCAAATCAGAAGAGACCCCTAATTGTGGGGGGGAGAAAGGGGATAAAAACAGGTTCTGAAAAAAAAAAAGAAAAAAATTTAAAAAATAAAACAAATAAAGAAAAAATATAAAAAAGAAAGAAAAAATATATATATTTAGATAAACTAGTCAAAAAACATTAAAAAAGAAAAGGGTAAAAGTTTTAAAAAATTTAGCAGAAGAAGAAAAAAGAAAAAAGAAAAAAAATTGAAAAAAGAAAAAAAAATTGAAGTAGCCGCAAGACTAAAGAATCATGGGGAGAAAGCCATGAGTTCCGTGCTTTGCTTTCTCCTCCTCTGGAATTGCGCTGGTGTCTTAGGAATTGAACCTACTTTCCTTGATAGATGAACTTCGTCCTGGCTGGATATTTTGTTGATCTTCTGGGGGAGGGGCCTGTTGTAGTGACTCTCAAGTGTCTTTGCCCCAGGCGGGATTGCACCGCCCTTACCGGCGGCCGGACTAAGTAATCGGCTCCGGTTTGCTTTTGGGAGCTTCTGTTCCCTGAACGCTTTCCGTAGAGTTCCGGAGGACGAGAATGAAAATGGCGGCCTCGTAGTCTCCGGCCCAGAGGAGCCGAGAGCCTGGGGCCCCACTCCTCAGTGCGCCCCCAGAGGACAGCACCCAATCACTCCCGTATCCCCAGCCTCCAGCCGCGCTCCGAGCTCACCCAGCCCGCGACCAGTTCAAGGTAACCCCGAGCTGAGAGTTTAGTCCTCGGCTCTGTCTCTGCAGCCGGCTTCTCCGTTCTAACACCTGCGAGCTCTGCAACACTCCGACACCCCCGATCCTTCTGTGACCCTGCGGGACCTGGGGCCACGCTGACCCCGCGTGGGCTTCACCCTGGTTTAGCCTCTGGAGCAATGTCCCTCAGTGGAACAGACTTTTAAAAGTCCTGATTTTGTGCTCCGTTCCTCCGCCGCTTGCCGGGAGCCGGCCCCTCCCCCAGCGGTCTATCTTCCCGTCGTTTTAGATTCACTTCTCCACCAGTCCTACCTTTCCGAAAGTGGTTGATTTTCTGTTTCTAGAGTTGCTGTTCTTCTCTTCTCTTCGCTCTCCCATTGGATTTGTAGGTGTTTGCAATGTTTAGATAAGCTATGGAGCTGATCTCCTGCTACCTGATGTAGTCTCAGCCTGCTACTTCTCCGCCATCTTGACTCCTCCCTTTCTGTCACTTTAATACCAGTTTTGTTCCGTGACACTTTCCTACAAAATAAATTCTTTAAGTTTTGTTTTTTAGTGTTGACACTTTACTACAAAATAAATTCCTTAAGTTTTGTTTTTTTTTTTTAGTGTATTTAATAAAATTAAACCTGTTGTTCTCTCTCTGTCCTCTGAGTCTGTGGTTCCTCCATTTTCCTTTTTTATTTTGTGTATTTGTGTTGTATCCCCTTTCCCTGATTTGATGAACTAATTTTACCTTCCTTCCTCCCCTCTTCTCCCTCCTTCACCAAAGAAACCGCTTTGAGATTCATGTTCTAGTGCTACCATTTGTTTTCTTATTATCAGTTTCTGTTTTTGTCTTGAATGCTTTCCTTCTGCTTTAGCATGTTTAACATGCTTCTTTGGCATTTATTTTATGGTCCTTTTACTGATGTCGTGAGTTATTCATTCTTCATTCGTTTATATTAATTGCTGTTTTACTATTGCCATGTAACGTATCACCTCAAAACTTAATAGCTTAAAACAATTGCAGTCATTTGTTTCTGGGGATCAGGAATTTGAGAAGGGCTCAAAGATGGCTTAGGACATCTTGTGTGGCTGTTGTCAGTGCTGGAGCTGGGGCAGCAGTGTCTTGGAGCAGCTCAGGCTGGCTGGCATTGCTCTCGTCGGGCCTTCTATATAGGATCTCTTTCCCTTTTTAAAACAACTTTTTTGAGGTATGATTCACATAACATACAGTTCATCCATCTGAAGTATATAGTTTCGGGCACTTGGGTGGCTCAGTTGGTTAAATGTCCAACTCTTGATCTCAGCATAGATCTTGATATCAAGGTTGTGAGTTCAAGCCCTGCATTGGGCTGCATACTGGACGTGGAGCCTACTTTTAAAAAAAAAAAAGTATATAGTTCAGTAGTTTTTCATGTATTTACAGAGTTTTGCATCCATCACCACAACTTCAGGACGTTCTCATTATCCCAAAAGAAAACCCGCTATGCAGTGATTGCTAATACCCACCCTGCACCCCCACCCTGACCAACACAACTGTCCTCTGCACCCCTCCCTAGGCAACCACTAATTTACTTTCTGTCTGTATACATGCACCCCTCTTACGGACATTTCATATGAATAGGATCATATAGTATGTGACTTTATGTGTGACCAGCTTCTTTCACTCAACACAATATCTTCAAGATTCATCTGTAATGTAGCATAAATTAGCACTTCCTCTTTATTGCCAAATAATATTCCATTGTATGGATGCGCCACATGTTTATCCATTCATCAATTGATGGAGGTTTGGGATGCTTCCACTTTTTTGCTGTTATGACTAATGATACGCTATGAACGTTCATGTAGCAGTTTTTGTGTGGATATGTATTTTTTTTCTCTTGGGTATTGTCTTAGTCCATTCTGGCTACTATAACAAAATACCATTGACTAGTTATAAACAACAGAAATTTATTACTCACAGTTCTAGAGGCTGGGAAGTCCAAGATCAAGTCTCTAGCATAGTTGTGTTCTGATGAAGGCCCTCTTTCTGGTTCAGAGCTAGAACCTCTCACATGGCTCGGGATCTCTCTGGAGCCTCTTCGACAAAGGCGCTAATCCCATTCATGAGGGTCGGGAAGGCTGACCCGAACATTCAGACCAGAGCAGTTACACCGCTAGGGATGGAATTGCTGATCGTATGGTAACTCTTTCACTCTACCAGACTGTTTTCCATAGAAGCTGCGCTGTGGTACATTTCCACCAGCAGTGTATGAGGTTTCCAGTTTCTCCATATTCTCTCAAACAATTGTTCCGTCTTTTTAATTGCAGCCATCCTTGTAGATGTGAAGTGGAATCTCATCGTTTTGATTTGCGTTTCCCTATGGCTAATGATATTTAGCCTCTTCTGATGGGCTTGTTGACCATTTGAATACCTTCTTTGGAGAAATGTCTATGCAGATTGTGTGCCCATTTATAAACAGGGTTGTCTTTGTAGTATTGAATCTTCGTATATTCTGTAGTATACCCTTATCAGACACCTCATTTGTGGATATTTTCTTTAATTCTCTGAATTTTCTTTTCACTATTTGATGGTGTCCTTTGAAGCATAAAAGTTTTCAGCTTTGATCAAATTCAGCTTATTCTTTTGTCCGTTTTTGGTGTCAGCTCTAATACATACGATCTGTTTTAAGGGCCTGTGCAGGCTTCTTCATGTCACAGAGTGCCTCAGCACTAATACAACTCAGTACTTTAGATGCTTTCCTGGACAGAGACTTTAGAACACTTTGACTATATTTATTTACCTACCCAATTAAGTACTGCTCTTTAAATATATTTTAATTCTGTATACATCCTTTTAAATCCTACACCATCTTTTTTGTTTATATGATCGGCATCCACTTCACTTTCTCCAAATATTGACCTTGTTTGTTGCTCTTCATCCCTTTCTGCATCTTGCCCATTATTTTTCTTCTTCCTAAAGAACTCTCCTTAGCATTTCCTTTACAGTAACTCTGATCTTTTCACTGATTCTGTGTGGTAGTTTAACACCGGGAACATATTATCCCATTGTTTTCTGGCTTTCATTTTTGTGTTGAAAAGTCAGTCTTATTTTTCCTTTTGAAGGCAATATGTGCTTTTAAGAACTTATCTTGTATGTGATTTCTGAAGTCTTCCTGTACTATACTTAGTTTCTGTTGTGTGGGGTTTTTAAATTCATCCTGCTTAGATCTTCAAAACAAATCAAGTCACTCTCTTTCCTGAATACTTGTATTTTATCTTCAAATATTGCTTCTTATCTCTCTCTTTCAGAACTCCGCTTACATAGTTGGTGAAACCTTTTCACTATAATCTTTATTTCTACCAATTTCTTACCTAATTTTTAGTCATTTTGTATCTGCCTTATTTAGGCTTCTTCCTCCCCCCCCCCCACCTTTTTTTTAAGGCTGCTTCCCTTTTTTTCTTTTCTTTTTCTAAAGATTTTATTTGAGAGAGAGACTGCACACACATTGAGGGGAGGGACAGAGGAAGAAGGAGAAGCAGAGTCCCCACTGAGCAGGGAGCCAGACCTGGGACTCTGTCTCTCGAGATCATAACTTGAGGCAAAGGCAGACACTTTACTGACTGAGCTACACAGGCGCCCCAAGCTTTTTTCTGACCTCTCATTCAGTGTACTATTTTCTCTTCAACTCTGTTCATTTAAAATGCTGTACACCCATCCATTTGTCCCTAGTCTCAGCTCTGGAATTTCTCCATCCTGGAATTTCCACTGGCTTTTCTTTTTTTCTTTTCTTTCTTATTTCTGATTCTCTTCTGAAGCTCTCAATCTAGTCTTTTACTTCCTTAAACATGCTGCACGTGTTCTGTTAAAATCCTGTCTGCTACCTTCCCGCTCTGAAGCCTCTGTCAGTTTGTTTCTGTTTTTTACTTCTTACGGTTTGGTTTTCTATCATGTTTCATTGACTTCTCATATGCCTACTTACTTCCACTGAGTGGAAGTCATATATGAAAATTTGAGGCTCCAGATGAGGTTCTTCAGAGAGTACCCACATTTGTTTTCCTTTCTTTCTTTTTTTTTCTTTTTTTAAGATTTTATTTATTTGAGAGAGAGCGTGAGCAGGGGAGGAGCAAAAAGAGATGCAGACTTCCCACTGAACAGGGAGCATGATGTGGGGCTCAGTCCCAGGATCCTGGGATCATGATCTGAGCTGAAGGCAGACGCTTAACTGACTGAGCCACCCAGGCACCCCTCACATTTGTTTTTCAAATAAGGTTGGGGAACAAGCAATTTCAGATGGAGGAATTTAAACTCTCCAAACCCGGATTCATTTCCAAAGAGGTCCAGCACATCTCCAGTTCACCCCTGAGCTTGAGATTTACCAGAACCCTTCCCCATGGTGAGTTCTAAATTCTGCCTTTGGTGCCCATAGCTCCTCAGTAAGGATATCCGAAGTGTTGTTTATCTTCTCCTCTTCAACTGGGTCTGGAATTAGCAAATGCAGCTATAAGAGAAAAGTACCCCAGTGTGGGGCTCATTTTACTGGACTACTTCATCCTGATCCCTGTCCCACTATATCTCTGAGGCCTTCAAGTAGATGTTTGATATTGCTTTTATATTTTGACCCAAATTTTCTGCTTTTACTCAGTAGAAGCGTTCTACTGAATGATTTAGTATGTTGTTACTAGAAAAAGAAGTCCAGGGGCTCCTGGGTGGCTCAGCGGGTTAAGCCTCTTCCTTCAACTCAGGTCATGATCTCAGGGTTCTGGGATCGAGCCCCACATCGGGCTCCCTGCTCAGCGGGAATCCTGCTTCTCCCTCTCCCACTCCCCCTTCTTGTGTTCCCTCTATCGCTGTATCTCTCTCTGTCAAATAAATAAATCTTAAAAAAAAAAAAGTTATACTGATAGATCCTAAGGATATGTATTTTTAATCAGTAATGCCAAATTGCTCTCCTCAATTCAGCAGTGAATGATAGCCTGAGAGTTTCTCCACATCCTTATCAGTGTTTTGACTTATCTAACTAAAAGCTCTGCCAGTCTTATGAGGGGGTGGGGGAGATCCTTTTTGAATTTGCATTTTGCTAATTACTGATGAGGTTTAAATTGTTTTCATGTTTTTTGAACATTCTTGTTCTTTCATTATTTCCTCTGCAATGCAGTTGCGTTTTAGTGGTGTCAGGTGAAATTATAGCTCTAACTATATAAACTATATATGTAAATTTTTATAAATTTTTAATAATTTTAAGTAAATTTTTAAATTTCATATATATATGAATTTTATTATATATAAACTATGTATAACTATATAAGCAAACCAGAACTCAGGTTCCAGTCTATGAATGGCTGCGTTGATTCTTAGAGTTGTGATCAAATTTCAGTGTTAAGAGAAATGTTAAGAAGAATAGGTTTTGTGGGGTAGGGTTTCTGGGTTTTGTTTCTTTCCTGTCCTGTCTCCAGAACTCAACATAATTACACAAGGAGACATAGATCTAGGAAAGAAATTGAATTATTATTAAAATTTCATTTTTTCTTAGACAAATAAACCTCAGACATCACGACCCAATCTCATCAAACCAGCTGCCCAGTGGCAAGATCTCAAAAGATTGGGAGAAGAAAGGCCTAAAAAGTCTAGTGCAGCCTTTGAATCAGATAAGAACGGCTATTTTTCAGTGTGTAACAGCTCATTGTTTGATTCTGGGGCACAGGATGATTCTGAGGAAGACTACGGTGAATTTCTGGATCTTGGGCCTCCTGAAATTTCTGAATTCATTAAGCCAAGGGGCCAAACAGAAAGAGAACCCAAACCTGGACCAAGTCATAACCAAACAGCAAATGACATCATCAACCCGAGGTCAGAGCAGAAAATCGTTATCTTGGAAGAAGGTAGCCTTCTTTCACCAGACAGCGATCCTCTGGACACTCAGAACCAATCATCTGAAGATTCAGAGACAGAGCTTTTATCAAACCTTGAAGAATCGACTGCTGTCCTGGATGATCAAGCCATCGAAGAAGACTGCTGGCTAGACCATCCTTACTTCCAGTCCCTAAACCAACAGCCCCGTGAGATAACAAACCAGGTTGTTCCTCAGGAGCGGCAGCCTGAAGCAGAACTGGGTCCATTGTATCAGCATGAACCCCCGGGGCTCACTTTCCCAAGACCAGCTTTTCCAAGACCAGAACCCCAACAGGATGGGATTCCAGGCCCCTCTTCTCCTCAGCCTGCCCATCCTCTAGGAGAGCTCGAAGACCAACAATTAGCAATAGACGATGAAGAGCCAGGGCCAGCCTTTCCACTCCAAGGATCTCAGGAGCCCGATCTGGAAAACCTTTGGGGGCAGGAAGCTACTGAGGTAGATCAAGAACTCGTTGCACTTTTAGTGAAAGAAACAGTAAGTTTTATTTTATTTAAGTGAATAATTACAGACACTAAATGTACTGGGTTTTCTTTTACTGCAAAATCACACTAGGGTGGTGGGGGCACTTCATTTTCATAAGGGATCTAGAGCTGGATACATAGAACAGAAGAAAGACTCTGAAGAATAAGATTACCTAGAGCTGCACTGTCCAGGGTGGTGGTTTCATGTACCTGTTTAAGTGCCTTAAAACTAGATAAAATTTAAAATTTTGTTTCCAGTGGTACAAGTCACATTTAAAGTGCCTGGTAGTCACATGGGTCCAGAGAGCTACCATACCGGAAAGCACAGAATAGAACATTTCCATCACTGTTTGCAGTTCTGTTGGATATCCCTGATGCAGAGTGTGATGCAGGCCTATGAGTTCTGGCTCAGCTGCTCATTGCCTTTGAACAGACTTTCAGCCCTTTTCCCCTGGGTGTTTTTGTCTGGCACACAAGCTCATGTGCATCTTAAGAGGTAGCGCTTTCTCCTTTTCGGACTCCTTTGGCCTGGGCAGAGGTGTTCAGTGTTAATTGAAAGAGTGAAGAACAGATACGCAAAGTGGCAGAGGACCAGGTAATCTCTGGAGTCCTTTCTGGAGCCCACATTCCATGTAGACACATTAAGTCTGGGCACAGACTTGCCTTACAGCCTCTTTCTCGTCTTGAGTTATTTTACCTTTTGCCATCTGGTTTTTATTGCAATTTGAAAGCATTCTAGTGGTTGAAAAATAATGTTTTTATTCCTTTTCAGGAAGCAAGATTTCCAGATGTCGCAAATGGATATATTGAGGAGATAATTCATTTGAAGAATTACTATGATTTGAATGTGTAAGTACACCACATGCCTTTTGTTTTTCTTACTGTAGTGAAATACACATAATATAAAAAATCTACGGTTTTTACCATTTTCAAGTATACAGATCAATGGTATTAAGTATCTCCACATTTTTGCACAACCATCCCCACCATCTCCAGAACATTTTCATCTTCCCAAATTAAAACTGTCCCCATAAACAGTAACTCCTTATCCCCCAGCCCCTGGGACCTACACTTCTACTTTCTGTCTCCTGAATTTGACTACGCCAGAAACATAATAGTAGAATAACACAGTATTTGTCCTTTTGTGACTGGCTTATTTCATTTAGCATTTTGTTTCCTCTAATGATCCAGTTAGAAGAGTTCTAATTTTAGTCATATACAGACTTTCTGGGTTTTACTTAGTGCTGCATGGTTATGGAATTAAGGTGTTTTGTTAATTCTGAGCATGTTCTGGTCAGGTTGTTAAAAGACATTTTCTTCTCTTTATTTGTAACAGAAAGTGTTCTGCAACCACTCTGCCTGTTTGGAGAAGTGCATGGAAATGTTTTCTTTAGTGTTTATCATAAAAATGATAACTATAGGGGCACCTGGGTGGCCCAGTGGGTTAAAGCCTCTGCCTTCAGCTCAGGTCATGATCCCACGGTCCTGGGATCGAGCCCCACATCGGGCTCTCTGCTCAGCAGGGAGCCTGCTTCCCTTTCTTTCTCTGCCTGCCTCTCTGCCTACTTGTGATCTCTGTCTGTCAAATTAAAAAAAAAAAATGATAACTATAATTTTCTAAAAAATTGAAGTGTCCCACAAAAACCAAATAAATCCTTCCCCTTTTATACTCCCCCCCCCCCCACCCGGCTGCAGATGTGAAATAGTTGTGAATTTGTGAAGAACAGTAGAATACTGAAACTAAGAAAAGTTGCAGTTAATATGGATCACATCCATTAGACAGAAGAGGTAGTATACCTAAAGCTCTATCCTCAGAAGATTATGCCCAGTACTATAGTACTCAGCCAGGAGTGCAAGTGAGAGCTGTTCCCTGCCACGGCCAAGTGGGAGGAGCCCCATTTCCCAGGTCAGCAGCCAGAGGAGATGCTCTTTTCTAATTCATACAAAGACTCTTGGTGCCAGGGGCACCAACAACTGAGCCACCCCAGTATTTTTTAACATAGGTTGAAAGACTTTATGATGAACACCATATATCCACCACCCAGATTATTGTCTGGTGTTCTTCTGTAAGATTTTGTCCTTTTACTTTTTGGTCTTTTTCTAAGTTACTATGGACTTTAAGTTTTTATATAAGTGATATTTCACAATCAGTTACAACCTTTTTTATTTTTGGTACTGAATTATCCTAAGTTTGACCAGTAGGAGCCTCTTAAGATTTATCTATGTCATTTTGACATGACTCTGTTAGTCTGAGCATGTCCTTGTTTTCTGAAGTACAGAGTTGCTTGGGCTTACCTTGAACGTTTCTGCCCTAAACTGGGAATAGGATTATTTCTCCATGAAACCCAGGTTTTTGCCACTAGCATGTCATCACTTGTCAGCTCTTACAGGGGACATACCAAGAGAATATGGGATTTTTTAATCATATGTTCATAATTTCACATTCAAGTTTAACATTAAGGGTTTTTTCCCTCAGTCTTTCTTTTTCTTTTTCTTTTTTTTTAAGATTTTTATTTATATATTTGACAGACAAAGATCACAAGTAGGCAGAGAGGCGGAGGGGGGTGGGCGGGGCTCAGTCCCAGGACCCTGAGATCATGACCTGAGCCGAAGGCAAGGCTTTAACCCACTGAGCCACCCAGGCACCCCTCCCTCAGTCTTTCTAAATTTTATGTTTTATGTTTATGTGTTCCTCCACTAAAAATATAGTTTCTAGTAACATTAATACAACTTTTTATCCTACAATATACATAAAATTGTAGTAGCAGTGTTAGTACCGATGACTACTACTGAGTGAAGTAAAAAATGTTTTATGGTTATTTTATGCTTAATGCGTATCTCACTAAGGCAGTACAGTTAGAACATAGGCTATCCTAGGTGGTAGAATGATGACGTTCCTCAGTTCTAGAAATTCAGTAGCCAGTATCTCCTCAAATAATCCTGTTCTCATCCTTCTACTGTCCCGCTTCTCTCCCGTCCTCTGTGGCTCTTGACCCCATCTCTTGCCTCTGTGATATACTCTGGATGATTTCTTCAAGGCAGTCCTCTAGCTCACTAATTTTCTTTTTAGTGGGGTGTGTTCTGCCATTAAACTCATCCACAGTGTTTTGAGTTCCATTTCCTATATTCTTCTCATTCTGGCATCCTTATTTGATAATTCTCCAGATCATTTTTCTAGTGTCATTATTTTGCCTGTATTTTTAATCCATTTAGTTCTTTAAACACAATAAACATAGCTTCTTTGTGTTCTGAGTATGATCATTCTGACACTTGAGGTCCTTGTGACCCTTATACTGTTGTTTCTGCTGACTCTTTGTATCCTCTTTTCCTTGTGCATTTTGTAAATTTTGACCGTCAGCTCATTCTTGGGGTTTTGATAGAAATGGTTCCTTCAGGGAGAATTCGCTTGTCTTTCAGCACGTGCCTAGGGGCAGTGTTGGTCCAACATTACTTTATCCTTTAGATTTTTGTCTGTAAGGCTTTGAGTCATCAAGATAGTAAGAATTTAGTCCTGGATGAGGACTGGGTATAATATTCACAAATTATCAGAGCGCATTTTGTTTCCTCTCCATTCACTTATCATCAGTATTAAGGCATGTTTCTCCTTATGGCCTGTGAGCTTTGTCTCTGTGCCCTGTGAAGTAAGGACTTAAGAAGAACATGATTATCATTACCTTTATTTTCTTTTTGAATATGTAAGTGACTTGGTGAGTACACTCAGGAAAATCTTGCTTCTGTTTAGCTTTACTTCTCTGGGATTTCACTTTCACTTAGGTTTGGACTCCTAAGAACTTCTAATTTTAATTTGATGTACTTTTTTTTTTTTCACCAGTGTTCTAATGAACATAATTTTCTATATGGCATTTTCCCTTTTCTTTCTGTATACTCACTACATGCTGAAACCCTAAAAGTTAAAATTTCAGGGTTGGACATTATAAACAAATTCATGGTCACTGAAACATATTTCCACATAGATTTCCAGTGGAGTCATACCACTTTATGTTGCTGTTGGAGCTGTACGTGAATTGCTTTAGTAACGTCTCAGTGATGATGCATAATGGTAGTGTTAACTAGGCATAAGGGAGCTTACTGTTTATTTCTTTGATAATGGGGGCTACATGGGATTTTTCATATATTTGTTTACTAATTGTACTTCTCTCCTATGTGAATTGTTCGCACCTTTTCTCACTGAATTCTTTTGTTGTTGTTCATGTTTTCCTGATTAGGAAATGCAATACTTGTTTTGTTCAGTTTGGAAAACATAAGTGATTAAATATAAACCCAACACATGTAGCTAATACTGTAGAATATACTGAAGAATGTAGAATATGGATTTGAATAGGCAATGCCAAGTTTAAGTATTTTTTAATAATTTATAGTAAATATTAAAGTAACTCTAGAAATTTAGTATACTTTAATGTTTCCCTCTCATTCTACAAATGTGAATGTATTGTTTTTCAAGTTTTGCAGGATTAATTTCTGTGAAATATCAGTGACATTGACAGATTCTGTGACAGTTTATTCTCTTACCTCCTGAGTCTCATAGATATCCTCTTTCTTAGGGACTTACTGATTCTATGCCTTTCACATTACTCAGATGCAAATATTCATTCTTTTTTTTTTTTTTTTTTTTTTTTAGATTTTATTTATTTGACACAGAGAGAGAAATCACAAGTAGGCAAAGAGGCAGACGGGTGGGGGGGGGGGGGGCGGAAGCCATGCCGAGCAGAGAGCCCAATGCCAGACTCCATCCCAGGACCCTGAGATCATGACTTGAGCTGAAGACAGGCTTAACCCCCTGAGCCACCCAGGCACCCCTCAAATATTCATTCTTAAACATATAAAAATGCTTGTGAAATCCAAAGAAAGGGGACTGGGCGGTAATTGTATTAAATCTTTTCAAACCTGTAGTCTTCTGAGTTTCCTGACATGACTTTTATCCCTGGGCTCTTGGGACCTAAGGTGTTAATTCCCACAACAGCTAAGCTAAATATTGTTAATATAGACCCAAAAGGAGGCACACAGCAGAGTTGAGCAAGCTGGCATTGTGGGTGGCTGATACTCTCGGTTACTATCAGCCACCCACAGTGCCAGCTTGCTCAACTCTGCTGTGTGCCTCCTTTAAATCACCTACAATCTTTACATCACCTATAGACATAACCATCTGGTCATTTTAGCACGAGGGATTTATTCACCAGAGAACCAACCTCCTGTGATAGTAATCTCTTTGAGCTGATTACTAAGACTTTTCACTCACATGTGATGAATCTTAAATTAGATCGAGGCAGCAGCAACTATCTAAGGAATAAAAGCTTGGAATACTAGCCCGGCTCATTTAGTAGCAGTGCTTTTTTGAGACCCTTCAGCTTGTCTGGTCAGATCGGTGTGAAATAATATACATGGGTGGGGAGATTTGAGTTCTGACAAGCCTCCAACTGCCTTTGCCCCAGGCTGTAAATATTGATGTCTTGGGTTATAGTTCAGAAACTTCGTATTTAATTACCTGTGCCACTGAATATCATTTAACCTTCAGGAAAGTTCTGTTGGTAAGGGTAAAGATATTAAAATACAAATGACTTTGACAGTTCAAAATGAGAGCTTCCAGGGCACCTGGGTGGCTCAGTGCGTTAAGCCTCTGCCTTTGGCTCAGGTCATGATCTCAGGGTCATGGGATCGAGCCCCGCATCGGGCTCTCTGCTCAGCCGGGAGCCTGCTTCCCTCTCTGTCTCTGCCTGCCTCTCTCCCTACTTGTGATCTCTCTCTGTCAAATAAATAAAATCTTTAAAAAAAAAAAAAAGAGCCTCCAGGGGCCTCTGTCTCAGTCAGTAAAGGACCTCCGACTCCTGATCTTGGGATCATGAGTTTGAGCCCCACGTGAGGTGTACAGATCACTTAAAAATATATTGCATCATAAACAGGTTTGACCTGAGATTGAAACATAAGTAAGTAACCGAATGCAAACCTCTGATTTCTGCCATGTGGAATTCCTTCTCTTGCAGTGTTTCTGGGTGTGCTCTTCTTAATACTGAAAATATGAAATGGTCAGAGAAGAACCCCTAATACATGGTTGGCTTTTGTTTTGTTTTGTTTTCTAGAAATTATACCTACTATTCTTCTGTGTCATATGCTGTGATTCTGTATCATGTACTTTAAAAAATACTTCAAAGTAGAAAATTGTAAAGGATGAGATTTTTAAAAATAGGAGTTGTAATACTTACTTTCTGCTAGTAGTCTAGCAGATCATCTGCCATGCACCCCACATAGATGCCGCTGGCTGCACCATGATAGCTGTGCTGTTAAAGAAGGTTCTGCACTGAGTGACCTTTTTGTCTTCCCCCAAGTTCCTGATATCTGGTCTTTCATTGGGTTGTGGTAGCCACACTTACCAGAACATTGTAAACAGGCATGTTTGAAATGAAGGAGGTGCTCCACATCTGGGTTGTAGTTTGTCCAGATGTGCATGTGAACAGAGTTGTTTCGACCTTGGAGCCTTTCCCCATGGACACTAGATTCTTGGTGGTGGCTAATTCTCAGGTCAGCCTACAGAGGTCTGTATAACCTGCAGAAGTGGCTGCTGAAGAAGCCGCCCCCCGCCCCAGACTCTTCCCACTTTCTCCTGTGGGGGAGAAGAGCTGGAGGAGAGTGCTTTTTCTCTCCTCTTCCTGCTGGGCCTGTCCTCCTGTTAAAGGCTCCACTGTTGGCACTGGACAGGAGAGACCTGGGAAGAAGGGATTCAAGAATCCTGGGGTGGAGTCATCCTAAGAACCTACAGGAGCAAGGAAAGGGAGAGAGGTGGAATGGGGAATCCCCATGACCCTTTGCGCTGAGAAGCTTTCCTGCTACTGAAGCAGTGAGAACTACACACACCCCCAGCCTGTCCTCATCTCTGTGGAATCATCCTAAGAGCTCAGTATGTTGCTGTATTTGGTTGTCATAGGGTGAGGAACTTTGCTGGTTAATATTTGCTCAATCTGGACAGTGATACATCAGCACGTGTTACCTTACTCTATATCCTTACCTTTAAGTGTGTTTCATAATAGTGATAAAAGGACAAAGCTATGTGTTTGGCGTGAAGAGAGTCTGTTCTTAAGCAGACATCGTCTGTTGCTTCAGCCTTGCAGCTGGGCAAACTGAATGTCACTGAAATTCTTCATGGGGACTGATACTACCAGAGGGTTACAAAAAGTATTAATGAATTAGCAGAAGATTCATCAGTCTTACATAATACCCAGTGCTCATTATGTCACGTGCCCTCCTTAATGTCATTACCCAATTACCCCAACCCCTCTCCCCTCCAGTAACCCTCAGTTTGTTTCCTATGATCAAGAGTCACTTATGGTTTGTCTCCCTCTCTGATTTTGTCTTGTTTTATTTTTTCCTCTCTTCCCCTACGAGCCTCTGTTTTGTTTCTTAAATTCCACATATCAGTGAGATCATATGATAACTATCTTTCTTTGATTGACTTATTTCGGTGAGCATAATATCTAGTTCCAGCCACATCGTTGCAAATGGCAAGATTTCTCTTTTGTTTTTTTTTTTGACGACTGAGTAGTATTCTGGTATGTGTATGTACGTGTGTGTATGTATTATATTTACCACATGTTCTTTACCCATTCATCTGTGGATGGACATCTGGGCTCTTTTCACAGTTGGGCTATTGTGGAAATTGCTGCTACAAACATTGGGGTGCAGGTGCCCCTTCAGATCACTACATTTTATCTTTAGGGTAAATACCCAGTAGTACAATTGCTGGGTCATATGGTAGCTCTATTTTAAACTTTTTAAGGAACATCCATGCTGTTTTCCAGAGTGGAGCAAACTGTTTTTAATTGCGAATGTGAATACATTTTCCCACCCCTTGGCTGTTACAGTTTTCTCACAGACCGTAGATACTTTTCCTCTAAATTTCCCAGCTCCATACAGTTCAACCAGTAAGAATTTCAGTGACTTCATGACATTGACACCTGACTAACAGAGAAGTGTACATTAATTAGTATGTTTATTGCTTTTTAAAACTAGAAGTAAAAATAGGAATTAAGTATATCTGTTTTTTGTCTATTTGTTTCATTTTTCTGATCTGCAAACAATTTAATAGGCCAATCATAGTGTATGATGAGGCACATTATTTTTCAAACGTATTTAAATCAATGGCAGGTGTGGGATTTGGAAATACTGTGAAAATAACATCATTTATTTTTGCAGACTTTGTAATTTTCTTCTGGAAAATCCAGACTATCCAAAGAGAGAAGACAGAGTCATTATCAATCCCAGTAGCAGCCTGCTTGCCAGCCAAGATGAGACAAAGGCAAGTGTTGTGCTCTTTGTTTTGCAGTCTGCCTCAAAATCCTCTGTCTTTTTCATCTTTGTGGTAAGAAAATGCCTTATGGGACACATTTTTTAAAGATGGGACACATTGGGACACATTTTTAAAGATTTTCCAGCCAGGAAAATAGGATTTCGGAATACACTTATCCCTTCAATGGGCTTTCCCAACCTGAGTCGCTTTGGATTCTGTATTTAACTTCTTTTGTTGTAACTCCAGCGTCTCTTCCCACAAAAAAACAAACCTTCCATATCTTTAGTCTTACAAAACAAGTTTTTAAAATGAAACAAGAATTGGCCAGGATTCTTTGTATCATTTTGGTAGTGGTTGTTGTTTTTTCAATATTTTATTACGAAAATTTTCAAACATAAAGCCAAAAGAATTTTACACTGATCACGTGTGTATCTACCAGCAGTACTATTAGAAGTTAACATTTTATTATATCCACTTCGTCACATATCCATTCCTCTGTCCATCAGTGCATTTCTCTTATATTTCTTATATAATTCTCTTAGATTTCATTATGATACATTCTTTTGATACATAAATCACAAGAAAATCAACACCCTGCCCCATACCTACATACTTCAGCATACATTTCATCACCTGGAGTTCAATATCCGTTGATAGTTTTTCTTTTGATGTATGACTTATATATAATGCATGCACCTGTATTAAAATTAAAAGTTTGATTTTTTTTAATCTTTTTTTTTTTAAGATTTTATTTATTTGAGGGAGGGAAAGAGAGAGCAAGCACAAGTGGGTGGAGAGGCAAAGGGAGAAGCAGACTCCCTGTTGAGCAGGGGACCTTCCCCCTCCCCCCCACCTGCCCCACTGATGTGGGGCTCAATCCCAGAACCCCAGGAGCATGACCTGAGCCAAAGGCAGATGCTTAACCAGCTGAGCCACCCAGGTGCCCTGATTTCTTTTTAAATCTTAATCATCACTTTTATTGCAATCCTAACTAGCATTTAGTGTGTCAAGTCGTGAAGGAAAGTCTAGATCAGAACTGCTTCATGACTGCTTGATCCTTCTGCTCCCCATACTGTCTTTTGACGACCTCTTTTATGTATTCTGTAGCAGGAAAAATGCTAGTTTTTTCTGAACATTTTGTGAACAGAAGCTGGCTGAAAGCTCGGTTTCAAATCCATAGCTATAATTTTTTACTAGTTCTGGCACATACTCGTCTCCATACTCCAGACGGCTGATTTAATATCTCCGAACCACCAGTTCCTTCATTTCTGTACAGGACTGGTACCCTCTGTGGAGTAATCATGAATACAAGTGAGATGATTCTGGTTTGTAATAAGCAGTTCTTAAAGTGATGCCCCTTGGTGGGAAATGGCGTTATCTGGCTTCCTAATGTCATGCCCCCACCCCCCGCCTTCTCGTTCCAGTCGCCTGAGATAGACTTCTTTGACTACTCTCAGTTGGTTCCTCTCGACCAGCGCTGCTTCATCCAGGCTGCTGACCTCCTGATGGCCGACTTCAAAATGCTCAGCAGTCAGGACATCAAGTGGGCCCTGCATGAGCTCAAAGGACACTATGCAATCACCCGAAAGGTGCTGTGTTTGGTCTTCTGGTGGGGTCACACCTCTTGACTGCTTCTTCCTGTGATAACAGAACGAAGAGTTCAGCTTGTGGAAATTGGGATGATTTATGATGGCAAAGCACTAAGGAGTTTGTCAGGGTGAAGATAAATAGACAAAGGTATTTACTGATCAGGAGGAACTGGATGAAAAGAAATCATAGTTTAGAAGCAGGGAAGTTCTGAGGACACCTGGCTGGCTCAGTCAGTAGAGCGTGTGACTCTTGAACTCAAAACTGTGAGTTCACCTTGGGCATGGAGCCTACTTAAAAAAAAAAGAAGTTTCAAAAAAGCAGCAGGGAAGTTCTGGTTGGCCCATGAAGACCTGACCGGTAATGAATGTTCCTGTGGACGGCAAGATGACTAGGAGTGAAAAGTGTGTTCCAGCGCCCCTACTTGCTTTCCTCTACAGCTGGGAGCGGGTCTCCTGATGAATGTGGCCTCACCCCAAGTCTAGGCCCCTTCCCCCTTATATGGCCAAGAAGATCCAGGCAGCTGTCAACAAACTCCTCTAATTGTAGGTTAATCTTAGGAAAATTACTGTGAGGGTAACACAGTTAGTGCTTTCTATTTCTGAATCTCATTCCTCATGCCAAATAGGGAATGCTATGTTGTCATTGAAAAATGAATGAGCTCCCTCCCGCTCACCCAAAAATAAAAAACAAAACAAAAAACCAGCGACCACAGCCTGAGACCTTCCTAGCATCTTCATTGCTCCAGAGGTTCCTGACACCTTTGCCAAGCTCCCAGGGAGCCCAGATGAAAAGAGAAAGGGCAGCAGCAGGAGGTGGCTCTTGTGGTCTGGAGGGTGGGTTGGTCCTATTAGCAATGTTCCTGCTACTGTCCTGGGACCAGTAAAAGGAATTTGACTAGCAGATGCTTCTTCTGGTCATCCCACAGCCCACTCATCATTTGGGTGGGAAGTTAGTAGGATTTTGTGGTTCACCTCTTATATCTTCTTTACCCCTTTCCTTGTCTTTTTGGTCTTATTTTTTTATGGTGTCTGCTTGTTTTGGTGAGTAGTTGGAAAACTTACAGCATTTTAAAATGGGGTTGGGGTGGACTGTCTGAATGAAAGTGAGCTCTTTAAGGGGCAGTACTATTTGGCAGAAGCTAAAACCTGTTGCATTCAGTTAGAACTTCTCCCTGCTGTATGCAGATCACACCCAGGGGTTTTGCCCTGTGGACAGTGATGCTCTTGTGGACTGGGTGTGGGAAGCACACCCAGAGATGTTTTCTAATTATGGCCATAGCACATCTTCCCTGTGCCACTCCCCAGACATGATGATAGCTTAGTCTTCTGATATATATATGCGTGTTCACTGGAGACTGTCACATTTCCCTGGATTTTTTTCCCTTTGTGTTATAAACATCAAACACACGTAAAATTAGAAATTGTACTATAATGAGCCCTGCTTACCATCACTCAGGTTCAGTAACTCTCAGCTCCTGCCCGGTTTTTCGTCCCGTGTGGACCCACTTCCTCCCTCCCTGATTGTTTTGTAGCAAACTCCAAGAATTGTTTCATTTTCTTTAAATCTGTAACTATTTCAGTGTTAACCTTTAAAAGATGGATTCTTTTTTGAAAAACAAAATACCAATATCACACCTTAAAAAGTGATCTTATTAGATATCCACTCATTTTGTTCAAACTTCTCTGGATGTGTCAAAAGCCTTTGGTCATATTGCGTTCCAAGTAAAAGTCTTTCTTGCAGTTGGTTGATAGGTTACTTAAATCTCTTAATCCTTCCCCTTTACTTTTTTTTGCTGCTCATTTATTGAAAAAAAATCAGTTGTTTATCTTACCGATTTGACAGTCTAGATTTTGCTGACAGTACCCTGTGGCATCATTAACTGGTTCTTTGGTGTACTGTATTTCCTATAACTTGATAGTTAGATCTAAAATCTTGATCAAACTCAGGTTTAATTTCTGTTCCCCCTTGAATTTTAATTCCATTTCTGCCAGTTGGGTCTTTGACTTTGAGCCCGTGTCGTGAACATGCAGGGCTCAGTTCTCTTGATAAATAGTGGATGTTTTACGTGGCTTGTAGGAGAATTAGATGGGATACAGTGTAGAGTAGAGCGAGCCCAGCACAGTGCTTCATGTGTATGAGGTTTCAGTGATAAGTTCCCTTTCTTTGCACTTCCTTCCATGTGCTGAGGAACAGTTGTCAAGCCTCTGTATTTAGAAATTTCCCAGTAGCCCACCTTCAGTGTGATCTTATCGAGTCAGTCCTTAGAGTAATTCTACAAGACCACATTCTCTGATGTGGCCTCCTTAGGTTCACAGTGCTGAATTCACTCTGGAGGGGCCTACGACCCGAGGACCTGCTCTGGTTTGTTGCCAGCCGGTGGTATGGAGCCTTGGGGTATAGGAAGACTCTGCCCCCAGTGCGTGTGTGGTTGAAGATTTGTTAGCTCAGTTCTTCGTGGATATGTCCTGTGGATAGGTTTCTTGAAGACCACAGTGCAGCTGCAGTAATGTTTCCTCTGGTTGTTTGCTCTGTAGGGACCAAAGTGCTCCCAAAAATGAATAACTTCTAACTGGAGAGAACAAATCATTATTAAAACTCATGGCAGGAGCTCCTTGTTAAAATGAATGTTGATTTTCATCAAAGTAATTTATGGCCATAAATTTAAAAATCAGTTGGTGCCAAAATGCTTATTTGTAATTTTTTAAACCACAGGCTGAAGCCCCCTTCTTCACCCTCTTCCTCTGTTTTCCAGACATAACTCGACTCTTAATCTGTTTGTTTTTTCCTAGTACTTATCTCCACATTTATGAACACATGCTTATCCTTGATTAGTTTCAGAAATTACTTCAGTTCTCTTAAGGTAGATGGGGCTCTGGATCTTACACACCCATACACACTACCTTTTCAATATACAGTTTTTGTTAAATTTGTTTTTAAAGTTTTGTTATTATGACTGGAAGTATTCACTGCTGGGGCAAGTAAGGTACTATGATAATGTCTCCTTTCTTGAATTTTCTATTTTTCTTGGAGTTAACATTGGTTTCCTCCGTCTTTTCATTTACTTTTTTTTTTTTTTTTTTTTTTTTTTATTTGACAGAGAGATCACAAGTAGGCAGAGAGGCAGGCAGAGAGAGAGGAGGAAGCAGGCTCCCCGCGGAGCAGAGAGCCCGATGCGGGGCTCGATCCCAGGACCCTGAGATCATGACCCGAGCCGAAGGCAGCAGCTCAATCCACTGAGCCCCCCAGGCGCCCCCATTTACTTTTTTTTTGTTTTTGTTGCTTTGTTTTTTGATGCTGTAGCTGACAAGTCTAAAACACTGTTCTCATCACAGTTTGCTTGTTGCCAAACCTGTCCATCAACACTCAGTTCGTTTTTTTCCCTTCCTCCTCCATGCCTGTGTATAGCTTTCTGTTTGGGAGTGCCCTTTGCCTTTGGACAAAGTTTGATCCTCTGTGTTTTAGATCCTGACAGCTTTTTCTGTCTTGGTTTACACACTCACACTTGACTTATAGTTCCCTGGGTTGAAAATTATTTCTCCACCAAGTTTCTCCTCAATAATCCTGCCACAGATACAACTGTCTCTTTCATTCAGACAGCATGTTGAGTGCCTGCTATGGGCCATGCCCTGGGAGAGTCATGGTGAACAGTGCAAGGCCCCTTCCCTTATGGAGCTTAATACTAGTGGACAGTGGTCTCTCTTTTAATCACCCCTTAACTTCTGTTCCTCTGACATGTGCTCATTCTGAGGGTCTCCACTTCCCAGCCTCCCCAGATTTCTCCTCTGTGTACTTTAATGATCACCTCGGTCTCCTTATAGGTAACAACGTCTGCATTTTTGTACCTGACCCCCACCAGGCTCCACAGAGGAATCTGTGGCCTCTCGTCAGCTTTTATTTCATCAGATGCCCATTGTAGTATTTCTAGGTCATGCCTTAAAGGAATTTGGGCCATTGTCAAGATATCCTAAGAATCTTAGCAGACTATATCCTTGGTTCTCAGAACCAGTACCTTAAGTGGGGATTTGATTTGTGAATGTGAGCAAGCTGGAGGGAGAAATACCAGATAAGTGTAAAAGGAAAAATTATCTTCGATATCTGTTGTTCCTGTGTTCCTCCTGGTCGGTTTTTTTGAGTACTTTGTGATAGTTATCAGCCAGACCCTGAAAACAATGGCATCTGTAGAACACAGATTAGCTTCCTTCCAAAGAGCTTTCAGTCTATTTGAGAAGATTTAAGGGAAAAAAAAATTAAAATGGTGTGATGAGTGTTACAAAAGAGTGAATAAATGTACATGAGAGCACTAGGAAAGAAAGGGCGGGTGTCACTTGAACAAGATCTTAAGGGAGGGGCGCCTGGGTGTCTCAGTGGGTTAAAGCCTCTGCCTTTGGCTCGGGTCGTGATCCCAGGGTCCTGGGATCGAGCCCCGCATCGGGCTCTCTGCTCAGCGGGGAGCCTGCTTCCTCCTCTCTCTCTGCCTGCCTCTCTGCCTGCTTGTGATCTCTCTCTCTGTCAAATACATAAATAAAAATTAAAAAAAAAAAAAAAAGATCTTAAGGGAAAGTTGTTTTCACTAGAGAAATCTTATGTGCAGAGGCAAAAAAAAAAAGTAACCACGGTGCCTTTAAGCAAGTAGGTATGAATTTATAACTAGCAGTTCTTGAAAGGGAAGTACTCTGATTTATAATTATATTTGGTCTATTTAACTAGATCTTTAGTTAATATTAAGATAAGGGGCAGTTGTTGTAACTACCAAACTAAGATTTTGGAGTCTCCTTTAATTGGTCAGCCACATTTATTTTAAGATACAGTTTTCCTGATGAGGGCCAGTATGGATTTTTTTTCCTTCTAACTAGAAATAGCATTTAAATGGGACCAAAATAATGATCTCATTTCACCTCCAGACAAGAGGGTGGTGTGGTTGAACACCCAGTGGGCTACTAGGTAAAAGTTCTGAACTGACTTCACATTCCCATTTCATTAGTTAGTTATAAATGACATCTTCCCTTTAATCACCTCATTTGTAAATTTAGGTTATTTTAACCTGTCCTGCCTTTAGCAAATAGCCCTGGTTCAAGGATGGAGTGTTTACCTCTAGGTAAAACTGATAGAAATTAGTGGTCTTGCCACGGAATACAAACTTGTCACCTTAAGACTGGTACCTAAGTGTTTGTGGGAAGAGATAGTCAGAGGGAAGGTGTTGATCAGGGAGATGGAGAAGTCATAGGATGGCTTCCGCTGTCAGCCAGCCCTTGGTGGGTTTCCCTGAACCCCTCTGTGAGGGCAAGGTGATGTCAGAGAGAGGAAGGAAACTTAGTTCTGCGACTGGCCTGAGTTCATATCCTAGCTTTAATTAATTTGACTGCGAGCAGCGTCCTTTTCTGTAAGCCTCGCTTCCCTCTGCTGTGAAAGAAGCCCGCCCTCAGAGGGTTGCTGTGAGAATCCCATGACCTGAGGGGTCGCCAGACCCACACAGAATGCTTCATTCACAGAGGTGTATAAGCCCATGGCAACTCCCTTCCTGTCCCCAAACTTGAGAACTTTGGAAAGGAGGGGATAGAAGGTAGATGAGAGTAGAAAGATGATCTGTCCCTCTTATGTAGCTAAAACACTTGTTTTCTCTTGCTTTCATTTTACCAGCGGGGGACACAGCTGTTTTCCTAAGATAAACATTCAGAATGTGACTTACTGGCAACATTCCTGTAACACATAGATATTCCTGTAACCTTTTGTTATTCACTGAGAGTATGAAATGCAAACCCTGTGGGTTGCCAAGGATACACCCCGGGCTTTGGTCACCTTCTGTGTCCTCCAGAAGCCCATTGTCCAGTGGAGGGACTGACATGAAACAGAATCAAATAAGTATATCATTACTGTTATCAGCATTTCAAAGGAAAATAAAAGGTGCTCAGAAAGAGTGTAGCAGGAGGACCTAGGGTGGACCGAGAGGCTCCAGGAGGGCCTCCCTGAGCAAGAGACTTTTAACCACAGACCTGAGTATCCTGAAGTAGGAGTTCAGTAAGTGGGGCTTGGGGGTGTCCTTTCCTGGGATACTGTAGAAGAGCTAAGTTGAAGGGAAAGGATCATGAATTCAGCCTGGGATGCTTTGAGTTGCCAGCCTGTTGAGTGAAGCTTATGAGACATCCAAGTAGAGAGAATTCATTTGGGTGCTCGAATGGCCAAAAGAGGTGGGATCATGAGGGTCATTGGCACTTGCAGGGCGACCTCCCCCCCTGAACGAAGTAGGCACAGGGAGAGAGCCGAGGCTGCCTGGAGGCCTTCCAAAGTGTGAAGACCGAGGGGAGGGAGGGTGGCGAGGAGTGGGCAGAGAGGAGGCGTGACGCTAGGCTCGGGGAGCAGTCAGTGTTACCAGTACTGCCGAGAGGCCAGGTGAGATGAGGACTATAACATAGGGGCTGGAGTTTGCCTCCTGTTACCAAGGAGATGAGCTAATGGAAAGATGGGCTTCGGTGCCCAATTGGAGGGAGCTGGGAAATGCACACAGGGTGAGATGAGCAAACATGGGCAGGTGGCCTCTTCAAGCAGTTCGGGGTGGGGTGTTGTAGCTGGTACCTGAAAAGGGAAGGAGGCCAGGGAGGAGGGATTGTTTGTTTGTTTTAAGATTTTTTTATTTATTTGACAGAGACAGCAAGAGGGAACACAAGCAGGGGGAGTGGAAGAGGGAGAAGCAGGCTTCCCGCTGAGCAGGGAGCCTGGTGCCGGGCTCGATCCCAGGACTCTGGGATCAGGACCTGAGCCGAAGGCAGACGCTTAACAACTGAGGCACCCGGGCACCCTCCGCCCCCCCCCCTTTTTTTAAGATGGCAGAGACTTGAGGATATTGAAATGTCAGTTGGAAAGATTTTTAAAAAGAGGGAAGCTCAGAAGGAAAGGAATTATCAGTGGCATAAAACTTTTGCCCTCCAGTGTGCTGTACAGAGAGGGGACGCAGGTGAAGCCACAAGGAATATGGCAGTGTTGGTGGAAAGTGGACGGGAGAGTGTTGGCCAGAGGTACGCCATTTAGGGTATGCCGTAGAGTGTGACTTGCCAGCCATCTGTTAAGTGGCCCACCCTGCACACAGCCGAGACAGCTTGCCCACTTTCTGTTTTCTTATGTTGCTTTGTCAGTAAGCATTCAGTTCTGCCCTTGTAGCAGTCAGAAAGCGAAAATAATGAAATACTCCCTGTTCATTTTGCTACAGCCTGTTTCTGGTAAGCTGTGCAGGGGAGCTAACTGAAACAGAGTCAGAATGAGATTTGGGGTTGCCGGGGTTGCCTGGGTTTCCTGTATTCTTGCGTCCCATGTGCAGCAGTAACTTTTCTTTTTCTCAATTTTCAGGCCTTTTCTGATGCCATTAAAAAATGGCAGGAGCTATCACCAGAAACCAGTGGGAAAAGAAAAAAGAGAAAAGAAATGAATCAGTA
Source organism: Meles meles (assembly GCF_922984935.1). Taxonomy (NCBI): domain Eukaryota; kingdom Metazoa; phylum Chordata; class Mammalia; order Carnivora; family Mustelidae; genus Meles; species Meles meles. The sequence continues at coordinate 12,755,459 of NC_060086.1, forward strand.
CTCTTACATAGATTTCAAGTTCGAACAAGGTAATAGCCAACTCTGAGTTTTGCCGACTGTGCAAAGCAGCTCTGTGGAGCCCTCTGCTTCCTACACAGCCCATAAAGGCTGCTGTGGCATGGCCACCCTGCCAGTCCAGCCCAAGGACCGACTGTGTGGCCTGCTTTGGGGACGCAGCCATATGTTTAGGAAGGGCTGTGGTTGCCACCCTCCTTCTTTCTGCCTAGGATACACTGTGACCGAAACATTGTGTGCAGTGGCAAAGAACTCATGTGTGGGAAAGTGGGGACGCTGTCAAGCTGGGGGGTGGGAGGCTGATCTTGAAGGTTTGACAAGAATTAGCTTTATGTTTAGGAAAATTACCTAGGACAGAGATTGATTGCTCCCTACAGAGGGATCACTTGTACGCCTTAGAGAGTGGCTTCTGCACAAGGAGAAACCAGCAGCTCCTAAACAGCCGCTGGTGTGCTGAACATTGTGTTATTGATGTAACTGCCGAGAGCCGTTCCAGAGACGTTACTTGGGTCTAATCCCCACCCCCAGGGTAAACGTGTTAAATTTTACATCAAATCTGAAACGAGTTGCTTGTGTCTGAGAAAAGAGCCCACTGTAACTTCTCCTATAGATTATGTCATAAACAGTAATATTTTCCTTTTGTTTTCTCGTCTGTCTTTCTCATATCTGTACTTAGTTATATAACTGATAATCAGGTCTGACTAAATGGAAAATCTGTGAGCTAACTGTGGAGTTAGAAAGTTTTGGGGGTTCTGAGCTCCTCAGGATCTAAAATGAAACCCCTAGGCTCTGACTCCTGAGGTCCCCGAGCTAGTCTGTGGTGCAGTGCTCTCCTGCCGTGACACTCTTACAGGTCTGCCAGAGAATGGGAGAGTGGGGGCAGTGCGTAGGTGGTTCTTCATTCAGCTAAATTTATCCAGTTTAGACTCGGCATCCCAAATACATAGCCGTTCCATATTTGTTTCTGTCAGTGGTAGAGAATAGAAAGTACCACTTTGCAAGATGGTCCACTCCCTTGTTGGTCAGCTCTGTCTTTTAGAAAATTCTTTTCTATCAGGTTAAAATGGACCTTCCCAAAATTTCTTGCCATGGGTGTAGTTCTTGTCTCTGAAAAGACTTGGAATCTGTCTGTTGCTCCTTTGTCTTTCTGAGTGCCTTTCTCTGTGGGTCTCCTCTAGCTTGTCAGAATCTTTGAAAGTCTGGGTGTGCAGGGTACTCCAGATGAGTCTGCTGTGTGGAGACAATTCTCAGCATTAATATTTATGGCTCACAGATACATTTAACCTTCCTTGACAGCAGTTTACAAGTACAGATCATCTCAGAGTCCTCCCATTTGCTCCAGGAATCTAATTTTTCAACTTTTCGGCCATTTTTCCATCCAAGCACCACCGTTTGGGTTACATGTTGCTTGGCTCAAAGAGGGAGTCAGGATTCTCCCTCCACTGTCCTTTCAATGGTTTCATGAGCTGACCAGTAGACTGTCTTCTCACGAAGAGTCTGGATAGAATCTGAACATCGATAAAAAATGTAACGTACTATCTCTCAAAACTGACCAAGAAAAAAGACACAAATTATCAGTATCAGGAGTTTTCACCCTTCATAGGGCCTCTCACCATAGACCCTACAAACAGCCAGTGCAGAATACTGTGAACAACTTTACACACATCAATCTGACAACTTAAATGAAATGGACCAGTTCCTCAAAACACAAAATACCAAGACTTACCCACGTTTGAATAATCTAGATAGCCCTGTAGCTCTCAAGAAAACTGAATTAATAATTTTAAGTCTCCCAAAAAAGAAATCTCCAGCCTCATTTGGTTTCACTGGAAAAGTCTTCTAAAAAAGTTTAGAAGAATTAATACTAGATCTACATAGTAGCTTCTAGAAAATAAAAGAGTAGGAAGCACTTTCCAATTCATTTTATGCAGTCAGTATTAACCCAGATAACAAAAGCCGACAAAGACAGCACAGAGGGGCGCCTGGGTGGCTCAGTGGGTTAAAGCCTCTGCCTTCGGCTCAGATCACGATCTCAGGGTACTGGGATCGAGCCCCGCATCAAGTTCTCTGCTCAGCGGGGAGCCTGCTTCCTCCTCTCTCTCTGCCTGCCTCTCTGCCTATTTGTGGTCTCTCTCTCTCTGTCAAGTAAATAAAATCTTAAAAAAAAAAAAAAAAGACGGCACAGAAAACTATAGATCAATATCCCTCATGAATAGGCATGCAAAAACCATTAACAAAATACCAGCAAATAGGAATTAGCAATATATAAGAGAATTATGTGCCATGACCAAGTCAGATGTATTCCAGGGGTATAAGGCTCATTTAGTATTTTGAAGAACAGTCAGTATAATCCACCATATTAACAGGTTAAAGAAGGAAAATTACATGACCATGTTAAATGATACAGAAAAGTCATTTAACAGTATTTAACACCTAATCATGATTAAAACTCAGGAAATTAGGAACTTGAGAAGAGCTTCTTCAACTTGATAACATCTACAAGAAAATCTAAAGCTAATGTTGTATTTAATGGTGAATCCTTTTCCCCTCAATCAGTAATGAGGGAAGGATGCCATCTGCTTACTGCTGTTCAACATGAATTGGAAGTTATAGCCAATGAGGAAACTCCAAGGAATCTACCGAAAATACACCTTCTACAATCATTAAATAAGTTCAGTGTCATTGCAAGGTATAAGGTCAACCTGCAAAAACTGATATTTCTGTATACTGGCAATCAGCGTGTGGAAACCGCAGTACAATACTATTTATAATTACTGCCTCTCCCATTAAATACTTGATTTAAATCTAACAAAACATGTATAAGACTTGTGATTTAAAAAGCAAAAAACTAGAAAACACTGAAGAAAGAAACCAAAGGTAGATTTCAGTGGAGACCTGTTTTGTGATCATGGATGGGAAAACCCAGCATTGTAAGGATGTCAGTCCTCCCCAAATTGATACATAGTTCCCAGCAAAACTTTCTGGTAGCTATAGGAAAGTTTATCCTAGAATATTTATGGAAAGGCAAGGTACTGGACTAGCCAAAATTTTTTTTTAATATTTTATTTATTTGACAGAGAGACAGAGATCACAAGTGGGCAGAGAGGCAGGCAGAGAGAGGGGGGGAAGCAGGCTCCCTGCTGAGCGGAGAGCCTGATGCGGGGCTTAATCCCAGGACCCTGAGATCATGACCTGAGCCAAAGGCAGAAGCTTAACCTCCTGAGCCACCGAGGAGCCCCTAGCCAAAATTTTTGAAGAGAATAAGTGGGAGAAGTGTCAGGAAGTTAATGGAGTAAATCTTGAGAAAGCCAAAATGAAGAGACTATGAAGAGACTTTTTAGAGAGTGAGTAGATGATCTGGGTAGAACAGACAGTTTTCTAGAAAACATAAATTACCAAATGCACAGAAATAAAAAAAGCTGAACAGGCCAATAGCATTGTCTGATATTTATCATTCTGTTATCTTTTACTCTAAATATTTGTTACTTATTGTAGATTTAGGTGCTACTCTTTCAGCTTTTCTGTATGAAGGTCTTCAAAGTAAAAAGTTTAAAAAAACATTCATCAGACACATGTTGCCCTACCAGAATGGCTACGATTACAAGCTGACAGTTACAGGCGATAGGGACGTGGTATGACACACTGCCAGTGGAGGGAGCTTGTAAATTGACACAACTGCTTTGGAAAACTGGCACTATTTTCTAAAGCTGCAAATATGCCTATCTCTGATCCAGCGTTCCCACTCCCTCATGTGCTCTGCTGAATTGCAGACACATTCAACAACCCTGTTCACAGTAACCCAGAACTGTAAACCCAGCTGTCTTTAGTAGAATGAATAATAAAGTGTGGTATATTCACACGGTGCTGTACTGCCAGGATAGGAGGGACCTTCCATTTGGAGCGTAACAAGGAAAAAGAAAATGAAAGTCAAAGTATATGCATGATAAGTTAGGGAACGGAAAGGGGCTGAATTTTCCCGAATGTAGACTACATTATTGGAGTCAGAAATGTACTGTTGAGGGATACGCGGGGCACTGGCCCACAGGAGCCTGGAAGGGACGCCCTGGATTCCTCACAACAGTTGTCTGCATGATTTTGCATTGTCATATGCCTCCTAGGTGACATAAAAATAGAAAAGAGGATGTTCTTTCTGGAAAATAAGCGACGACATTGTAGGTCCTACGACCGGCGTGCCCTTCTTCCAGCTGTGCAGCAAGAGCAGGAGTTCTATGAGCAGAAAATCAAAGAAATGGCAGAGGTAGGAGGAGGGGTTTGGGTTGTGTTTCTGACATTCTGGTTTGCTCTTAGGGCTTAGTATAAAACTATCCTTTAAGAGTTACGTTGTCTCGGGGGTGGGAGGTTGGGGGAACAGGTGGTGGGTAATAGGGAGGGCACGTATTGCATGGAGCACTGGGTGTTGTGCAAAAACAATGAATACTGTTACGCTGAAAAAAATAAATTTAAAAAAAAAGATTTACGTTGTCTTTGAAGCAGTTGGTTTAAATAAACTAATAAACTGTAAAGCTTTTTTTAAAAACTGGGTTTTGTAAGGATATTAACTGAAGGTCACCATTTTATAAATTAGATGCATGTTCAGAGAATTTAATTTGGAGCTTGGTGAACATATGTATTTCACCTCCCTCAGCCTCTGCTAATGAAGAACAACCAGAGAGAGAGCCCACATAGCTCTTCAGTTCTTCCAAATAAATTGTCAAGTGTGCAGAGCGACCTGATATATATACTGGTGGAATATATACCAGTATATATACTGGTGGTTTACTATGTATTTACTACGTGTTTACTACGTATTACTACGTATTTAATCCACTGAGCCACCCAGGCGCCCCTGCACTCAACGTTTAAAGAAGTCCGTGAGGGGCATCTTCGGCTTGGGTCATGATCTCAGGATCCTGGGGTCGAGCCCCACATCAGGCTCTCTGCTCAGCAGGGAGCCTGCTTCCTCTTCTCTCTCTGCCTTCCTCTCGCCTACTTGTGATCTCTGTCAAATTAAAAAGAAAAAAAAAATCCAAAAAGGAAGTCCATGTTACCTAGAAAAGCCTTTGATGAGGGGCACCTGGGTGGCTCAGTCCCTTAAGCATGTCTCACATCGTGATCTCAGGTCTTGAGATTGAGCCCCCCCCCCCCCCCCGCATGTGTATGCGTGTGCGCTCTCTCACTTGCTCTCAAAAAAATAATAAGGGATGCCTGGGTGGCTCAGTCGGTTAAACCGCTGCCTTCCGCTCAGGCCATGATCCCAGGGTCCTGGAATGGAGTCCTGCACTGGGCTCCCTGCTCAGCAGGGAGCCTGCTTCTCCCTCTCCTTCTGTCTGCAGCTCCCCCTGCTTTTGTGCTTTCTCTCTCTGTGTCAAATCATTAAATAAAAATCTTTAGAAAAATAAAAATTAAAATAGAACTGCTTTGTGTGCCACTGTTTGCAGTAGCAGTGTGGATTTGGTTATTCTCCTTGATGAACGTCCAGGGTTGTTTCCATTGTTTTTGCTATTAGAAATAGTGCCATGGCGAATAACCCTGAGCATCCCGTATTTCCTACTTCCGCCCCCTAGTATCTTTGGGATACATCCCTAGAAGTGCCACAGGTGAATCAAAGTACCTAAATACGTAGGTAACGTGTTACATGGTGCCAGGTCTCGTCCGTAGTGCGTGCATTGGTTTGCACTCTGAGCAGTGTGCAGCAGTGCACTGGTCACCCGCCTCACCGACAACAGATGTTGTTGAACTTGGTTTTTACTGGTTGGTTTATTGTTTGCTTATGCTATTCTTTGCTATTCAAAAGTATTTCTATAACCTGTCTTTTCACTTATTCCTTCTGCACTTTGAGTCAGATTCGAGAAAGCTTCCCTTATATTTTCTAGTATTTGTTTGGTTTCCTTTTTTATATTTAGCTTTCTTGTGGATTTTAAATTTACTCTGCGGTATCTTTTTAAACTACTAAACTGTAACTGAAGAGATGATTATTCATAATCGAGTTCTTTTATGTCCATGGAAATAAATGCTAAATGTTTGTGGCAGCTTTGCTAACTTTGTATCTGCTTGTATTATTTTTTTTTCTTCAGCATGAAGACTTTTTGCTTGCCCTCCAGATGAATGAAGAACAGTATCAAAAGGTAGTTTGAAATCTCACTAATTCATTTATTCTGGGTATTTACATGACCTTTTTTCTTTATCACATTTCCTGGTGCAAATTGGTGTCCGTGTAACTCCCTGTTCATCTGCTAGGTTTATGGTCCAGCCAGCTTACTGTGGATGCTTGGACCGTGATGGGTGCTCCTGATTCCAGACTGGACCAGAATTGAAGCACAGATGACGACATAGTTGTCTCTCTTAAAAAAAAAAAAAAAAAAAAAAATCAAAAAACATTTCCTAGAATCCATCGAACAGACTTTTTGAGGAAAATTCAGAATTCTGGTGTCAAAAAGTTAGAAGGAAAAGATGTGGTGTGGCTCTTGTCCACTCCTCTCTGCCATCCTCACCTCGAGGCCTTTTCTAGCATGGTGGGAATGGCCTGGGGGTTGGGTCTGGCTCTGCCAGTGAGAAGAGCAGATTTGCTGGTGCTCACAGCACTGGGGGTTGCTGCTCTACCTGGCTTTGTGGTCCAGTGAGATACAGTGTGGGTTGAGACAAAGCCCCCTTGCACACCTGCTTTCTAACAGGGAGAACAAAATCCAGCTTCAGAGGCTTTTTGGGATGACATCCTTTATGCCACTTCCTGACTCATCTGAGTATAGATGGTATAGTTCTGCTGACACCATGGAGCTCAAGATGAGATCACTTTATACAAAGGATGACTCCAAAGAATAAAAACCCATGAAAATTCTCTTCAGTTATAACTGTTAAAACTATTCTCTTTAGTTATAACTGTCTTTAGTTATATATTAATATTTGTACTAGCACCTGAAGCTAGATTTACAGAGCTGAAAACAGCTCTTCGTTGTGTTATGCCTTCTAGAGGTGACTTCTGAGCTTAGCGTGTGTTTGGGAATGGGGGAATATGAAATCTAGCTGCCCCTCTGCCTCAGTGCTTAGCATTTCATGTGTCTCCGACGGCCCACAGGACGGCCAGCTGATCGAGTGCCGCTGCTGCTACGGGGAGTTTCCATTCGAGGAGCTCACTCAGTGTGCGGATGCTCACTTGTTCTGCAAAGAATGTCTCATCAGATACGCCCAAGAGGCGGTCTTTGGATCTGGAAAGGTAAGACTCAACAGAATATGTCCGCACACACAGGAAATGTTCACATGAGACCCCATCTATAGACAAGTGTAAATGCCTCGTGGAATTGCCCTTTCTGGGGTGAGGTGGAGCTTTTGAGACATGCTGGTAAGTGTGTGATTCCTAGACAATGCCTGGCTGGTGTGATTGTGTTGGTTGTAAAGCAGAACAGATTTCTTCTTGGAATGGCACTGTTCCTCTGTGCCCCTATGCCTACTCCAGGAGCACCGACTTCTTCACTCATCGAACCTTTTTTTTTTTCTTAAGGTTTTATTTATTTATTTGACAGACAGAGATCACAAGTAGGCAGAGAGGCAGGCAGTGGGGGCGAGGAAAGCAGGCTCCCTGCTGAGCATAGAGCCCAACGTGGGGCTCAATGCCAGGACCCTGAGATCGTGACCTGAGCCGAAGGCAGAGGCTTAACCCACTGAGCCACCCAGGAGCCCCACTCATCGAACCTTTTTGTAATAAAAATGAGATCCTTACAGCTGTTTGAATGGGAATGCATTGTTGGGCTTTTTTTACACAAAATTTTTAAAGGATTTTGTAGTTGTATTAAATGAATAACTATTGGGATGCCTGGCTGGTTCAGTCAGAATAGCATGTGACTCTTCATTTGGGGGTCATGGGTTCAAGCTCCATGTTGGGTGTAGGGGCTACTTAAAAGTAAATAAGTGAACTTTAAAAAGAGACATTAAAAAGAACTAGAAACTTTTTAAAAAGTAACTATCCAAGATCATATTTCTGTGTCCGAAGTTAGTGTCTGTTGATACCAGCATAACATAATACGAAAAGGTGTTTTGTTTTGTCTTAAGGAATGCTTGAAAACCAGAATTACTTTCCATAAATAACTGACCAGTAATCATTCAACATCAGTTATTCTAAAGTCAGTTGCAGTTTTAGTGAAGAATGGAGTAACCATTATGAGCAGAATAATTGTCCCCCAGAGACGTCCCCATCCTCATCCCAGAACCTGTGGTTAGTTACCTTACATGACAGAGGAGAATTAATTAAGGTTGCTAGTCGGGTGGCCTTGAAATGGGGAGAGTATCCTGGATTATCTAGGTAGGCCCAGTGTAATCACAAGCATCCTTAAAAATGGATGAGAGAGGCAGAAAAGGAAGTGAAACCGATGTGGCATGGGAAGGACTCAGTGTGCTGTTGATGGCTTTTGAAGATGATGGCCAGCGCCCACTGGGGCAGCTGTCCTGGAGGCTGTCTTCCTTTTTCTTGGAAGAGTTAGTCCCTTGACTCCATCTGATGGGGTTAGGATCAAGACAGGCTTTTCAAACAATCCCCTTAGTTTTAGTCTGTATTCCTGTCCCCTCTTCTATCACTCGCCTCTGCCTTCCTCAAGGTCTAGACGTCCAGCCTTTTTAGCGTCTCTGGAGGAAATCAACTCACTTCTCACAAATACCACCTTTTCAGACACTGCACCATGACCTTCCTTGTTGCTCTGCACCTTACTGTGGTTCGGACTGATAGAGGCCCTCTGGTGCTGTATCATAGATGGACTTTGTGGGGTTTTATCATGGTTTCCTTGTTTTGAGCATGGCCTCTTTCTTAACCACTGTTTGTCTGCTTCCTGTTGAAGGATGCATTAAACCCCTGAGGCTTTTGTTTTTCTATAAATTTGATTGAAAAAAAATTTTTTTTGGTTGAGTTTTTTTTCATTCATTCTTTTTTAATTTAATTTTACCTTTTTTTTCCTCCTGCCCTTATAATTCCAGTCAGAACTCAGCTGCATGGAAGGCAGTTGCACATGTTCTTTCCCAACCAGTGAGCTGGAGAAGGTGCTTCCCCAGACCATCCTGTATAAATACTACGAGCGGAAAGCCGAAGAAGAAGTTGCCGCAGCTTACGCCGATGAGCTTGTCAGGTGAGTTCTCAGAATTGGAGAGTGTCGTCTGTCACCTCATTCTCCATTATGAAGACTGCCCGAACACTTTCATTAGACAGTGAAAATCTCTAACAAAGCTGGATTTTCCAGGTCTTCTGAGCAGTAAGGGGATAATTTTATTAATGGGAAAATCCACATTTCATATTTTTACTCATATTCCTCGGTACCTCTTAATCACTTGGCTTACAGGTACAGTCATTACACATTGGTTTGGAGGATGGAGGAATGGTGACATGGGCAAGGAGTTCTCACAGAGGTAGGGGTCTATGTTTATTGAGTGGTTTGCACTGAGGCAGGACCCAGAATGGCACCTGCATTTCCTGGTAAGAGCCAGCACAAAGGAGAGCCTCAGTCTGTGTTTTAATTAAAAATAAGGAGATAAGGCTGTCCAAGTTAAACTCTATTTTAAAAAAGAAAGAAGAACAACAACAAATAAATAAAACTCTATGTTTTATGAACCTGGAATCAATTTAATATTCTGAGTGATATTCCTTCTGCTGTTTTGATTGTAGGTGCCCCTCCTGCAGCTTCCCTGCTCTGTTGGACAGTGATGTGAAGAGGTTCAGTTGTCCCAATCCTCGCTGCCGGAAGGTAGGGAAGCATATTGTTTCCTAGATTCGTTTTCTAGATTTTGATGTTATAGACTACACTGATGGCCAGATATCTGCCAGCTATCTGCCTTTTGACCTGTGAGAAGGATTTGTGTGCTCTCCTTTTCATGAAAGCAAATGAAGTTTGGTACTTGGTGAATCATGGTTGACATGGTTGCAGAGATGGGGGCCACCTGTGGAATTCCAGTTACCTGTTGGAGGCCTTCCTGTGAGGGCAAATGTTGTGATGTAAAATGTGAAGGGATAAAGGCCTGGGCATCATGATGGCATCTCTGTCGCATCTGGCAGATTATTCACTAACTGTTCTTACAAGAATTGATTGTGTTGAGTGCCAAAGCCGTCCAGTCATCTTGCTGCTGAAAATCTTCTTTTTAACTAGACTCCACTGTGAGCTAAGAACATCTTCAAATGTGTCAGCTATTTACAAGCCACTTAGAATTTTTAAATGTCTAGCATCAACCTAGTCAAGTATGTTTTAAGCCATTTTCCTAAAATATAAAATAGCATGACCAGGGCGCCTGGGTGGCTCAGTCGGTGAAGCGTCTGCCTTCGGCTCAGTTTGTGATCTCAGGGTCCTGGGATCAAGCCCTGCGTCATCAGGCTCCCTGCTCAGCAGGGCATCTGCTTCTCTCTCCCTCAACCCCCCTTCCTGCCTGTGCTTGCGTGCGTGCGCTCTCTCAAATAAATAAGATTTTTAAAAAGAAAATAGCATGACCAGAGTTGAATATGATAATATCTCTGCCTTGTTGAGGGAGTGAAGAAATGAAAGAAGTCATTGGGAAAGGAGGAAGAAACTAAACTAACGGACTAAATTTTATTCCTTTTGTTTTCAGCATTCGCATTTCTTTGTAAAACCTGAGTGTATTCTTAGAACTTACATGTCCCCACCCTAAGGCTGTTGCTATAACAGATGTCCCAACAGTCTTTGGCTTTTGGAACTCAGTGGAGGCCCTGACTGCCATGTGTGCTCCCCAAGCGCCCAGCACTGGACTGCTTGGAGAGGCAGTAGCCAAGGGAAGGCAGGGGAGAGCAGGGGAAAAGTGGAGATGCTGGAATGTTGTAGGTCTGAAGATCAGTAGTCCCGAAGGCTCACAAGCTGGGTGGGGCCAGGTTATGCAGGTCTTGAACCACCAGTCTGAGGTGGCGGAGTGGGGACGACAGGGGGACTGAGATACCAGGGAGAGCTCTTTGGCTGTTGTAGGCCAGGTCAGAGACCCCCATCATTGCCACCTCCTGTGGGGTCTCCATGACTTGCTAAGATGGAGCTGGGAACTAGATTTCCTCTGAGGATTCCAAATTAGACTCTGCCGATAAAACTACTTACAGACAATTGGGAAGGCCAAAGAGAAGGTGAGGTCAGTGTTCTCCAGAGACAGAAACAGGCAGTCATATGGGCATATGTGAGTCTGAAACAGTGTCCTGTGAGTGTCTTCAGAACATAAACCTGCGAAGTCAGTGAAAGTGTCTGAAGCAGAAACATCAAATATTCAGCTGCTTCTCTGTGAAAGGGATATACATATCTTCTTGAACTTGGAGGTGGCCATGTAGCTTCTTTTGGTCAATGAAATGTCAATGTGGATGAAGTCAGTCACTTGGAGAAAAAGTGGTAAAAACATGGCTTGGGGTGATGTCAACAAGTAAGCAGCCTCAGACCTTTTTTCCCCAGCCCCCTACAGATACACTGATCGATAGTACACAGACCAGCTCCTTTTATGAGAAACTTAGAAACCAGTTAAGAGGCTCCTGCATTCCAGACATTGCAAAGCTGGCTCCCTTGAAGCCTGTAGGAAAATTCATGGAACTCACTTGCCAGAGAGCCTCCCATGTTCACATACAGGAAACCCCTAAATCCTAGCTTCCCCCCAGAGGGGGGAGAGGGAAGACTTGAACATAATCTAGCATTCAGACTTCTTGAGCAGCTACCCAAGGGGCTGGGTTTGGTCTTTCCTGATACTAAGCATTGACAGGAAGGGGCACCAGGTTGGAGATTGCTGAGAACAATTGCTGAGAACAAAGGCAGAATTTTATTTATTTAAGTAAGCTCTATACCCAACATGGGGCTTGAACTCAAGACCCAGAGATCCAAGAGTCACATGTTCTACTGACTGAGGTGCCAGGTGCCCCCAAAGACAACATCTTAAGCTAACATACACTTGCTCACCACTGCCCTTCCCCTCAGTTTAGTGTGCAGAGAATTGGAGAAAACCCCCAACTCCTTGCTTTTCGGCCTGAGGAGGGAAAGAGTTGAAGCATAGGTCCGGTGTTCTGATCACCTGACTCACCGCACTGACAGGACACCGCGGACCCTAGATGCCTAGAACACTAGAGCTGGGGAGGCTCGCTGCTACCCCAGAGGACCCACGGTTCAGACAGAGACAGTGGTTAATATGGTTTGGCAGCTTCTCCCTTGGAGACGGGAGGAGTGGAGCATGCACCCAGTGTTCTAGCGTCTTGGGGGAGGAGGTTTTTGAAGGGACTGGTTTCTCTTACCCGCCTCAGCACTGATGAGACCCACCGTGCTCTAGATGCCTGGGGGCTGCTGAGAACAAAAAGAAGGTGGACTGCTTATAGCAGTCCTTTAGTACTGTAGACAGACACCAGAGATTTATAAATATTTATAAAAGATTTATAAAAGAGATTTATAAGCTCCTGAAAATAGGCTAGCAAAACTTCTCTAATTGGGAATTTACATTTGTTAAGTCCAGAGAAGACACATCCAAAGTAAAGGTTCCCAGAATCTGTAGCTAGGTTGACTGGTAAAGGTCTTTCCCTATGCAAAGCCAGTGTGTAAAGACTGTTTCTTCAGATGTGTGGATCCTGCCACAAAGCAACAAGGCACAGGAAGAAATACAATCCAACCAAAGGAACAGAGTAGATATCCAGAAAGGACACTAAAGAAAAGGAGGTATGTGAATTACCTGACAATTTGAAATTATCTAGCCAGAAGAACAGAAAGGAAAAAAAGAATGAAGATTAAGGAAAGCTTGAGGCATCAGTAGGAGGGACATGATTAAGTGAATCAGTGTGTGTACTATAAGAGTTTTGGGAGAAGAGAGAAAGAGACAGAAAGCTTATTTGAAAAAATCAGAGTCTAAAACTTCTACAGTCTGGGAAAGGAAAATGGATATCCAGATTCAAGAAGCCAAATAGGCCCCAACTGAAATGAACCCACACAGTATAAGGGAGAGTTAATATTGTTAAAATGTCGTACCTGCCCAATGCCACTTAACAGATTTAATCACAATTCCTATGAAAATCTCAGCTGCTTTTTTTGAAGAAACAGAAAAAACAATCCAAAAATTCGTATAAGCCAAAACAGTCTTGAGAATGAACAAAGCCAGAGGCCTCATACTTCCCTGGCTTCAAAGCATAGGACAGAGTTACAGTAACCAAAACAGAATGGTAATGGCATGAAGACAGACCTACAGACCAGTGGAACTGAACAGAGAGCCCAGAAGGAAGCCCACACCTATGCAGTCAGGGGCACCAAGATTACACAGTGGGAAAGGTCGTTCTGCTCCACAAATGGTGCCAGACAAACTGGATGACTGCCTGCAGAAGCACCACAAAGATCAACTGAAAATGGAATAAAAACTGAAACATACAATCTAAAATTCCTGGAAGAAAACATACGAAACTTCCTAATATTGGTCTTTGCAGTGATTTCGTGGATATAGCGAAGGCACAGACAACAAAAATCGAAACAGACCAATAGGACTGCATCAGACTGAAAATCTTTTGCATAGCAAAGGAAACCATCAACAGTGAAAAGGTAGCCTGTGGACTGGGAGAAAGTATTTCCAAATTATTTCTCTGATTAAGTGTTAATATCCATAATACACAGAAATTCCTATAACTCAGTAACAATCAGAAATAAGTTAATTTAAAAATGGGCAAAGGATTCGATTAGATATTTCTTCAGAGAAGACACACAGATGGTCAACAGGTATACGAAAAGGCACTCAGCATCACTCGTCCGGGAAGTGCAAATCAGAGCCACAGTGAGGTTGTCTCACATCTACACAAAAAGGGGAAAAAGGAAATAGTGTTGATAAGGATGTGAAGAAATTGAAACCGTTGTACATTGCTGATGAAAGTGTAAAATGGTACATCCCCTGTGGAAACTAAAAATTAAAAATACAGGGAGTTGGCTGGCTCCGTTGGTGGAGCGTGTGACTCTGGATCTCAGGGTGTTAAGTGCCAGCCCCACTTCAGGTGCAGATCACTTAGAAATGAAAATCTTGGGGCACCTGCGTAACTTAGTTGGTTAAGCATCCGATTCTTGATCTCAGCTCCTGTCTTGATCTCTGCATTGGGCTCCACACTGGGTGTAGAGGTGGGGAGGAGGGGGTGGTAAATAAATAAAATCTTTTTTTTTCTTTTAATTAAAAAATAAAAGTACCATACAGTCTAGTGATCCTACTTCTGAATATTTGTCCTTTGAAAACGGGATCTTGAAGAGCTATTTGTGCTCTTGTTCATTACGTTATTGTTCACAGTTGCCAAGACATAAAAGCAGCATGTCTATCCATGGATGAATGGCTAAAGGAAGTGTCTTTCTGGGCGCCTGGGTGGCTCAGTGGGTTAAAGCCTCTGCCTTTGGCTCAGGTCATGATCCCAGGGTCCTGGGATCTAGCAAGTCCCACATTGGGCTTTCTGCTCAGCGGGGAGCCTGCTTCCCTTCCTCTCTCTCTGCCTGCCTTTCTGCCTACTTGTGATCTTTGTCTGTCAAATAAATAAATAAAATCTTTAAAAAAAAAAAAAAAAAAAAGGAAGTGTCTTTCCGTACAATGGAATAGTACGGATTTTGAAAGAAAGAAGTCCTGTCATGCTACAAGGGTGAACCTTGAGAACATAATGCTAGTGAGATAAGCCTATCACAGCAAGACAAATTCTGTGTGATCCCACTTACTGCAGGTAGTAGTCACTTACAGAAGCCGGAAAGAGAATGGTGGTTGCCAGGGGCTAGGGGAGGCGGGAGCAGGGAACTGCCATGCAATGGCTGTGAAATTTCGGTCACCCAGGATGCAAAACTTCCCGAGATCTGCTGTACACCAGTGCATATGTAGTTAGCAGTACTGTACTGTACACTTTTAGATTTGTTCATAGGGTAGATTTCATGTGTTGTGGTTTTTTTTTAACCCAACGAAAAGAGAGCTAATGGTTCATTGTCCCTTCCTTCTGCCAAGATGGACATGTAGAAGTAAGTCTCTGTTTGGAGCTACTGAAGTGTGAGTTGGTTCCAACAGCATAACCTAGCGTTTCCTGACTGGTACAGATCTTGAGAACCAAAACAGATGATGGGGGTGGAGAAAAGGAACAGATTTGAAAGATAATGGGGAGATAGGATTCAAAGGACATACTCTGGCTGGAGGGGTAGGGAGAAGTCCAGATGACTCACTTCTCTGGTTTGGGCGTAAGTGGGTGATGACGCCATTCACGTGCAATTGCAAATCGAGTAGATGAAGAGGGGAAGAGGGCGCCTGAGGGGCTCAGTTAGCTGAACGTCAGACACTTGATTTTGGCTCAGGTAGTGATCTCGAGGTCATGAGATGCTGTCCCATGTTGGGCTCCACACTGGGCCTGGAGCCTGCTTAGGATTCTCTCCCCTCCCCTCTCTTAAAAAAAGGGAAAAAGAATAGGAAAAGATTCCAGGAGAGAAGGTTGGTCGATTCTGTTTTAGACTTGGAGAGTTTTGAGGCTGGAGGTGTTCAGTATGTGTATGTTTGCCTGGCACATAGTAGGTGCTCAGTAATTACTTAGAAAGTAATTGGAGACAGGAACATGAGGCAAGATCTAGGCTAGAGGAAAATTCTGTAGTCAGGAGTAAGAAGCATTGGAAGGAGAGAGCCCTGGGGACAGGGAACACATATGGGAGCACGGAAAGCCTGCGGCAGGCCATCTAAGAAGTAGGTCACAGGAGTTAGAGAACGCTGACAGCGTTTTGCTTGTAGTCTCATCAAATTCATAGATGAGTTTAGGGAAATAATTATCATTAAAGTGAGTCCTGATAGGTTCAAAGCATGCGTTTACATTTTTGCAGATCCTTTTATGTCCCTTAGTAATGTTTTCCAGTAAAGAGAATGCATCATAAGGCTTTCTCAATGACAGTGTGCTTCAGAACTTGACCCTCCCTGCATATGAGAGCATCCACATTCTGGACAGTTTCCACCTTCGGGTAATGTCTGCAGAGTTTGGCCCACCGTGGAAAATAAAGTACAAACTGTCTCTTGGGAACCTGAGGCAGAGACAGCAGGTTAGAAGTTCCTGCCCTGTTCTTCACCGGGAAGGGAGAGCTAGCTTAACAATTAGGTCTAAGGTGGTCCCTCCTTATTCGGCACTATGGAGAGTCACCACTAGGTGGCACTGACACTCCATGAGAAATAGTTTTCCTCTTGAGCATTTCACAAGTATGTCAGTCAGCAAGACGGTCTCGTAAACAGAGTTCTTTTAGGCTCAGTACCAAAGCAAACCACTGTGTGCATTTGGAATTTAATATCAGAGATGTCAGTGTTTTTAGAACCTGTGCTTTTACCTTTTTCACTTAAATGAATTCCCGTTATGACATCGTTTTTTCAGCTAGGTGGCTAAACCAGCCGTTAATCCTTGTGGATTGCTTATGTTTAAGAAATGAGCCACAAACTGATTTTTGGCCCATGTGAAACTAAGGGCATCTGCTTCCTCATTGCAGTGTCTTTGCCAGTAATCTAAACTCCGGTTAGATTTCCAGGAACTTGTCACTCTGAGATGAGGCGTTTATATTAATGCATTATCTAGAGGCGGGCTTGAATGCCTGGAATCATTCCTCTAAAATCCCTGAAGAGAATAAGATACTGTATCTTTGATGAAATGGGGAGAGAGTCTTTGTTTCATTGATATGATGGAATGCTTTTGTCAAGGCCCTCAGCCCCTGTGTGTTTGCAGATAAAGGATTCATCAGTTTGTTTTCAGCCTGGTGCTTTTAGGAATGAATTGAATGTGTTTGGTGTGGGACTGCAGAGTGCCAGATAAAAGGAGATTTGAAAACGATGCATTTGGAATATTTATTCTGAGGGTCAGAATTTCCCTGTTGAGTCTTCTGTACTTTTCCAGAATCCTAGCTTTGCTCCATAAATTCAGAATTTTGTACGTAGAACTTTCCAGAAAGGTAGCCAGAGCTAGAAGGTGGATGTTTAAGACTATTCATGAAGTAAGTGCCAAGGGAGGGAGCCCTATCAGGTGGTCAGACTTTAGTGGAAGAACTGTGAAGGACCCCTGGCTGGGTGTTACTTAGTGTAACCAAGAGGGTGAGCGTGGCTGGACAATCACACGTCTTTTCCTGGTGTGGCTTGTTTTTCTGTGTCCTTCTCACCTTTCTTTCCTGTGTTTCTCTTTTCTTTTCCCTACTCCTCTTTTTCTACTGTTTCCAGGCCCCATCCTGTCCTTTGTAGCATTCAGTGTTATTGACTCCATGGCAGTGAAATATAAACAGAATTCACATCTGCAGTGAACCAGTTTATTGCTAAAAAACCAGCATCTGCGGCTGCCTACCGTAGCTGGATGGCTGCGTGAAGAGAATGTAAATGAGCCCGGACCAGCTGTCAGTGCCAGGGCAGCTCCAGCTGTGACAGTGGACGCTTGGCACTTATTAGCAGCACTATAATTTGAGGCCCAGCCAGTCAGCTGACTCCTGTGCTGAGCACAGGCGTTTACATTTATCTGGATCTGAATGAAGCTTGATCCTCTTGCTCTCACTGTCAGGGAGGATCTTTATTCAGGAAGTTATGTTGACAAGAACCGAATGTTTGGGTAACAAAAGGATCTTTTTTAGTCCCAGAGTAAGCGCTCATTCTCTGCCATGGAAGTCCATGCTTCATCATGCAAGTCCACAAAAGAGGTGGGGTGAGGTGGGATGGGAATTCTCTCCCGGGGATTTGGCATGCCCCTGTTCACAAGGTGAGTCACTTCCTTCAGAGCCGGAGGGTTCCAGCGGAATAGTTTAAGACCACAGGCTGCGTGGCATGCAGGCATGTTGGGTAGGTGCCTCTCGGGGCTCTCAGCTCCCGGCAGTCCCCCCAGCCACCCTAAAAAGTGACCTCTGAGGTGTGGAGTGGAGGGACAGTATTTACCGAATGATGAGAACCCAGAGGGAGGCCTCCCTGCCTCAGACACAGTCCCAGAGTAGATCTCAAGCAGCATCCCTGTGGGCTGCCCTCCCGTCAATCCTGGAGCAGAGCTGGCATCGTGGCAGTGAGGTTTCAGAATCTAACTCTGTTTTTAACTTAATACTTTTGTTATTTTCCAGTTTTTAAAATCCTTCATAGCGAACAGCATAGTGAATGTGTTCATCATTGGTTTCTTGATCCTTGGAAGATTTTGGTTGACAATTACACTTCATTATTTAACATCTTCACACATCTAACACTGTGACTAGAGAGCCTGGTTCTTTCAGTGGATGTGCGTGTGTGTGTGCGTGTGTGTGTATGTTCCCAAGAAGAATAAAAACAACAAGAGGCAAATATTGTTTACCTTTTTTCCTATACTGCCTTCCCAGTAAAAGTCACATAAAATACGGTGTCTGCTGTTGTTTGCAACACTTAACCTGAAAAGGAGAGAGAGAGATCTACTCAAGGGGAGGAAAGGTAAAATGTGTACATGGGAGGGGGCTTGCCTGGCAGGCTCAGTCAGTAGAGCTTGCAACTCTTGGTCTTGGGGTTGTGAATTCAGTCCCCATGTTGGGTATAGAGGTTGCTCAAAAATACAAAATCTTGGGGTGCCTGGGTGGCTCAGTCCTTAAGCGTCTGCCTTCGACTCAAGTCATGATTCCAGGGTCCTAGGATGGAGTCCTGCATCAGGCTCCCTGCTCAGCGGGGAGCCTGTTTCTCCCTTTTCCACTCCTCTTGCTTGTGTTCCCTCTCTCGCTGTCTCTCTCTGTCAAATAAATAAAATCTTTTTTAAAAAATACAGAATCTTTAAAAGTACATACACACACGGCACCTGGGTGGCTCAGTTGGTTAAGCGTCTGCCTTGGGCTCAGGTCATGATCCCTGGGATCATGTCCTGTCAGGCTCCCTGCTCTGCTTCTCCCTCTGCCCCTCCTCCCACTCATTCTCTCAATCTCTCTCTCTCAAATAAATAAAAATCTTTATACACACACGTATACACACGCGTATACACACAGGTTAAACAGAAAAGCTAATATAAACAAAACAGGGTTTTTTTGTTTCCCCTTAGTCCTGTGGGAGTAGTTTTTATTCCTGTATTTAATCTTTTCTGTCCCTTGACACTGGACACTGAGC
Source organism: Meles meles (assembly GCF_922984935.1). Taxonomy (NCBI): domain Eukaryota; kingdom Metazoa; phylum Chordata; class Mammalia; order Carnivora; family Mustelidae; genus Meles; species Meles meles. Next base: position 12,774,491 of record NC_060086.1, read on the forward strand.
AGTGAAAACAACTGCCTCCCCTTCCTGGCCTGCCTTCGAGAAGGCTGAGAAGATGGTAAGTGGCCACCGGCGGGGCAGTGGGGTGACCCCTCCAGCAGGCCAGGGCAGCCCTCACGCTTCTCCCCTGGGAACTCTGGTCGGCGCTGCCTCTCCAGCACGCAGAGGAGCGCATTTCAGAGCCCAGGCCGTCCAGGCAGGCTGAGCTGTCAGTGTGGACTTGGGTATTCGCCCATTTCCTTGACACCCACCCCACCCCACCCCACCCAGGAGGTGTGCATGACTCTGCCTTGCCCCCAGAGAGCATTGGGGACTTCTTTTCTCACCCAGGGAAGCTGCTCTAGATGCTTAAAATGTTGCCATCTTCCAGGAGACAAATCACAGAACTCTCGGTTCCGAATGAAGAGGCTGTGCGTTCCTCTTTGTCAGCAGTGCTGGGAACAAGCACTTGTGCTGGGCTTTATCAGGAAGTTTGGAATTTGGAGAGTTCTCTGGAAGGCCGCTGTGTGAGAAGCATTCACTGGCGTGCGGCTCTGGACCCAGCACTGAGCTGGGCACGCCGTGAAGCCGCAGATAGGGAGGCGCCCGAGGCTGCTGCCTGCGCTGCGGCTCAGAAGACAGCCTGGCGTCCTGGAAAAGACAAGGGATTTTGATGTTAAACCAGCTCAGGCTTTCGTTCCAGCTCTTCTGCTTCTTGGCTTTGTGACTTAGGGTAAATACGCCCCCTCCCTGAGCCACAGTATTTAAATCTGTAAAATGAGACCAGTTGCACCTACCTCACCGACCTCTGGGGAGAAGTCAGTGGCGTGTTTGGGTGTGTCTTAAGGGGGGGGGGGGGGGAGTAAGCGGGGACCGCGGCAGCTCCGGTGCCTGGCACATCTTGGGTCAGGGAACGAACTGCCGCACAGGGAAGGTGGAGACTGACGCCAGCAGTGCGCACAGGTGAGGAATTCCTAGAAAGGAGGAAATTGTCCCATATTTCTAAACTCTCCCTCAAGAGTGTGGAATTCCCCTAAGGTGGGCAGATGTAAAGTCCCATTAGGGACCAAAAGATGACTTCTCGCATACCTTAGCTTCTCAAATCACGTACTCAGAATACTCCTTTCTCACTAGCGTGGCACAGTGGAAAGAGGATAGGTTTTTTTAAGCTAAATTTTGTGCTAATATGTTCTGTAAGAAATGACTACTGTTGCTTTAGCCCTCATTGTTCAAGTTCAGAGAAGGACCTGTGCTTCCGTGGGGAGAGCCATGTCCTGATGAAGGCTACCTGTGCCCTACGAGTCTCAGTTTTTGGTCCACAGCACTGCTATGTCCCTCCTTTTGGGTTTCTCGTTGATTTTTTTTTTTTAATACCTTTCTGAAAGGATTGACATTTCAGGGAATATTTCAAGAGATGAGTGTAGGAAGGACCTAGAAAAACAATAGTTCGTTTTGCTAGAGAACCCAGAATTAGTCACAGTGAAGATAAAAATCCATGGTTTGTCTCCATGACACATGGGTTATGTTTTTTTTCTTTCTTTTTTTTTTTTTAGATTTTATTTATTTATTTGACAGGCTGAGATCAAAAGTAGACAGAGAGGCAGGCAGAGAGAGGAGGAAACAGGCTCCCTGCTGAGCAGAGAACCCGATGTGGGGCTCTATCCCAGGACCCTGGGATCAAGACCTGAGCGGAAGGCAGAGGCTTTAACCTGAGTCACCCAGGCGCCCCTGTTTTTTGTCTTCTTGGTAGGTGCATATCTTTTGAGTCTCGACGACCCCACCCACCCCCAGTGTGGCAGGCAGGCCCGGAAGTCGGGGCTGCTCACCTTTTCACTGTCCTTGTAGTGAAAGGACATACCTCCTTGTCTCTCTTTTGTTGTTTGGGTTTCTGCTAAGATATGTTGTCTGTGGTATGGAAAGAGACTGTGAATTTTTAACAGACTTGGATGGGCATGTTATTAAAGCTGAAAGTCTAACCCTTTCTCATGGTTTCTGTGGCCACCATGAGCCATTGCTTATCAGACTCACCACAGCCTAGCCCTGTTCACAAACCATATGGGGATCATAAGCTCTGAGTGCCTATCTTTCTGGAAACCACAGTTACTTGTTTAGTGCCTTCATATGTTTTGTTAAAATAACTTAATGGTTTTCTTGTGTGTGCCTGTGGCCTCATCAAAGGAGAGACGCATTTTGATTCAAAATCTTTAGAAATCTCACGTTAAAAATCCCTCAAGAATTGATGTCTACAAAATATCTTTTTATAGTCATTTGCCTTCCTTTTGTCTTTCCACTAATTGTGTGACCAGGTGTCAGCATTTTATTTTTTTTACTTTTTTTTTTTTTAAGATTTTTATTTATTTATTTGACAGAGAGAAATCACAAGTAGGCAGAGAGGCAGGCAGAGAGGAGGAAGCAGGCTCCCCGCTGAGCAGAGAGCCCGATGCGGGGCTCGATCCCAGGACCCTGGGATCATGACCTGAGCTGAAGGCAGAGGCTTTAACCCACTGAGCCACCCAGGCGCCCCAGGTGTCAGCGTTTTAATTTAATTTGTTTACTGGTTCTCACTGCAGTGTCCTTGGAGAAGTGTGCCTGCGTCACACGTGCATGTGTGTGGTGTGCACGTGTGTGTCGGAGCACAGAGCCTTCATGTCCCCTCTTTGCGTTCTCAGCACAGAGCACTGCAGGGCTTCCACCCTTGCAGGTAGAAGAGAAATTGTTGCTATGGTAATAGCACAGGCATGAAAACACCCCATCTCCCTGTGGGGGTGTGTGTCAGGGAGGAGGAATGTGGGCAAGGAAAACAGGAGCAAAGACGAATACTTAAAGCACAGAGCGGAGCTGTCGCAGGGTGGAATTTCTCATGTGTTCTGTTGGATTCAAGGTCATTTTCCTATTGCTGGGTAGTGCCTGAGCAATGTAAATGGCGTTTGACTGTTCAGTGTCCTCCCTGACTTGGAGACAAACATATAGAGAATGAGGAGGGCCTCTTTCACCCCCGAGGCTGCATGGCCCTCTCCCAGACCACGATTAGAAATGCATGTCTGAAAAAAAAAAAAAAAAGAAATGCATGTCTGTATCTGTGGGCCAGTTTACTGTTCCGAGTGAGATTAACTGCGGGGACCCAGAGCCCACTGCCCTTCATCTCCACGGTAACAGGCTCTGGAGCCAGCCCTGCCATTTCTTGAAAGCGAATGGCAGCTGCGTGCTCAGTATCTGCACCACATACCAATGCTCCTTGAGAAAATGACCTTGGCGACTAGGATCAGCGCTGACAAACTGAGTCCAGCCTGCTGAGTTCAGGGTAAGAATCACAGCCTCGGCTCCTGCGCCATTCTGTCAGAAAGAGCAAAGGTGGTCCCGGTCCTGTGAGGTGGCGCGTTGGCACCTTCAACAGGCAGATGTTGATGGGCCTGCCAGTGGAGCTCTTACCAGTAGCGTCTTTTAGGGACTTTCTGCTCCTTGTCTGCTCAGTCACAGCTAGCAGGGGACATCGGGAGTCAAATCCAAGCCTGCCTTACTTGGTATTAGGTGGTTCTGGGTGTGATTTGGGTATGGCTGGCTGGTGTTAAGAGTCCTTGTCTTTTAGAGATACAAACTGAAATGCTTATAAATGAAATGATACGTCATCTGAGATTTGCTTTAAAATTACACTGGCCAGGGTGCCTGGGTGGTTCAGTGGGTTAATAAGCTTCTGCCTTAGGCTCGGGTCATGATCTCAGGGTCCTGGGATCTAGCTCAGCAGGGAGCCTGCTTCCCCCTCTCTGCCTGCCTCTCTGCCTACTTGTGATCTCTCTCTGTCAAATAAATAAATAAAATCTTTAAAAAATAAATAAAATTACGCCGGGGGGAAAAAATTACACTGGGCAGGGATGTCTGGGTGGCTCATTTGTTAAGCGTCTGCCTTCAGCTCAGGTCATGACCCCAGGGTCCTGGGATGGAGCCCCGCATCGGCTCCATGCTTGACAGGAAGCCTGCTTCTCCCTCCCTGTGTTCCCCTTCTTACTGTCTCTCTCTGTCAAATAAGTAAATAAAATCTTCATAAAAAATAAATAAAATTACACTGAGCAAGAGAAGATGGGAGAGTAGATGGGGTACAAAAAGCTAACTGGCCCTGAGTTGATAATTATTAAACCTGAGGGATGGGTATGTGAGGACCCATCACTCATGTGTATTGCTTACACTTTTATATATTTAAAAAGTTAATTTTTAAAACATCATATTGAAAAAACCTAGTTTCACTTGACTTTTCTATATTTGTGTTCTTACCTACTTTGTTGCTTTGAAGGCATCTCACTTTGGGGAACTGCAAAGATCTGTACTTAGATGTCCAATTCTGTGGCATGGTCACTTTTTTAAGAGATGAGGGAAATTTGTTACATAATAGGAAAATGTTAACAGCTCTTTGTGGGAAGATGAAAGGGCTGGTCATCTTGGAGGAGGGAAGGCTCTGTGTGTGTGTGTTTCTGTCTATGGTTTCTGTATTTGTACAAGATTCTTCTGTAGGAGTGGTCATGACTTGGTGTTTTCCAGCTTCCCTGAGAAAAAAAGACTTCAGCTACCCAGGAGGAAATCCAGAATGGATCACTAGACCATAATATAACCAGTGAAACAGGGTCTAGGAACCTGGGCCCCTGTGCCAAGGCCCTGCTGGAGGCTTTTGGACAGCTTTGGATAGGCTTTCTCTGGAATGACTTCCAGAATATGGTGCAGCTTCGAGGCCAGAGAAGAGATCAGATGACCTTTTGGGTGTCCTTCCAGTCCAAAGTCCCTGGTTTCCAATACTGGGGGATTTCAAACTCATGTTTGTATTTGCTTTCCAAAGAAAAATAGGCTGAGAGTTTCTCAGATCAAATCCCTATAGCCTCATAAAAGCACTTTTCAGTTTTATTTCATCAGAAATTCATATGAGAAAAACGTTTTAAGTTTCAAAAGTTCCCTATACCTGAGAAGCTGATTGAGATTGTAGCCCAAAGAGAGTGATGGAGGCCACAATTTTTTCTTCTCTTGTCTTTGACTGCAGTTTGTCCTTTCCACTTATTCTCCCCTCTTCAGTGAGATTTTGCTGTTCAGACATCTCCGGTTGCCATAATCCTCTTGGCTCCCAGGCCCTCTCACCTCCCATAAAAAGCCTCTTCCTCTTCTCTCCCGAGGCCGGCCCCCACTCTGACCTCCCCTTAGCTCTCACAGCATGGATCATCTCTCCAGGCAGACTCCTTGCCCCTGAGCCCTTTGTCACCATGGCCCTGTCAGCTGTGCACCGCTTCCTTCTCCCCTGCATTCTTCCCTTGGACTCACTCCTTCCTAAAACTTTTGCCTTGCTGTCTTAGCTGCTCCCTCAGCGTAGGCTTATGCCAGCACAGGCTGGTTGGCTTTGATTGGAATTTGGTCATTCATTCAGATTTTTATTGAGTATTGCTATGCCTCAAGAAATACAAAATAGGTAGCCACAGCCCTACACTGAGATCTGGGTCAAGGGAAGCCAACTCCTTGTACAGACAAGCTAAATAGTGAGATGTAATGGGAACTGCTGGAGAAAGCCAGAGGAGGGAGAGGACAGTCACTTTCATTGGGCGCAGTCTGGAAACACTTTGTGAAGAGCTGGATATTGGCCTGACAGAGTCTTAACGGGACCTGATAGATGCAGGTAGACCAGTATTCCCAGCCAGGGAGTGACGCAGACAGCTGTTCAGGGGTCAACCGGTAGACATGTGTGACAGAAGAAAGTCAACCAGGAGGATGGATGGACTCCAGCTCAAAAAGGGCTCTACAGAGTAGAGGCCTGACTCTGATTCTGGACACACCAGAATTGCAAGCCTCATGTAGAGATGGTATGATCAAAGTGCTGGTGGGAAGATGGATCTTGTACAGACACAAAAGAGGGCATGGGGGGTGGAGAGAGATGGGGGGGGTGGCAGTGGGTGGCACCTGGAACATCTGGTTGTTTCTGGTGACCTAGCGGCCTGAGACCTGGGGATGCACAGTACTCTTGTGGTCCTTGGTTAACAAAACCTCCAGTCCCAAAGCCCATTTGTGCAGTGCTGTGGACGTTTGCTAGCATTCTTTTACCCTTCTCCAGGAGGCCTCGGTGGGAGTGAATTGGCCTAAAGAAACCCCAGTCTTGGGATACCTGGGTGGCTCACTTAGTTAAGCGTCTGCCTTCGGCTTAGGTCATGATCCCAGGGTCCTGGGACCGAGGCCCACATCGGGTTCCTTGTCAGCAGGGAGCCTGCTTCTCCCTTTGCCTGCTGCTCCCCATCTGTGCACTCACGCACATGTTCTCTCTCGCTCACACTGACAGGTAAATAAATATAATCTTCCCAAAAAAAGAAAGAAAAGAAACACCAGTCTTCTGAGGGCTGACTGAGGGGCCAGAGGCAGACGGTCCAAGGCTAGCAGTGGATCCTGGGCGTACACATGCAGGAGGCCGGCTGGCCCTGGACCACACACACCACCCACACCCCACGCCCTCCCCGCCCCCGTTGGAAAAGGAGGGAGGTAGAAGGGATGCTGTGGTGGAGGGGTCTGCAGTGCCGGCCACAGGAAAACCGGACATTTGGCCCCTCATTTAGTGGCTGCTACTTTGCTCCAGTTCCATGCCAACGTGGTTTTCTTAATCCTTGGGTGCTTTAAATATGGAAGAAACCATGTAACCATCACAAGCTTTTTCCCACCCATTTGAAAAAGGCTTGTTTTCCAGCCGAAAGCTTGTTGGATAAGCTTAATTTTTCTCACTCAGATAAGCTTAATTTCCCTAACTCCGATGTGCATACAGAGAATTGCCTAATTCTCCTTTTGCAACATGTTTTCCCAGCTGCTGGGAGGCCTGTTTTTTTTCTGTGAACCTCCTGACAGAAATGCAAACAATTTAAGGCCCTCTGGTACCAACTGCTGTTTATTACCCCAGGGACTTGAATATTGGTGTGTTTTCCCAGGAATGTATTTATCTGGAGCTGGTGGCTACTCCCCCATCCCTCTGAGCCTCGCAGGAGACAGGGATCAGGCTGGCCTGGGCTGGCCTGGACTGGGCTTCACCAGCAGCGGCAGCTCCTCCTCTGAGCAAGGTCACCTCACTGCCCAGCTTCAGTCCCACGGCCTCGGCCTCCTTGTGCAAGGAAATGAAGGCGTTCCTTGCATGAGATCTGATTGGAACTGTGTTTTCTGGGCCACCTCTGCTTAGATCTTCCAGCAGAACACAAATGGCCTTTTTTATACCTTGTTTTGTAAAAAGTGCATTTCCACCAAAATAAGGCTTGACACTGTTCATAAATAAACACATCCCTTTGCGGGCAAGGCAAGGAAGGAATGCGTCTGGGAGCAGTTTGGCGGGGGTTTGCTTTTCCCCTGCTGAATGCCTGGTGTGCACTGTCCATCCAAGGGTGGCTGAGGGGAGAATGCTCTATTCTGTTGCTGCCAAAACCACAACAAATGACAACTTTCCGTTCTGTCATCTCTCTCGGCTCCACTGCTGGGCAAGCAATTCATTTTTCTACCATAAAAGGGCAACGAAGCTTGTGTAGAGCCGTGGCGCCTTCTGCACTGCAGTGAGAAAGCAGAAGACAGCCCGGGAGAGAGCACGGCTATGCATTTGCTGTGCGCACCTCCTGCTCAGGCCAGGCCGCAGGGCGCTGGCAGCAGTGGAGAGCAGGGCATGGGAGCCGTGCTTTCTGATTGGGCATAGTGAGGTCAGAACAGGCGTGGCTGTCCTTAGCATCTCGTACTCATCTAGTGGGACACATGAATGTGTCGTCCAGGGCTGTGCAGAGGAACTGCTCCAGGCCTGCCCAGGTGGTTCTATAATACTGGCATCTGGTTTTCTCGATTTGTAATAACAGGCGCCGGATTTATCAGGGGACCTGGGAGATCATATAGCCCCGACACCTTCCTTGTATGGATAAAGGGAAGAGGTTAAGTGCAAGGTTCACGTAGTTTGAGGAAATTTTCCAACTTCTGTTTTTCAGTTATACGTGGACTCTGGATTCAGGGATAGTTCTCTCATCGGTATATGTCCTCTGTTTGCCTTCATTAGTTGTGAGCCATAGAGACCCAGACTAATAGAAATATCATTCTTACTTGGTGGGTGGCTGTGTCAGTCAGCCAGGGCATTCCGGAAAGTATGTTTTCTTTGTAGTGTTGTTGGCTATAAAATTCATGGATCCTTTAGGCGATTATAAATAAACACTGTTCAAAGTCAGTATAGTAGGTAGAAAGCAAACATTTAGCTTTTTTGGTAACAGTAGAGTGGCTGTAGAATTCCTGCCCCATAAGCCTGGTGAAGAAACCAAAATAGGTTTCACAGTGAGCTGGAGCCCCACGCCACAGCAGGGCTACCAGCATAGACCTCTACCCTGGGCCTCTGCCTTCTCGTAGAGCAGCCACTGCCCTAGAGACAGCAGGTTCCCAGGTTGAGCTGAGAACTGTCCCCACATCTTTTTGCCTAACTCCCCTGAAGGCTTTCCTATAAAGAGCTAAGGTTTGTCATTTACACTTACCTTAACTCTTTTTTTTTTTTTAATTTAAAGATTTTATTTATTCATTTGAGAGAATACACGCGGGAGCCGTGGCAGGGAGAGAGACAAGCAGACTCCCCACTGAGTGTGGAACCCTACGCAGCGCTCTGCCCCAGGACCTGAGCATAACCTGAGCCGAAGTCAGACGCTTAACCAGTTGAGCCACCCAGACATCCCTACCCTTACCTTAACTCTTAACTGCACATCTGATTTCATAGTGGATGCTGGAAATGAACCAGGCACATTCTTCAGGGAATAAAAACCATGTCCAAGAATCTTGCTGATCTGGAAATTTGGGAGGAAAGCAAGGATTTTCAAGTTTAAACTTTATTACCCCGATAGTACTGGTGGTCAGAATAGATTCTCAGCTCACTGGCTCAGCATCAAAAGTTAACTCAGAAGTCATTCTTGGAGGAGAGTTACACTGAATAGAGATGGCAGAAACAAGCTCAGTATGAATGATTCAGGATCACATTCCTAGACCTTGTTGGAAACTGTTAAGATGAGCTTAAATCTTACCATTCCTGCAAATAAAGCAAGTGGGTAAGGCTGTGGTAAAATGGAGCATTTACACAATTCTTTTTTAGCATGACCTAAGTTCTTTTTTTCTCAATAGCATAAAACTAAGTATCTTAATCTATTAAAGAGCTAATTGGTATATTTTCCCCTGGTATTTCTCAAGATCTTCACTGCCCTCGGAATAAACAGAATAATGCCAAAAGAATTTGTCTCCACTGCCTGTCTCATACAGTCTTTCCTTGTAGAAACCTTTGTTCTGTTGTCAGCAGCAGCAAGAGAATTCCATCTTACAGAACACTTACTCTTATTAAGTGTAATTTTTATCAGACTAATTTCTCAAGCAAATAGCATTTCCTTCTTGGATAGAGCCTCTCCCTCCCCATCCATCACTGTCTACGCATGCCTGGGCGTCCTGGCCATGTGGTGACCAGCTTAGAGACATCAGTCTGCTCACTTCCTAATTTGGTCACAGTATGCTGCAGGCAGCCTTGCCAAACTTAGAAAAACACAAACACAGGGAGTAGCTTTGATACAGCAAAGGGGGATTTCCTCTTATCAGAAGTCCTACAGTTCGCCTCTTGCTTCCTCTAAAAAGAGGAAGTGACACTTGGGAGGTTATAGCTCACCCTGAAGTTCCCTCTTTAAGCCTTCTCCTCCATGCTGGCCTCTGCCCAGCTAGTTACTGCTCTTCCTTTCCTCAGCCTTCTTAATGCTTCTCAGCATTTGCAGAGTCTAATTTTATTCTTAAGGAATTTTAAGGAGTTTTCCACTTGAATGTCTATCAACGGGAAACAGGTTAAATACGTTTGGGTGCATACACCAGGGGATGGCAGGCTATTTCTAGAAAGGGCAAGAGAGCAGACAGTTTAGGCTTTTCCGACTACACAGCCTGTGTCATAGCTACTCCGGCTTGCCTTTGTAGCACACACGTAACCCTAGACGGTGCGTAAATGAAAGAACGTGGCTGTGATCCAGTAAGATGATGTTTATAAAAACAGGCAGCAGGCCAGATTTGGCCCGCGAGCTCCAGTCAGTCAACCCGTGGCATACACAGTAAGATTTAAAAGGATGACGTGGGTCCAGTAGTGCCAACACAGAGCTGCCCCAAGATGTTAAGTGCAAAAAGCCAGGTGTAGAGCAGTGGGTGGGTATGGTATCTTTATATTTGGGTCTCAGATGAGTGGAGGACAGGTGTGCTGACATGTACGGAAAATCCATGTGGAAGGGCAGTTTCTTGCACTGGTCCTCAGGAGGTGCTTCAGGAGAGGCCCACGGAGGTGGGGGAGGGGGCAGTTGGTCTCTCTTACTTTTTCAGTTCAAAAAATAATGTACTCATTTTCATCAGCCCAGACAACTCCAAAATTTTAAAGCAAAAGGATTTTGTTCTGTTGGTTTTAAGGGAACTTTAAAGGTAGAAATGTGATTTTTAAACTGTGCTTATGTATGTTCAACCCCGTAGCCATTTCTCCTGGATTGTTGTGAGGGCTGACTTTACCTCCCTCAAAAAGAGTTAATGACCTCACATTATAGGTGAGGTGGTGGGGTTTCAGGGTAGGCGGAAAGAGCTGGAACTCGGCAGCTCTGCCTTCTCACTGCCCTTTCTGCAGGAGCCCCGTCTACAGCACGTGCCCAGGAGCTGCTGGACAGTACACAGCCAGTGAGAAAACCGTGGCCCCAAAGTCAGCCCTGTGGGGATAAATACAGCTTTCATTAGTTACCATTCAAGACTGCTTCCAGCTGCTTCCTTTTCCCACAGAGACTATTTCTGACTCACAAGTAAGAATGGGTTCTGATTCACCTAAGCTTTATGATGACCAGTTTTAAAAATGTCTGCCCTTGATTGTGAAACTAGCAGATGAAGTTGTTACTTTCCTACTACGAAAAACAGCTCACTTTTGGTATGTGAGGGACAAATAAAAGGTTTAATAGCAAATCCTTCTCTACTTAAAAGACAGTGAAGCTAGGAACAGCTCAGGAGTCACAGATAACGGTCAGCCTTGCTGTACGGCCCTTCCCCCACCTACCAAGCAAATATTTCTCAGATAGCTGTTCTGATCCTTTCCCATGCATAATCTGCAGGCTTGTGTGTGGTCATTCAGTTCTTTCTACGAAGCTCTTTGCAGGAAGGTCGGATATGGTACCTTTGGAAATCCCCCTTGGAGCCATGGCGGTGTGGGGGATTTGCAGATGCGGAAGCAGTTGTAACAACGCAGTCTTGTCTTCCACGAGGGAGGGCCTGGCTGCCAAACCCGGGGCCTGTTCTGCATCACTTGTCTTGACTTTCCTTTAAAAGCATTAAGTGGGAAGGTACCAGTTCTGCTGAACAAGCAGGCATTGCCTTTTATGAGAGAAGTCATTTAAAACATCGAAAATATGTTTGAAAGATACTGGTGTACTTTTCTCTGACCTCAATTTCATACACTAGTAACTCTCCCGAGCCGGAGACTTAGCACGACACACTCCCTGCCAGGTAGCCAGAGACATGTGTCCCCTTCAGAAGAGGGAGCAAGCTCGATCTAGGACACCAGGAAGTTGCGCTTTGCCATATGTATTGCCCTAATGGGACTATGTGTGTTTCAGAAAATAGATTTAAATCTCTCTTTCTGTATCCTTTTCTCTCTCGCTCCCTCTCACAGACACACATCCTCTCCTCTTCCCCTACCAACACCACCTGCACATCACCCACCACCACACCCCCACACAACACACACAGACACATACACACACCCGCCTCTGCTGTAGTTTCTCCATTACTGCTTTTAACCTTGAAACCTCTGTTGCACACTTACGCATCCATCCTGTTCCTGCTCTTGCATTATTAATGGGCCTGGAGCAATCCAGCCAGAACGCTGACATTACTAATTACTGCTTATAACCGAGAAGTAAGGAGCAGGGAGTAAAGTGGGTCACAAGACAGTGTCATAACAATAAAATACTGCTGTTGGGCAGAATTGCTTGGTGTCTGTGCTCTGCTGTTCGGGGTAGAGGTGGGCTTTCACCACAGGCTGACCCGATAGATCCTGCTGGCAGGAGGGGGAAATAAGTGCTCTTCACCTCGGTCACCGCAGGCTCTCGCTGTCTGTGCACAGGGTTAGAGAAGGGGATTTGTTTTGTATTAGTACGTAAAAACCTCCAGAATGCTTGCTCTAGCCGAACAGCACGGTACTGTGAGCCAGAAGGAACTGCTGCCGAGGGCTGGCTTTGTCCTCCCGGGGCCACGTGCTGTGTGCCCTGTGTTTGCCTCAGCCCTTCACCTCCAGGTCTGAGTCTGCTCATCTGTTAAGCCCCCCTCCAGCCCGACTCCTTGGCGAGTGTGTACGCCTCTGTGCGTTCATCTGTGCTCTTAGAAGATGTGAACTGAGGGGGCCCAAACGCAGGAACTGACCCGACACAAAATACTGGGTGGCGGAGCATCCTCGGCGGAGGAGGGCCCTGAATTTAACTCTGCCCTCAGCTAGCCAAGGCCCTTCCCGCCACCTTTGCTCTGTGGAATGAGGATAACACCAACCCTGCTTCTCGGAGGGTGACCTGTCTGTGGAAGACCGGTTGACAGGCCCGGTGGGAGCTCCAGTGGCAGGTTCTCTCAGGTGAGGGCAGCATCTCCTGCGCCACAGCCGCTGAAGAATCTCAGGCCTTTCATGTCACCTGAGAACCTTAGCCAGAACCCCCCTGGCTCCTGAGAACACTGACCGTGTCTGCCAGAGGAACAGGAAATAGAAAGGGGCTTTAAAAGATGCAAGTAAAATAAAATACAGACTTATCTTTCTGGAACTATGTATATTTAGATTATTTTGGGGCGCCTGGGTGGCTCAGTGGGTTGGACCTCTGCCTTTAGCTCAGGTCATGATTTCAGGGTCCTGGGATCAAGCCCCACATCGGGCTCTCTGCTCAGTGGGGAGCCTGCTTCCCCCTCTCTCTGCCTGCGTCTCTGCCTACTTGTGATCTCTGTCTCTGTCCCTCTCTCTCTCTCTCTCTCTCTCTCTCTGTTAAATAAATAAATAAAATATATATTTTTTTAAAAGATTATTTTATCTGTGTACTATCACGGGATTATAGTCCTGAACTAGATTTCTTATGCTGTAGAAATGTTGCTTGTAGAAAGTCCAGAAGGAAAGGAAAACTACTTTGAAACAATATTTTCTATTTGTTTAAAAGTACAAAAGACCATTTTGAGAGGACACAGAGCTTAGACTTTTCTTAAAAATGGCTTCACGAAAGAGGAATTATTGATCACTTGACAGTAGAAGTGAGAGGAGGTAGGTTTCTAGGTGCCCTGCCTCCAGGTCTTGAGATGTTTTGCCTCTTTCCTTTTTTGCCTCTCTTTCCTTCTTTCCCTTCTTTTGTTGTTGTTTTGTTGTTGTTGTTTTGTTTTGTTTTTTTTCCTAAAAAATACTACAGATGTGGCCACAGTTGACTAAGTATTGGGGTGAGTCATAGTTCTCAAAACAGAAAGTAAATCCTGTCACTTTTTCCCATGTGTCCCATACCAACCAGGTGCTTGAAGCAAGCTGTGTGGAAGGGCAGGCATCCCGAGGTGGCACTGCCCTGCGGTGGGCTCCCTGGTGCACGTGCGCACTGATGGCCGAGCCCCGCACCGGGAACTTCTGTCTCCTCACCTTGCCCTCCTGTTCTTCCACAAAGGGAAGGAGTCATGGCAGAATCCTCCATACCCTGAGCTTTTCGGATCCTCTTGATGAAAAAGGGCTATTTCCTTTAATCAGTTCTTTGAACTCTTTTCCTTTGTTTCCTCATTTAATCAACATTTGAGTTCAGAGTCTGTTAAATTTTACTTTAAAAAGCACAATGATCTGTATGGTAATGTTAGCCATGGCCATTTAGGGGCCTTTGTCATACTTTATCAAAAGCAACACTTTTTTAATAAGAATGTGAGGGGCACCTGGGTTAAAGCCTCTGCCTTCGGCTCAGGTCATGATCCCAGGTCCTGGGATTGAGCCCCACATCGGGCTCTCTGCTCGGCAGGGAGCCTGCTTCCCTCTCTCTCTCTGCCTGCCTCTCTGCCTACTTGTGATCTCTGTCTGTCAAATAAATTTTAAAAAAATTAATAATAAGAATGTGAAATAGGGGCACCTGTGTGGCTCAGTCAGTTAAGCATCTGCCTTCGGCTCAGGTCACCGTCTTAGGGTCCTGGGATCGAGCCCCATGTTGGGCTCCCTGCTCAGCAGGTAATCTGCTTGTCCCTCTCCCTCTGCCTGCTGCTCTCCCTGCTCATTCTCTCTCTCTCAAATAAATAAAATCTTTTTTAAAAGAATGTGAAATAGATTAACTGAGAATTACTAGTGCTAGAGTCACTAACAAAATTTTACATAATCCATTATAAAAAAATAAGATGGATCTATAGGTACTGATCAGGAAACCTCTCCAAGAAATGCACTATCAAGTGAAAACAGCGAGGTAAAGTGTGTGCAGTGTGTTTGGGTCCTCTTGTATAAATATGTAAAAGGTTTATCTGTTAAGTATGTATATTATTTTTTCTGGAATGAAACAAAACTGCTAACGGAAGGCTTAATTAGCAATAATCGCGCCTCGGATAAACCTCATTGGCTACAATACTGCCACTGCGCAAAGCTAACGGAAGGCTTAAAACAAGAGGAGTCCACTCTGTCTTCATTTATGCCTTTTGTGTTTCTTAGTAGTGTGTACATGGGTGTCCTTGCTCTCACCAATAATCTCTCTATCAACAGAGATTAAAACAAAACACCCAACAACTCCAAGACAGAAAAGGTGTTTTAGCCAAACCCTTTCTCCTCCTGACATTCAGTGTGTCTGGAATGAACCAGTCAGCAGCTCCTGCTTCCATTTCTTTGTAGCTTTTGGATATGTGAGTGTCTGGTACTATATACATTTCCCACCCCACTTCATTTACGGTCTACTTTTTATAACTTTTTTATGCTCTCCTCTCAACATAAAATAATTGAAAGAAGACGAATCATTGCTAGAAATGCCTTTCAGTTTTTCACAGCTTTGTGCTTTTAACAGCAGAATAACACCCTGGTGTCCTCACTGCCCAGCAGTAGGAATCTGGGACTTGAAGCAAGAATGTCTTCTGTTAAGAACACTCTCATGTCTGTTCCAGGAAATCTTGGCAGAGCTTCATGGCATTTCGATGGTAAAGTTCCATCTCACTCATTTGAACTGCACGGCTCGCTCCATCTGTTAGACCTAGACTCGTGTCAGTGTCCATATTTATCATTGTGCAGAAGTGAGATTGACATAGCAGGAACTTTTGATGTTAAAATCTATGTTGTATATTTTCTCAATTAGGGAACAGAATCAATACACAGAAAACAGAGACTTTGCTGATTGGACATAGCCATTGCTCTGTTGTTTATTTACTGCTCGAGCCACCTCTCTGGTTTCATTTCCAAAAGCTAGTACCTTCCATCCAACATAAGTAAATTTATCAGAACAGCTGTTTTTTTCCTGCTAGAAAACAGGAAACAACAGGGTGATAGGCTCCTAATTATGGAATGACAGGAAGAATTTGGGGCATAACCTATGTAATCTAGGCAAGTTCTTCATTCTCTTAGTAACTTGGTTTCCTCTTCTGTAGAATGGGTATGATGATACCTGCCTGTCTCAGTGGGTTGTCTGAGGATTGAAGAAGGGATGTTGGTAAGGTTCTTAGGTGGCACCTCTTATCTTCAGAAATTGGGTGTCTTCCCTCTAAGACACACAATATGTTGGGGTGACCACAGTCTCTTCAGTGGTTGATTATCAAAGAGAAGGTTATCTCTGGAAGACAACACAGAACAATATGTTTTAATGAGAAGATAGAAGAGAGGATCCCAGGACAACAGAAGCAAAGAACTTTTCCAAGACTGGGGGGGGGGGGGGGGGTGCCCTGTCAAGACCCAAAGGGTTGAAGACTTAAGTGGGAATTACCAGTGGCAAATGCTGTGGAGCCTAAAAACAGTGACGATGTTTATCAAGGCTCTTTTTCCTAAAGCTCAGGATGACCAGAAATTCTAGCTATATTCTTTCTGCTGCGTTTTTGCAACGTGTTCTTTGCTGAATTTTTTACATAGTTTTCTACAAGATCAGTACTTTAAATGCATTATAATGCTATGAATGTAAAGAATTCACATTTTGAAAATGTTTTGCTTTTGTCCAAACCTTCTTAACATACATATTTAATTACGAGGCATGAGGATTAATGGGGCTTTGAATATTTAAAGCTCTTTTCCCAAGATTAATTTGATTTAATTACCCCTGAGCTCAGCGTTTCCAGCCGTGGTGACTTGCGGTTCGGATGTGTCTGTGAAGGGCTCAAGCCTGCTTCCCCACCCACCAAGCCCCTCCCCGTTCATTTTCAGCTCATCACTTTGTCCTTTCAGTTGGGGGAAGAAAAGAAAGGGTAGTAGAAGTTGCCTTTACGGAGTTCATCTTACAGCTTGCTGTGTTTTCAAAGTAGCAATGTTTAGTGTGCATCCCTTGGCATCCAGGACGATAAGATAACAGAACAGTTTCTACAGCCCTGCTCTTCCAGAGACTTAAAAATCCTCGCTTGGACCCCGGACAGGGGCCAGTGGACGTCTCCTCTCCCAACATTGATCACAATTATCTATCTAGTTGTGAAGGCAGAGCAGGGCCGAGAGCCTGTGGAGCAAAGAGAAAGCAATGTCTTTGTTCAAGGCAGTTGTGTTCTTTCCACCTCAGGCTGTCCCTGCCAGCAGAGCCACCCTTGTGTCCCCATCTGTGGTGGATGACACCTGTGGGGAGCTTCCCTGGTTCTGGCTGCCTGAGGCCAGTGGCTGAAGGCCTACTGTCTTTCTGCTGTGGTCTGGCTCCCTGTAAGAGGCAGAGTGTGGAATAAGCAGCCAGTAACAAAGGTGGCGGGGTTGGGGGGGATGCACAAGTGTAGCCCACAGAATCTGGCTCGCTCCGGTGTGCCGCTCCCCGGCAGCAGGGCCGGGCACTTGTGCTCAGCCTGAGCGGGGGACAGGGTGTTGAATGATGGCCCTTCCCTGCACAGCCTGGAGCGTGGGGTTGGGGAGCAGCAGCAGACTGCCCTAGCAGGAGTTCACGTTTCCTTCCTGCTGCAGGAAGGGACCCTACAAAAGCTAAGGTTTTGTGCCTTGAGCGGATGCTGTTTGGGAGCCCATTGAAATAGCTGTGAAGATGTCAGTAGAGGCTGCCCTGTTCCCTCTGCTCGGGAGCTAGGGCACAGACACCTGCACCTTGAGCAGACCTGAGAATGCAACACAACTCCTGGGGTTATCTTTGCTGCCACTGACATGAGCCAGGCTTGTTTTCCAGAAACTCCAGGAGTGGCGGCTGGTGCTTCCTGTAGCTGATCAGGAGTAACAGAGACTGGCAGTAGTAACATCAGGATGGTTTTCTTTGTTTTATTTACCTTTTTTTTTTTTTTTTTTTAAGTATATGTGCTGCCAAAGCGAGCACTTGCTTTTGCTTTTTAATGCACGGGCTCAGCTTAGAAAGCCCAAGTAGTGGAACCCCATGTTCACCCATCACAAGTCAGTGTCAAATACTGGCCAGGCTGAATTGCTTTTCTGCTCCCTTGTTCTTCACACATCACCATCTGCTTTTATCTAGTCTTTAACTCAGCCACAGCCAGCCTTCTCACCGTATGTAACTTGTCATGTCATAATGTTACTATTTTTCCTTAAAAATTTCCCTGCCCTGTCCCGCAGCCCACATCCCCCATAATAACTGTACAGTTCATTGATTATCTACTGCTTTGTTAAGCTCTTTAAAAACTATTCCCAGGCTTCAGTGTTATCCTGAAAGAGATGTTATTACCCCCGTTTTACCAGATGGGGACACTGGGGCTTGTGGGGTGACCTGATCAGGTTGGGGGCCACTGGCGTGGTGGTGGAAGGACTCATCCTAGGCAGAACAAAAGACCTAGATATTTACTGAATATACTGTAAGGGAGCAGTGGGCAGGACAGCAGAGGGGAGGCTGTGTGCCAGGACGTGGTGACGGGAGGAGGCTAGAGTTAGGGGAGAGTGAGGACGTATGGGAACATACAGAATTTCCCTTTCGTGGTACCTGGGCCTGCTCGCAAATAGCCCATTGGTGAGTCAGATCCTGTGGCTCTTTCAAGGTGGGTGGCCTGATGGAACTGTTTGCATTCAGCCCAGTGGGCACTGTGGGTCCTTGTGCCTTACTCATGTTTCCATTGTTAAAGCCTGTTGCCTAAAAGTGGCCTCTGCCTGGCTCAGGTTAAGTACACACCCATAGACAGCAGAGCCAGGATTGAGGCCAGCACATCCGTTTAGAAGGTTCTAGTGACATAGTTAAGATAGTGATGCCCATGGGGTGCCGGGGTGGTGTAGTCAGTTAAGCACCCAACTCTTGGTTTTGGCTCAGGTCGTGATCTCAGAGTGCTGAGATCGAACCCCAAGTCAGGCTGCACACTCAGCATGGCGTGCTTAAGACTGTCTCTCCCTCTGCCCTTTCCTGCATGCACGTGCACTCTTTTTTTCTCTCTCTCTCAAGTAAGTAAATCTTTAAAGAAAAAAAAAAAAGATGATGCGCGAGTGCCTGTGGCTAAGGTTACATCTCACCGAGAGCAAGGAGGTGACATTGCTCCTACCTTGGTATGGTGAGGAAGGTGGGAGGCACCGGCCGTCTCCCTCATCACTGCGTGAGAAGAGCAGCTGTCCTTTATGGGGTGCACCCAGTTTCTCATTTATCTTTGTGGAGATCCTGCCAGGTACTTCTTCTCCCCATTTTTATTGACAAGGAAGCCCAGGGCACGGGACTTGCTCAGCCTCGCACAGATGCCTCTCCCGTCTCCCTCTTCCTAACATGTGATGCTGTATCTTCAGCTTGTGGTCTCACATTTGCTTTTGCCACATGATTGTAATCATTCTGTAAGCACCGTGTCGTGCCCAGCTTTTTTTCTCCCTTCACCTGACAGAAACACCTTCTGCGTTCTTAAACAGTTGGTGAACTTGTGTCAGACAGATGTGCTCTGGTTGAGTTCCATGTGCCCCGAGTCCGAAGTGTGACGTGTTTTCCGCTTTTGCTGCTGCAGATGGTGCTTTTGTACATAAAGCCTCTTCTTTCTTTTTTTTTTTTTTTTTTTTTTTTTTTTTAGATTTTATTTATTTATTTGACAGAGATCACAAGTAGACAGAGAGGCAGGCAGAGAGAGAGAGAGGGAAGCAGGCTCCCTGCTGAGCAGAGAGCCCGATGCGGGACTCGATCCCAGGACCCCGAGATCATGACCTGAGCCGAAGGCAGCGGCTTAACCCACTGAGCCACCCAGGCGCCCCAAGCCTCTTCTTTCTTAAAATGCTTCCTTAGGAGAGCTCCCCAGAGTAGAATTCCTGGGTCCAAGAGAATCCATTTTCTTGAAACTTCCAAAATTCTTTCCAAAATTTGAGTTACACATAATTCTCTTTCCTCCAGTGCATGCTGCATATTTTAAAAAGAAAAGTGCCCTAGTCTGTTCTTCCGCTCAGATACTGGCTGCCCTTCCAGAGTGACCCTGACAACTGTGAAGGGCTACTCTGTGAAATAGGTTTTGAAATATTTCGGAAGGATTTCAAAACAAAATAGGGATCTTTATAGAGTCCACCTTTGAGCGAAAGCCAGTGTGGGCCAGCCCCAAGGTACAGAATCTACCAACTTTGCGGTTTAGAAAGGGGAAAGCCTGCGCTGTGTGTCCTGGCAGGACGGCACTCGATCTGCTCTCGGGTGGCCTCTGAGCGGACAGGCGTGCTTGCCGTCGAAGTGTGGGCGCCTCTGGACGGACACTGCTGGGGGGAGAAACAGTGTGAGAAGAGCGAGAACAGATTTGCCCATGAGGCTGTGTTGTGTTTTGTTTTGTTTTAATTAACATATAGCATGTATTACTTGTTTCAGGGGTACAGGTCTGTGAATCATCAGTCTAACACAATTCACAGCACTCCCCCGTAGCACATAACCTCCCCGGTGTCCGTCACCCAGCCACCCTATCCCTGTCCCCCACCCCCCCAGCAACCCTCAGTTTGTTTCCTGAGATGGTCTCTTATGGTTTGTCTCCTTCTCTGGTTTTGTCTTATTTCATTTTCCCTTTCCTTCCCCTGTGATCCTCTGTCTTGTTTCTTAAATTCTTCGTATCAGTGAGACGTGAAGCTCTGTCTTGAGAGCATGAACATGTTCCCTCAAGGCTGAGGGTGGCTCAGGGGGTTTGTCACCTTCAGTCACCTTTGTAGCATTCTTTAAAAGATCATGTGTGCACCCTTTGAGGCCACCATCTTGACTCTGAACTTGCTTTTGAGTTTGGTCTTTTCCCTTCCCGTTCTGGCAGTGTGTCCCATTTGTAAACTCAGAACTGAACTGTGGCACTTGATTGGACGCCCGGGCCCATGAATAAAGTACCCAGGCAGGCCAGTGCTGTCTCTGGCATGTGGGAGTTGTAATCAGTGAGGCTTGGGCTAGCTCGCCAGACGCAACTGTCCCAAGCTGAGTTGCGAGATTTGTTGTTGACACTACCTAAGTAATGTGGTCAGGGAGACGTTCATGATGTGGTCAGTTGGTAGACTTAGGAAGGAGGGGGACGCCTGCCCTTGATGCTCAGGGTCCTATCTGACCCTTAAGACTTTGCGAAAACCCTTGGAATAAACTAGGAAGAGATGTGCACTGGAAGAGGGCTAGTGGTTTTTAGTGGTTTTCCTCCCAGAAGTGTAGAAGCTATTGGAGACATAGTGGCAGGCCTTGGGGGGATAGTGACGATCAAAATCTAAGCTCTTTCTGTGGTCTCAGTCAGAAATGGTGGTGGTTTCTGGGCACAAGCAGGAGTGGAGAGACCTAAGGTAGAGCTGGAAGGACTAGCTAATGGGTGGTAATATCCTTTAGTGTTACAGAACAGCTTTATGAGGAGACCAGGTGATCCTCGATTGTTTCAGAAACGTGTAGCCAGGTGGAGCTGTAAGCCTGCTGCGTAGGGGAACCGTCAGAGCCTGGGTGCAACGGGGAGGGGTGGGGCGGTGGGGGCTGACTGATTTTGCCTGGGAGAGTCGGATATCGTGGAGAATCAACTCCAGGACGGGACATGGAAGGCTGCTCTAGGGCTGGGGCAGAGGAGTAGGAGAGGCTCCCAGAAAAGGGTGCAGCATATTGAAAGCGTTTCCAAGGGTAGGTGGGGAGGTGACGTGGCTAGGAGGCGGACAGTCCCTGTGGGAAGTCCATCCAGGATAGGAAACGGGGTCAACATGATCACATTCAGTGTCTCGGAAGGATATTCTGATAGCAGTTTGAAGGAAGGTCCGGAGGTGAGAAGAGGTTGGAGGCAGGGAGAGCAGAGAGGGCAACTCACGACATGAAGACACCTCATGCAGCCGTACGGCCCCCCTCATTACGGGACCATCTGTCACCAGCAAAAAGGCAGACATGGGCGGGCTGGCCCTTGGGGGGAGCATCTGGCTTTATCAGAGTGTGATAGGAGCTAGCTCTGGATCCTGTGTGATACTCTAGCTATTCCTGGGCCAGCTGTTTTGTTTGTTTTTTGTTGTGTTTTTTGTTTTGTTTTGTTTTAAGTAGGCTCCATGCCCAGCATGGATGGAGCCCATTGTGGGGCTTAAACTCATGACCCTGAGATCAAGACCTGAGCTGAGACCAAGAGTTGGACACCTAATGGACTGAGCCACGCAGGCACACCTCCTCCCCACCCCCCAACCTCTCTGGGCCAGTTCTAAAGGCACTTCTGTGGCTGTTGTCGTAAGATCAGGGGTTTTAAACACACAGAAATATGCTCCTTCTCCCGGTGCTGTGCTGTGCTGTGCTTTGCTTGCTTGCTTGCTTACTTCTTTTAATTGCATCCTGCAACAGCACATTCCACTGGCGGATTCCACGGCAGGCGTGTTCTTTCACTTGCTTGATTTCAGTGGATTGATTTTGTGATCCACTGCCGCAGTACCTAGAGCTCAGGCCTTGTCAAATGACTGATTATGTGGTGCAGATACCAGCTCCCAGACACACCAGGCAGGGGGGACTGCTGAGGGGCGCTCCAGTCAGCTTTCCCCGTCAGAAGGCCTCGGCCAACTTCCCTGGCATCCTCACCGTCTGTCCCTTGGAGGTGGGTCAGGCAACAGTGTTACCTGTGCAGCTCCATTCTGGGCCTAAGAGTTTGGCCCAGAGTCCCTAGGTGGTGGCAGAGCTGGCTGTCGGTCTGGCGCTATTTGCAGGCCCAGTTGGAGCAGCTCTGCCTGCGTCGAGACCCCAGCCCCTGTCTCAGTAGCTGTATGGCCTTCAGCCACCCACGTCACCCTGTGCTGCAGTCTCCTCATCACGGGTGCTGTGCTCCCGTGGAGAGAGGTCTGTTATCGGGGCCGAAGGACTTAAGGTAAGAAGGTGCTTAGTCCATAAGCATTGAGCCGGTGCTGGCTGTCGTCCCTCATCCTGCTGTGTATCTAAGCTCGTCCTCCTAGATTTGGCAGCCTTACTCAGATATTCGGGGCTCCCATGCATTTCCTATTGCTCTGCTCAGGGCCATCTCCAGTCCCTGTGCGGGCGGGGTTATTGGAAAGCAGCTGGTAAACCGCCCATGCCCCCCGCGTCTCCAGATGCTCACACTCTGCTCCATCGCCACATGCGGCCTCAGCTGTCTCTGCAGACGTGCTGTCCGGTCCTTTATCACTCTCAGTGCTCTTTCCGCTCTCCCTTTCCTTCTGCTTTCTAAGTGAGAGAAGCCAGCTCTCACTTGGTGAGCTGGTATCCAGAAATAGGTGTCACCCTCTGTATGAGCGCCCTCTCCATCCTGATTGTTGCAGACCAGGCAGGGTGTTCTGCACTGCGCTGGAAGGGTGACGGGGTGAGCAAGCCTGGTAGCCTGGTAGCCGATGCAGAGCAACGGCTCCCCCCACTTACGGTCCCTGCTGCGTGCTGCCGCGCTGTACGTGCTGGAGAGGAGTTGTCTCATTCCATCCCCCAGCCCTGACAACCCCTTTTATAGATTTGGAAACTGAAGGTGGAAGAGATGAGGCATCCACCCACCCATGGTCACCATTGAGTAAGTGACTGAGGCAAAGTGCCCAGATCTACCCAGCGTTCCTGACCACGCTGGTTATGTGAGACAGGTTATGTGGGGAGCCCTGTTGCACTCGTCTGTCTGAATCCCACTTGTCTGTGTGACGAGATTAGCGGTATGTGCTTGGGACGCTGTGATGCTGATCAGAGGATTATCTCGGGCAGAAGCAGACGGTTGTCTGTCAGTTCCTTCCTGAGATTGGTCACAAGCCGTTGTTCTGCAGATCCTGTTCATGAGATATGGATAAAATATTTACATTACAGAAGCTGAGATGACTTAAAGCTGTGTTGTGTTTCTTTGCAGGTGCCTGTTTTAAGTGAGTTGAAAGCCTTATTGATGGACTCAACACGGGTAGTAGCTTTCCGAGGGGGGTTGTTTTATTAGTCTAGCGAGGAGCTAACAGTTACAGCAGGCTGCCAGCAGAGGGCCCCAGAGCCTCACAAAAGAACCCTAGATTTTGGCCTGGGCTGGATGCTTGCCAGTTCTGGAGCCAGCGCCCTTTGGCTCAGTAGGGATGCATTTCGGCAAGCCTGCACTGGAGTGATTGTCTCTGAACTGGGAGGAAACCCCAGCACCTCCAGGATCAAGATAGGAATCAAGCAGAAGGTAGAAATTAGCAGTTAATTATAGAAGAACAGTTGCAGAATCTGGTGACCTGATAGTCCTTGTGTGGTTTTGCTTTGAGAGTTGGGCATGAGATTGTGCGCCATTGTATGTAAAGGAGTAACCCACTGGCTTGGGGGGAACCAGGAAGGAAACAGGAAATTAATTGTTCAACTCCTTCACATTCTAGTATCCCCTTGCCCTGATTTTTGGGTTTCTTTTTTTTTTTTTTTTTTTTTTTTTGATTTTTGGGTTTCTGATTCAGTAACCCTAATGGCCTCCGTATGTATGACCCTCCTCTGGGCAGATTCTTTCCTGGAATGTTCTAAGCAGCTGTCCCAGGGCTGTGGACAGTAAATGCTAGTGAGGTAATGACAGACACACCCAGAATGGGATTAGCTGTTTGGCTCTTAACCCTCAGTATTAGCAATTGATTGGCCAGATTCCAGACTAATTCTTAGTAATTTCTTTCCACTCAGAGGATCCTGGCTGTAGGTGCTTCGAACAATGCCTTTATAAGGGCCTGTTGTTATTATCATCAACTACACACTGTATATGGACCTTTCAGTCATGGTCTACATCTTACTCTTTTTTCTTTTCCTTTTTTTTTTCTTTCTCCCCCCCCCCCCCCCCCCCCCGTTATGGTAGAAAGCTTGGGGAAATGGTAAGAAAGCCAAAAGAATGGTTATATCATTAGCAGTCATGTCCTACAATGGGTACAACTTCTCTCCTGCACATCTTTTGACGCATGAACAGCAAGTGGAGCAGGTAGTGTTCAGAGGCAGGGGGAAATGATCAGGAGAAATAATATGCTTAGCAGTCTCTAATATGTGCTTGCTCTGAAATGAACACCCTGACGTATAGAAATGATACAAAGTAAAATCTTTTCAGCTCTCCGCACCTTATAAGCTCTGCAGAAGTGCTGTTAGAATGTTGGGTGGGATGGCTGTGCACATTTAGATTCTGTAGTGGTATTTTACTTAAATGGGGCCTCTGGTTAGGTTTCTTCTTAAGGTTATTTGACGGGGTGCCTGGGTGGTTTAGGTCGTTAAAAGGCTGCCTTGGGCTTAAGCCATGATCCCAGGGTTCTGGGATCCAGTCGCATCAGGCTCCCTGATAAGCAGAGAGCCTGCTTTTCTCTCTCCCTCTGCCCCTTCCCCCCCTGCGCGTGTGTACATGCGCACACGCTCTTTTGCTCGCTCAAAAATCCTTAAAAGAGAAAAAAAGATCAATTAACACAACTTCATTTGATTTGTCTTTTAAGAGGCAATAGCCCCAGGACACCTGAGTGGCTCAGTTTGTTAACTGGGGTCCTGGGGTCAAGTTCCGCATCAGGCTCCCTTGCTCAGTGGGGACAAAGAAATAAAATCTCTCTGACAAATACAATCTTCATTTTTTTTTTAAAGATTTTATGTATTTATTTGACAGAGATCACAAGTAGGCAGAGAGGCAGGCAGAGAGAGAGGAAGGGAAGCAGGCTTCCTGCTGAGCAGAGAGCCCCATGAGGAGCTCCATCCCAGGACCCTCCAATCATGACCTGAGCTGAAGGCAGAGGCTTTAACCCACTGAGCCACCCAGGCGCCCTTAAAATCTTCATTTTTTTTTTAAGATTTTATTTATTTGAGAGAGGGAGGGCATGAGCAGGTGGGTGGGGTAGAAGCTAGAGGGAGAAGTGGACTTCCTGGCCCACAGAGCAGGGAGCCCAATGTGGAACTCTATCCCAGGACTCTGAGATCATGACCTGAGCAGAAGGCCGATCCTTAACCGAGCTGCTCAGGCGCCTCAGATAATTTTTTTTTTTTTTTAAAGCAGCAGTAGCTTATATATTTATATATTTAAATAATGACCACTGGAAATAGGGACCTTGGTGAGATTGTGTCCTGCAGTCTCTGGTCCCATGGGAGCAGCCCAGCTGGACACACACCTGGTCCTAGACCCAAGGTCAGCCTTGAAATCACAGCATCGGACAATGGCTAGAGGGGAAGCTGTTTGAGCCTGAGACCTAAGGAAGGCTGGTCGTTTTTCTGTATGTCATGGTTCTCATATTGTCCTGTGTGTTGTGAGTCCTTTGTTGTTTTTATTTTTCCCATTGTTATGCCTGAAATGCTATTCTTCCATAAAAGTAAGGTTTTAGATTAGACCAGCTTTTTCCGGCTCAGGGCTACTCTTTCCAGGTGTGCCTCTGCCCACCCCATCCCCACCCCCACCCCTGCCATGCCCTCTCTGGGTGTCCCAGGAGCACCACTGAAGCTGTGGGAGCCACACACCAGACAGCCTGGACTGGAGCGGTGGGTCTGGAGCACTCCACACTGTTTCCTTCTGTGGGAAGCAGTTCGAGACTCTGCTGCAGGTCAGCTGTGACCGGGCTTGTCTTGTTTTTTACACATGCCATCAACACTTTCACTGCCAGCTTTGTTTTGTGTTAAAGTTTACATAAACTTCTCAGGTAGGGGACTGGGGAAAAGGGAGTTTCTTTGGAACCAGAACTCGATAGAAGAGGTGCTGTGGGCTTCAGGATATCTATGCTTCTGCCTCTCCCCGTCCACTGAGACACAGCCCGGCAAAGCCTCCATGCAGGCCCACGATAGCCCTGGTGCCTGAGACGTGGACAGGAGGCACCCTCTCCAGTAACTAGCTCATAATGGGCACCGAATAAAAGTCACCTCATCTAAATGTTCCAGAGCCATTGCTGCTTTCCATGCTGTTATCTCAAAATAAAAAAATGAAAAAAATGAAGCTTTCATTTAAATTGTGCGACTCTGCCATCTTACAGCAGAAGCACTAACCGTTTTTGCATCCGTGTTGCTTTAAAGGCTCCCCTCCTTTTGCTCCTACAGATGAGTGAGCGTCAGCACCTCTTTGAACAGTCTTTCCCAGGAGTCCTGGGCCAGCAGATTTTCCTCACAGGCTATGGTTTCTTTTTTTTTTTTTTTCTTTTTCTATTTCTTTCTTTCTTTGGACAGGCAGAGAGCAAGGAGGAAGCAGGTTCCCCGCTGAGCAGGGAGCCCGATGTGGGGCTCGATCCCAGGACCCTGGGATCATGACCTGAGCCGAAGGCAGAGGCTTCAACCCACTGAGCCACCCAGGTGCCCCTAGGCTATGGTTTCTTAGGGTTGTTTGGGTTTTTTCTCTTTAGCCAGATGGAGGAGGTTCTTCAGAACCTTCCAACTTGCTCTTTCACCTGGCGCCAAGTCTCATGCTGGACTGAGCCCTGGCCTCCTGCTCTCCATCCCCGAGTGTCCTCCCTCCCGGCTGCCCTGTAATGCCAGGGCATCCTGGCATTCCTTCACATCACCTAGGGAGAACCTCCAGTTGCTTCTAGAGCTCCAGGCTTCTGGCTCTTTCCTCGCTCAGCAGTTAAGAAAACCACGTGTGATACGTTTTCAAGCGTGGGCTGGGAGTGGTGAGAACAATGGGCCCAGCCGGCGAGTATAGTAGTTCAGTGGGTGAATGTTTCCTCGGTGCCCGGAATTGCCCCTGGCTGTATCCAGTCCTGGACCTGACCCGTGAAGTGCAGGCGGGGAACTTGTGAAGTGGATGCACACCCCCACCGGATCCATGCATGTGTAGTCCTTGTCAACATTATGAACGAGTTTTTAGTTAGCTACCAATAGATAAAATCAGATTTTGTGAAAAATTCCAGATCTCTGACTTCTCTTAAATTTAAAACCTTGGGCAAACTGAATCTCATTTTTGCTTGGCAGTTGTGTTTTTTGTTTTGTTTTGTTTTGTTTTGTTTTTATAACATATAATGTATTATTAGCCCCAGGGGTACAGGTCTGTGAATCGCCAGGTTTACACACTTCACAGCACTCACCATAGCACATACCTTCCCATGTGGCAGCTGTGTTCTTGAATATTACAGTCTCCTGAAAGTTAGGGACAGAGTCCACTTCCTAACACAGCATCCGGCTTGCTTGGTAAATATTTGTTGAAAAAATGTAATTAATTACACCTAAATATCGTTAACTATTTATTTTTGGTACCAGCGAGAAGATAGAGGAAGATGGATGCAAATTTAATTCAACATGTGTTTTGTGAATTCTGGAGACCTCTCTTTATTCCCAGAAAATACATTCAGAGTCTCATTCTTGTCGAAGCTGGTCAGTAGCATAAACTATCTCTGCACATTGCTAGCACTCCACTCTTAGGGGCACGGGGGACGGTGCTTATTCTAAGGCTAGTTGCTCTGCTTCTTTTAACTGAATTTAGCAAACAGAACTCTCCAACCTGATCATTTTGTAGGGTGAGACTGTTTGACATCTTCAGTGAAGACAAAAGTAACTGGGGCACCTGGCTGTCTCAGTCGTTAGAGCAGCCATTGTTGATCTCAGGGTCGTGAGTTTGAGCCCCACTTGGATGTAGAGATTACTTGTTTAAAAACTTAATTAATTAACTGGTATCACTACAAGGTTAATGTTCCCTCAGAGTAAACACATATTTAAAGGCAGGTACTTCCAGGAAGCCATGTGTTCATCTGGATTAGAAATAAATTGGTGACATTCTTGGTTTTCTGGAACTCTACAGTCTAGTTTCCATCGTCTCCCCAAGAACCATGACTCAGAGTCTCCAGCGCATGCAGAGATCATAGGGCAGTGTGAGGGGTCATGACTGCTCAGGAGGCACCACCATCTAGGGTTTGATTGACATCGAAGGCCCCTTTATTAGTTTGCTAGGGCTCCCATAGCCAAATGCCATAGACTGGGTGGCTTAAACAACAGAAACTGATTTTTTTTACATTTCACAATTTATTTTCATTTTTCTGGAGTCTCTAAGTCCAAGATCAAGGCGTCAGCAGATTTGATTTTTTTCTAAGACCTCTCTTCTTGGCTTGCAGGTGGCCACCTTCCTCCTGTGTCCTTCCATGGCCTTCCCATTGTGAACATGCATCTCTGGTGTGTCTCTGTGTGTCCAGATCTCCTCTTCTGAGGACACCAGTCAGATTGGATTGGGGTCTGCCCTGCCTTATATCAACATAATCACCTCTTTAAAAGCCTTATTTCCAGATAGATACACATTCTGAGGTACTGGGGGCCAGGACTTAAGCGTCTGAACTTAAGGGAAGGGGACATGGTTCAGTCCATAACAGCTACAAATAAATGATGTGGGGTCTTTTTTACTGGGTCAAATAGTCAGTTGGGAGAGCAATAAAAAGCAGGACCAGTTATGATTGGGCTTCTAGTTGTGCCCTAGACAAATCAATTAGAGTATTAGCAAACGCATCCTCTACGTGTTTCCAGGTCCAGCCTTCATCCAGGTACTGGAGCAGTTGCTTCTGAGCCTGAGTAGAGCAAAAGGCAAATGGCTTCAGTGAAGTTGTATTCTATTGTCCATCTGTTATTTTGAGCGGTTGCTGTAAGGAAAGAATTAAGAATGAAAACAGCTACTAGCAGTGCCAGAACACAGGCTACCCTCTGGCAGCTTTCTGCAGGGCCAGGTGCTCACAGGAATCACTGTAAGCCCTCTAGGACAAGGGACAAGGATGGGAGGGCTCTACCTTCCTGGGCTGGATTCTTGCCCTCCAGTAAAGCTGTAGGTGGGCTGCCCATGTGGCTACCACTGCACCAGGTGGCCCTATAACAGGAACTGAGAGCTGGGGCTGCAGATGAATCCTGAAGACGGTCATATTTGCAACATATGGTGTTAGGAGATATACTCACAATCAATATTTTACTTGCATTTCTGCTTCCAGAGATCATGTTTAGGTTTTTGAATGTGAAGAAACTAATGAAAAAGTGGGAGTAGGAATTAAGAATGCTTTAGGATCAGATTTTTTTTTTTTAAGATTTTATTAATTTATTTGACAGATCACAAGTAGGCAGAGAGAGATGGAGAAGCAGTCTCCCTGCTGAGCAGAGAGCTCCATCCCAGGACCCTGAGATCATGACCTGAGCCGAAGGCAGAGGTTTAACCCACTGAGCCACCCAGGCACCCCTAGGATCAGACTTTTGTGATGGTGTTTGAGATAGTGGCATCCTAAGGTTTGTTTTATTTTGTATATACAAAAATGTATATACTCAGGAATAATCAAACAAGACAATAGAAGATGGTTTGTCTTCATCAGACAATCAGCTCAACATTCTCCCTTGGGTCTGAATATCTCCTCTTGTCAGCTGCCCCGGCATAACATGGCATCAGACAAGCCCGCCTCCCCGCGTAACTCGGTCCTGCTTGCATCGGCAGGCAGCCGCAGTGCTCAGGCAGGTGTGTGCTCAGGACAAACAGTTTACATACAGTCCTGAAGCTGTGTCAGCACCGTTTACAGGACTGCTTTCCAAAATACATTGTCCACGGTCTCATCTTCAACAGTATTTGCTAAATTTGATACTGAGTTTAGTCTTTGATTTACAATGTGAACAGTTGTAGACTTCACTGCCAGCCCTTCCTGACACCTCACTCTCTCATACCTTTTTGGTGTCTTACTGTTGAATCTCTTGATCACCTTCTCTTTGAAACAAGATGGAGTGATGATTTCAGGCGCATTGAGCAAAAGAATGGATAATGAATGAATGTAGTCAACTTCCCTATAATTGCCGATAGCAAACTTGATCTTCTGAAGAACCCAGATTGTCTGATCCCCCTGCAATAGAGGTATCAAAAGATCAGCAAAACTGAAACCTGTATAAAAACAGGTCAGGGTTTCTTAAAGCTCACTGTGTATCAGAATCACTGGCATTTGTGTCAAAATGCAATTCTGATTGGTAGGTCTAAGAGTGGAGCCGGCTGTTCTGCATTCCTGACAAGCTCCCAAGTACGGACAGTGCTTCTTGGGGCAAGGGAGTAGGTAACTGTCCCTTGAGAGGACCATCTGTAGCCACCTGCCTGCCTTAAACGTTCTCCAGTGTTCTTCATAGTAGTATGTCCCGCAGAACTAAAAATCACTGATTAAAAATCTCCTGAAGGAGAGGAC
Source organism: Meles meles (assembly GCF_922984935.1). Taxonomy (NCBI): domain Eukaryota; kingdom Metazoa; phylum Chordata; class Mammalia; order Carnivora; family Mustelidae; genus Meles; species Meles meles. Next base: position 12,805,008 of record NC_060086.1, read on the forward strand.
TAGTTTTCAGCTGGAGAAAGAGCCATGGGAGCATGTGAGTAGGAACGTGGAAACAGTAGAAGCAGTAAAATCTGGAGACTTCCGATGGGTGATGTACCAGCAAAACTGTTGTGCTGTTTTCCACAATAAAAATATGTGAAAGACATTGGGGCGCCTGGGTGGCTCAATGGGTTAAAGCCTCTGCCTTCGGCTCAGGTCATGATCCCAGGGTATGATCGATTCCATGATCGATTCCTGGGATCTAGCCCCGCATCAGGCTCTCTGCTCAGCAGGGAGCCTGCTTCCCCCTCTCTCTCTGCCTGCCTCTCTGCCTACTTGTGATCTCTGTCTGTCAAATAAATAAAATCTTTATTTGTGAAAGACATTCAAAGACATTCATTCCATAACTGGGCTTGTCAAACCTTGTGAGCTGGGAGAGTAAAAGGAATGAGGGATTGGAAGAATAGTGGCACACTCATGCTGTTCATCAGGCGGTGTTTCTCGATTGCGATCCATGCGGGTGGCCCTGTCGCTGTGCCTTCTGAGCTGGGACTCTTCCCCACGCACTGCTTTTCATGCCAGTGTCGAGGTGACCTTGTTTTCCTTTGACCTTATTTTCCTCCCTTCTCTAACCCGCACTCTCCACTCATATCTCCTGTGCCCAAGAGAGACTTTTCCTTTTTGTCGTACTTCAGTAGTAGCAGGAGGGAATGACTGAAAGCCCACCTTTGCTGTTACTCTGAAAAGGCTTTTTATTTGTGTGTGTATGCTTTTTACAGGGTGGAAGGGTTTTTTTTGTTGTTGTTTCTGTTTTTAATGAGAAGGTGAAAAAATGCCAGCGTGGGCAGCAGCTTTCTCTTTGTAAGCCTGCTACATACATGGCACTTGTGAAGTATGGGATCACCTTGGCTTCCAGCTAAGGTCAAGGATAGGACTTTCCTTCCAACACTAGAGAAAGGGGACTGTCGTCTGCAGCACATGGGCAAGCCATGTTACTCTTGGTTTTCTTGTCCTGCTTGACAAGAATTAAACAGCCCATCATTATTATACCTCCTCAGCTGATACCAGAACAGAATTAGTGAATTTTGAGGTGGCCAAGAAGGATCAAAAGTGATTACGCAGCTCCCCCCCCCTTTTTTTTAAGTAGTCTTCACACCCAGCGTGGAGCCCAACATGGGGCTTGAACTCACCACCCTGAGATAAAGACCCAAGCTGAGATCAAGAGTCAGAGGCTTAACCGACTGAGCCACCCAGGTGCCTCAAAAGTAATCACACTCTCAAATTTGCTTTACCTTTGTTCTTTCTGCGAAGACAGAATTCTGGCTCCTCATGACGTCAGTGTGGAAGAAATGTGAATTCTTTGGAGGAAAGTCATCTGAAAAACCTTGACAAGTGTGTGGTCCCCTTGATTCCCATCCCTTTACCCGGAGCTAACTGTGTGGCTGAGGACACACGAATGGTTTATAAACGGATTTCTACTCCCTGGGGCATTGAGGAATGCCCTGAACTCAAATGAGCTTTGTGGGCAAATGTAGTCCAAGCAGAGTATTTCCAGGGTTCACAGCTGAAGGATTAGGCCCTCTCATGTGGAGCTATCCCTAATATCGTAAGCCTGAAGAGAGCATGTGGTTTGATGACATCAGGTACAGCAGACGGCACCCAGCACTCTGCTTCAGCCTCAGTGAGCGCTTGGTAAATACTGTACGTGGATGGTGTCCTCACAAGCTCTGCCCTGCAAACCATACGAGCAGAAGAGGCAGAAACAGAAAAACAGACATACGCAGGTTACGTGCAAGTATAGAAAACAGGCCCTGGGGAACAGTCAGGCTTGTTGCTGTATTCTAATTCTTAGGGGATTGGACACAGAAATGGCAAAGTAGTCAAAGGTTTCTCAGGAAAGCAGAGCCCGCTAGTGATGTCAGCACTCAGAAGGACTGCTTCCGAGTGCCAGGCATCTTCGCCGAGGCCATGTATTTTCTCATGTGATCTTTATACTTTTCCAGGGAGATCTGAAGAATAAGTGTTTGAGAAGAGACCAGGGAGACAGCCCATAGCATAAATAGCAACAAATTGTCTTAATGTCTAAAGCCTGGGCTCTTTCTGCTATATTGTGCTGTCTTCATTCCTTTCAGGAGTTGGGACAGCAGGTGGGGAAAGCCGGTGGGCTTCAAAAATAAAAATAGAGGGGTGCCTGGGGGGCTCAGTGGGTTAAGCCTCTAGGCCTTCGGCTCAGGTCATGATCTCAGGGTCCTGGGATCCAGCCCCGCATCGGGCTCTCTGCTCAGCAGGGACCCTGCTGTTCCCCCCCGCCACCCCCCTGCCTCTCTACCTACTTATGATTTCTATGTCAAATAGTTAAATAAAATCTTTAAAAAAAAAAAGGAAATCCATGGGGACTTCCTTGTTACCAGCCCAGAAGTGCACCTGAAACCACACTTCAGAAGCCATTTACTTAATTTCCTTTATGTCATTTTTTCCTCCATTCTGTCTACCCAGAGTGGTGAGTCGTAAAATCCTTTCAACAGAACGTGTTTGTATGTCTTTCTCTAGGCACAGGAACCAAAAGGCAACTAGAGAGATTACAGTGTTCAATAAAGAGTGAGAAGCCACTGAGGAGGCTTCTGCCTCCTCATAAAGTCCAGTTCTGAAAGAGGAAATGAACATCATTAGAAAAAGAGCAGGATCGAGGGCTCGGCAGGGAGGGTATCGGGAAGATAGAGAAAGGCAGATGCGCATGGCCTGTCCAGGAGTGCCAGGGAGAAAGCAGCTGCTGCAGAGAAAAAATGTGGAATGCTGTGTGCCTCCCCTGCCTGCTTTACTGTCGCTTTGTTTCCCACCCTGATCCTGCCACTCCTTTAAGAACCTATTCTCCTGTCCCCAAGTTTTCTAGAAGTCACTGTTCAATCTCGTTATCAAGAAGGATCATATCATGTAACCCACTTTTTAACAACTCAATGCAGGCTCCACTCTTACACATCCACTCCCCAGCACGGCTGCGGACAAGCCCAGCTTTGCCAGAAAGAGCATATTGATACGTTCCACCCTGAATGTCTATCTAGTTCCTTGTTTGGTTAGAGCTGATGTTTGTGGTTCTGGGAAACGGCTACTACAAACTTGTGATCTTACATTTCATGAATGTTGCAGTTCTAAATCATTGTTAATTAACGGAATTTGAGCCAGAAATTATCTGAGTGTTAGCTAGTGGTTGGATGGGGCTCAGAGTTAGGTCCGTTACTTGTACCTTTCTTGGTTCCAGGAAGCTCACCATTTGCAAGGGCTTTGGATTCTGTCACTCTAGGACTACAAAATGATGGAAATTCTGTTTTGAATTTTACAAGATATCACCAGAGGAATGTAGGAAAAATGTGCCTTATTACTTAGGCCAAGAGAGATGGATATAGAATTATAAACTAGCCCAAAAGATAAAGCTTGCCAGTCCCTAGTGCATATCCATTTCTTTTGCTCCCTCTTTCCTTTGTCATCTTTCTATTTTAGAAACCCAGTCTAGTACTTTAATGACCCCCTCACTGAGAAGCTTCCTGGTCCTCCCTTTGTCAGCCCTGCATACCACTTCTGGAGCACCCTGGGGCTCTGACCTGTGCCCCTGTGCATCTGTCCCCACCTGCCACGGTGATCTCATCCAAGCTGTGTCTTTAATCGCCTTCCACATGCCAGAGCTTCCCACACCTGGGCTCAGACCATACCTCCTAGGCAGTTCTTAGAAATCCCCTGCCTGATCTTTAAACCTGTCAATGCTTTCTTCAAGAGTAACTCCATTCTTGAGTCCTGGGGGGAAAACATGCCCTCATTTTGGAAAGGTAAGTTATTGACTTTATTTAAGTTAGAATTGTGGTAAGCTACACTTCTCGAGAGAGGGCTTCATTAAAATTCACGGACTCTTCAAACAGGTGAATATAATGACACCTGGGCACCAGATCTCAAAAGACTTGTAACATGCCTGGGTCTCCCACTGCACTGACCCCGTGGGCTGGGTTTCATGAGCAAGCCTGTTGATGAGAACTGACTGAGTATGTCCCAGCCAGAGGGAAGCTTGTCATCTGGCAAATTGAGAAAGACATAGGCACCTTTCTCCACCGCCATAACTAAAGACTGGTGTTGGTCTGAATGGCACTCTGCCTGGACTGGAAGATCCACCCACAGAAAAACAGTATAAGGTGAAGAGACTGACTGAATACTCCCACAGTCCCCACAGACCTGTCTGCCAAGAAAGAGTGTGCCATCCCCACCATGGTGTTGGCCTAGTAGGTGAAGATAATCAGGTTATGAAAGGTCCATTGAGGTCAAGCCAGAGCAGATTTTACAATAATCATATTTGAGAAGAATTTTCCACAGCCGCCTTTTTTCATCTTCCACACTGAACTGGTAGCAGGAGCTAATCTGAAAAGCCTTTGAAGTTTCCAGAATAGTTAGCATTACAGTCTGTGATGCTCTGTCCTCCAACAGAAAACTAGAGATTTGCCTTCAGATCATTCTATTCTTATTTGAGACCCAGTTCTAAAATGCTTAGTTGTCTGGTTTTCAACTGTTTAACAGATCGATGGGGAGAAGGAGGAAGTGCATCAGGTAAGCATAGAAACAGCAGCAAAAAGGGGTCACCTGAAAGCAGGGAAGAAACCATCCAGTCCAAATAGGAAGACTCCAAGGGGGCAGTGGCCTGGGGAAATTTGGGGTAGGGACAGACTGCCCAAACACGTTTTAGACTCCAGTGGCTTCCCCGCTTACAGCTCAGAGTCGTGGATGTACTACAGGACCATAACTGTGCATAATCAGGAAAAGATTGAATTCTGTTCCATCCTATAAGAATTCCATCCCAGGTGGTTTAAAAATGCAAAGTCCTAATATGTATAAAGCTGTCCAGGAAATCCAGAACCACGTGTATCCCAGGATCAGAGATTCCATGAGGTCCTCTCACTTGCCGGACCCCATCTTTCTGAGTATATGCTAATTCTTACTAGTTTGATTTTTTACTATTCAGAGTTTTTTCAGAGTTTTTCAAATTCTAAAACTGAGTCGTTTTTAGACAAAGTCAATGAAGTAAATCCGCAAACCTAACCAAAGTAGAAGCATTAGTGAAAGATCCACCCCAGAATACACCTGTACTTACGTACTTGTGCCCTGTTGGTAGTGCTTTCCCTTCTGATTCGTGAAGATGGTCGTTAATCCAGTTATTCTACACCTGTTTTTAAAGCTAGGGAGGATAAGGGCAGTAAGAGCAGTTTGAACCCAAAATGTAGGGGGCAGACAGTGTGTTTAGTCTGGGAGTGAGAAGAATTTTCACTGGAACCAAGGTGAGGAATCTGAGTCAGCCACACTCCTTTGTAGGGTACTCCATTAGAATCAACTGTGCGAGACCCCCTTTTGTTTTATTTTCTTCTTCATCTCAATCCCTGCTCCTACCTCCATGCCTTAGACACCCACTTTAAGCATTTTGTATGTGTCCCCAAATGTGTGTATTCCTTGAGAAAATAGAATGTGAGCATGAATGATTCTCATCATGTAAATGGTGTGTGCTGTAGGTCTGTTTCTTTTCTTTTTTATTTTATTTTACTTACTTATTTGACAGGGGTCACAAGTAGGCAGAGAGGCAGGCGGGGGTGGTGGGGAGGCGGGCAGGGGTGAGGGGGAAGCAGGCTCCCTGCTGAACAGAGAGCCTGATGCGGGGCTCCATCCCAGGACCCTAAGATCATGACCTGAGCTAAAGGCAGAGGCTTTACCCACTGAGCCACCCAGGTGCCCAGTCTGTTTCTTTCTTCATTGCATTTTGAAATATATTTAAAGGGGCACCTGGGTGGCTTAGTCAGTTAAGTGTCTGACTTAAGCTCAGGTCATGAACCCAGGGTCCTGGGATCAAGTCCCACATCAGGCCCCCTGCTTGGCAGGGAGCCTACTGTTCCCCCTGCCTATGCTCTCTCGTTCTCTCTGTCACATAAAATATATATATTAATATTTATATATTAATTATATATACAATTTTTTGTGTGTGAGTGTGTGTGTTTTTTTTAAGCCCAGCTTAAAAAATTCTCCCAGCCTGTTGCCAGATCAGGCATGCACAGGAATGCCACGATGGCCTTCATCCCTGCTTCTCGGGTCTGGGTAGCAGGGCCTGGTTTCTCTACTGCCTCACAGTACATTCTCAGACCTAGGCTTAGATAAAAGCACATGTATGTACAAAAAAATATTTTTTTTCTGACTTAGGCAAGGAAAAAGTGGCAAAAGTGTATATACTATCTACTTGGGAACCCATAAAGGGACACTGAGTAGGCTATTGGGTAAGGGACATTAATTAGCATTTATTTGCTTTTCCCTTGTGGGAAACCAAATCACTGAGGGAGCAGTAGACGTGACTCGCAGAGGAAAGCCACCAAGGCAAGGCCTCACAGAGAGGCAGTGCTATAATCGGGATGGGGTTTCTCCAAACACAGTCCGTATGCCTGCTGTAACAGTACCCCTGGTCTGTAGGGGAGCCCAGTGTCAGGATCCGCATCTTTTTTTTTTTTTTTTAAGATTTTTTTTTATTTATTTGACAGAGAGAGAGATCACAAGTAGATAGAGAGGCAGGCAGAGAGAGAGAGGGAAGCAGGCTCCCTGCTGAGCAGAGAGCCCGATGCGGGACTCGATCCCAGCACCCTGGGATCATGACCTGAGCCGAAGGCAGCGGCTTAACCCACTGAGCCACCCAGGCGCCCAAGGATCCGCATCTCTTATTAGCAGCCCTGGTGAGTCTTGTGCACGTAGAAAGTAAGTGCCAGGGCCAAAGGTGTGTCTGGCACTACTGGTCCAGAAGCTGAATTTCCTCCTACTGACCCAAACCAGATCCACACGTTGAGGTTGAGAGAGAAACCAAAATGCTAGCTCAGTCACAGAACAGTCGCATAGACACTCAAATTGGCCTTCCGGCACATGTTGTCTGTCCCCACGTGCACATCTGAGAGGGAGCCCACGGCCAGTTGTCGCTGCTGCAGGATGGTAGCTGTGACAAGGCCAGAGATGCTCGAGCTGGCCAGTGCCCTTCCCTCTCCCTTGGAGTGTGGTCAGACTGGCACATTCCTGATTTCCCCTTTTCCTAGCCTTAGGTAACATTTTCCCACTCCTCAGATTAGTGGGAGCTGCAGCTGAGGCTGGTGTGCTCTTTTCAGTCACACATTCTGTGTGTCCTGTGTGATTCGTGGCGTTGCTCCTTGAGCCCTCCTGCCACTTGTCTGTCTTCCCCAGAAAAGCTGCAACATTTCTCATGTTAATACTGAGAGCGAGGGTAACTTCTCCCTGGGGTCTGGGCCGTGAGGGCCTTTACTTTTATTGTCTGCTTCTCCTCAACATGCCTGCCTCGCCCGCCAGTGACGTGAAAATAGAGATGTGGTCTGGAAGCATACTGTACTGTGGGGATAACATCTTTAGGTTTTGCCTGAAATCTGGAGCCACTCCCGGGGCTTGGTGACCGTGGAGTCTGAAAGCTAGCAGGCTTTGCTGGCTGCTCCTGCCAGGCCAAGGTTCCTACAAGCTCCAGGAAGACCAGGAGTAGTCCTTACAGTGAGCAAGGATGAGATGTGCTTGGGCTTCTTTCTCCCCAAGTCCTAGCAGTGTTTACTTTCGAAGTTTGAACTGCTCGATGATTAGATTCACCACTTCCTAATACATGGCTTTGCTGTGAGCCCTCCTGAAAGCTGTTGTTCTGCAGTGTTCCTCACTGAAAGCAGTAGCTCCGGGGTAAACCAGAGGTGGGGCCGTTTTTAAATTCCACACAGTGTTTCCTGGGAGCTCCTATTGAGAAAGAGCCTCTCCTTAGGTGAGAGCCTGGGTGGCTCAGTCCGTTAATTGTCCGCCACCGGCTCAGGTCCTGATCCCAGAGCCCTGGGATCAAGTTCCACATCAGGCTCCCTGCTCAGCAGAGAGTCTGCTTCTCCTCTCCCCCTGCCCCCCCAACCCCACTCATTCTCCCTCTTTCTCTCAAATTTAAAAAGAAACTTTTTCGTTTGGGGTACCTGGGTCACTCAGTTGAGCATGCCACTCTTGACTGGCTCAGATCATGATCTTGGGGTTATGAAATTGAGCCCCGTGTTGTTGGGCTCCCCACCAAGCAGGGAGTCTGCTTGAGATTCTGTCTCCCTCTCCCCCTGCTACCCCTGCCCCACACTCCCCCCAGCACATGGGCACTCTTTCTCAAAATAAATAAATAAGTCAGTCTTTTTTAAATAACAGACTTTGGGGGGAGCACCTGGGTGGCTCGGTCCATTAAGTGTTTGCCTTCAGTTCAGGTCATGATCCCGGGGTCCTGGAACTGAGTTCTGCATTGGTTTCCTTGCTCACCAGGGAGCTTACTACTCCCTCTGCCTGCTGTTCCCCCAGCTTGTGTGCTTGCTTGCTCTCTCATGTGTGCAAATAAAAAATGTCTTTTGAAAAATTAAAACTTTTTGGTTCATGAATGAATGAATGCTAAGTTAACAGCTTTCAAACTATTTTGAATGTGACCTACCATAAACCGTAAAACCACTGTGTATGGAAATATACTTGTATATAATCAGAACAGTAGTTTTACGGAACAGGTACCTGACATGTGGAGTGCACTCCAGTATCTTCTTTTCTGTTGTAGTTTGAAAAATAAATGAACAAATAATAAACACTGGTCATAATTTACTAAAATGATTTCACGACCCACCAGTGTGTTGGAATTCAGAGTATAAACATCATAGCTCTAAGGGACTCTGGTTCCACAAACTCGTGCTGTTGTGTTGAGCATCTCCTGTGGGCAAACCCCTTTGGACTGGCTTAGTCATGACCCCTGCCCTCTTGCCCTTTCAGCCCTCTCAGAGGCAGACAGGATGGCTCACAGCAGGAAGGTTCTCCATGAAAAGGGTATGGGCACATAGGGGTTCTTTGGGACTCACCTACTCAGACCCTTGTAGAGAGAATCCTCTTCAAGTCAACCTCTCTTTACTCTGGGCACATGCCACCAGTCCCTGTCGTCGCCTCCCAGGTGATCTCCTTTTACTGGCCTTCCCACCTCACTCCAATGGCCTGGAATGCTTTAGGCCAGACATCACAAAACTCATTTCCTCACCTTCCTCAGATCTTTCCTTAAATACACCTTCTCAGGGAGGCCTTCGCCAACCACCCACTTTATAATCGTGAAATATCTGTGTACCTCAGCACCCCAGAATATTCTTCCTTCCTGTAATTATCTCCTTAGCACATAAAATCCTGTCTTATATATATTTTACTTATTTAGCATAAATAAGTAAACTTTTTTTTTTAACATAAATAAGTAAACTGGAGTTACCCCCAGTAACTCCCATGAAGGCAAGGGTTACATTTATTCATTTTTCTTCCCCAGTGCCCAGAGCAATAGTCATAGTACCTAGTAGGAACTCACCTATTTGTCTCAAATTTCTATATAAATATCCACCTCCTGGCATTGATTTTTTTTTTTTAAGATTTTATTTATTTGACAAAGAAAGAGGACAAGCAGGGGGAGCAGCAAAGGGAGAGCGATAAGCCCGCTCTCCGCTGAGCAGGGAGCTTGATGTGGGACTCGATCCCAGGACTCTGGGATCATGACCTGAGCCAAAAGCAGAGGCCTAACCATCTGAGCCACCCAGGCGCCCCCTGGCATTGATCTTGTTCCTATTAAATGGGCATTCGTGAGAAACAGTGAAATCAGTATTTGAGTAACTTCGTAAAGGGATTGGTATTTTTGTTACTCTGGTAAAGGTAAAATCCCAGAAAGTCTTTACATCCCACTTTATCTCAAAAGTCCTGATCCCCAGGCACCTGGGTGGCTCAGTGAGTTAAAGCCTCTACCTTTGGCTCAGGTCATGATCCCAGGGTCCTGGGATCTAGCCCTGCATCAGGCTCTCTGCTCAGCGGGGATCCTGCTTCCCCCTCTCTCTCTGCCTGCCTCTCCACCTTCTTGTTATCTCTGTCTGTCAAATAAATAAATAAAATCTTTTTTTAAAAATAGTCCTGATCGCCGTAGCAGAGTGAAAAAGCAGACCGCTGTGATCATGATGTCGCTGGTTTTCCCAGTCTGGATTTCTCAAGCATTGCCCTCTACGGGGCAGGGTGACTCTGGAAATCTTGGTGCCTTTTTAGCTTTCTGTCCTAGGGGGCAGCATTAGCACAGAAACCAAATGCGAAGCCGCCCGTTCCAATTTGTCACTTAATCCTAGTGAATCTAAAGGAAAGGAATGCTTGGCTTCTTCCTAATCTGCAGGAGTAAGGTTTAGAGATTTCTTTTTTCAAAGTCAGCTTGTATCTAGAAATGGGAAAATACGCATCCAAGACACACAGGTTTAAAAATTAATATATGTATATATAACCTTCAAAAAATAATAACAGTGAAATCTTTCCCAGAGAGGTTTTTTCTTTTTTTTTTTTTTTAAGATTTTATTTATTTATTTGACAGATCACAAGCAGACAGAGAGGCAGGCAGAGAGAGAGAGGGAAGCAGGCTCGCTGTCAAGCAGAGAACCCGATGCGGGACTCGATCCCATAACCCTGAGATCATGACCTGAGCCGAAGGCGTGGCTTAACCCGCTGAGCCACCCAGGCGCCCCGAGAGGTTTTTTTCTTTCTTTTTTTTTTTTTTTTTTTAAGATTTTATTTATTTATTTGACAGAGAGAGAGATCACAAGTAGGCAGAGAGAGAGGATGAAGCAGGCTCCCCGCGGAGCAGAGAACCCTATGCGGGGCTCGATCCCAGGACCCTGAGATCATGACCTGAGCTGAAGGCAGCGGCTTAATCCACTGAGCCACCCAGGCGCCCCCCGAGAGGTTTTTTTCTTAAGTATTGCTGCCCAGAGGTGTTGCCTGGCCATGCCAAGATTTGAATTTCTACAGTTAGAAATCAGAAGGTTGGGTGGCTCAGTTGTTGAGCATCTGCTTTTGGCTCGGGTCTTAATCCCTGAGTCCTGGGATCGAGCCTCACATCCGGGCTCCCTGCTCAATGGGAAGCCTGCTTCCCTCTCCCACTCCCCCTGCTTGTGTTCCCTCTCTCGCTGTGTCTCTCTGTCAAATAAATCTTTAAAAAGAGAGAAAGAAATCAGAAGGTTCTTCTGCCTCAGAGGGATGATTTACTTTGAGAAAAAGAAATCCCTATAAGGAGAGCATGACTTCTTATGGAGATGTGATGTCATCAGATAATTACAGGACATCATTAAAATAATTAATGCTCGCATTGCGTTCTTTAAGAAAAATAGCCCCGGGCAGGCTTGGACTGTCTTTGTTCTGGTAGGTGAAAGCTAGGAACCTGTGGTCTGACCTCAGGTGCTAACTGACCTTGAGCTCTGGGTGGTTGAGGGAGAGAGCCAGGCTGATGGATTTTTCAGTCCTGACTTTCTCACAGACACAAGTTAATAGGCACTGCTGTTTGCAAAGCACCTCCCCAAAATGAGAGATCCGTTTCCACATACTGAAGTTATAGGTGAAAGGCAACAGAGAACATCAGAATTGAAGTAGATGGAGTGCTTTCTCAGGCACCATCTGCAGGCATTTGACCATTAGTTTCTTGGTAATAACTGGTTTTTATAATTTTGTGCACATAACCTGTGTCCTTAAGGCACAAGCTGTAATGACTTAACCTGAAAGGGTTTTGGTTGTTTTTTTTTTTTTTAATAATATTGATTTTTGGGGGGTGCGCCTGGGTGGCTCAGTGGGTTAAAGCCTCTGCCTTTGGCTCAGGTCATGATCCCAAGGTCATGGGATCGAGCCCAGCGTCTGGCTCTCTGCTCGGTGGGGAACTTGCTTCTCCCTTTCTCTCTGCCTACTTGGGATCTCTGTCTGTCAAATAAATAAAATCTTTAATGATGATGATTTTTAAGTTTTATTAAATCCAGTTGATTTTTTTTTAAGTAAGCTCTGTACCCAACGTGGGACTTGAACTCATGACCCTGAGTTTGAGAGCCATATGCTCTACCGACTGAGCCAACAAAGCCGCCCCCCCAAAATGTCTTATATAGAGTAAGAACTTAATTTTCTCATGAGCTTATCATTGTACTTTCCGTGATTATAAATATGAAGACCTGATAAGGAGGAGATAATGTTCTTTGGGGAAGGGGCTCATTTTACTAAAAGATTTCAAATGCCTTTTTTACATATAAAATGCAGAAGTCCCAGGAGCAAGGGTGGGAGGTGTATTTGTAACTCCAGCATGCAGAGGAATGTGCTTTGTGTTCACTAGCCTTTATCTCTGCAGTTTGTTATATATTCACTACCTCCTGTGGGTCAGACCTAGTGCATGACCCTGGAAATCTCAAGACACCTGAGACCTTGTGTGCTAGGCTGTAAGCACCTTGTGATCCAGAATTCTGCTGGTTTATTCACCAGTGCAGTCCCATGTGACACAAAATATAAAATTGATTAATTGAACCTTCCGCTCCAGGTCTGTCTGTAGTGATCAGCAGAGCGTAGTCTTCGCCTGCAAGCAGGGCTTGGCTCCTTGGAGATGTGATGTAATCAGATAATTACAAGACAGAAGTGCTGTTACAGAGTGGGAGCCAAGCGCTCCAGGAGTCCAGGGGAAGAGTGCCAACTCTCACCCAGGTCTTTTGGGTCTTGCAGAGCCCCTAGTGTTTGAAATGAGAACTGACGGGTAGGTGTTGCCAGAAGGAAAAGGACATCTCAAACGAGCATTGCCAGATTGAGGGTGTTAGGTGTGTGTCACTGACTGGAGGCCAACCGTGCTGGCCCTGGACTCCAGCTGTGGATCAGCCATGAGGCCCCCAAGGGCTGCTTCTCTGAGTTCCTCTCCCGTTCTCCCTCCACCCCCTGCTTCCACGATGCCAGATTCCCTTCAGGTTCACACTGGAACGCCACCCAGGCTCGAGGCTGTCTTTCACACCACTGTCAAAGGGCGGCCTCCCACCCCCACTCGTGCCTGGAGTGTTCGCGGTCTTCCTGCAGAGTGGACCTTTATCTACTTGTCCGTCAGAACATAAACTGTGGAGTGAGACCTCATTTGTTTATTGATCATTCACTAGGAATAGAGTCTGGTCGAAGTGTCAGGCTCACTCTCAGGAGGTGTTTATTGAAGGAGGCAAGGGAGGGAAAGGGGGGGGAGTGTTACTCTTCCTTTTAGCGCAGAAATGTCTCCCTTACCAGTCTCAGTGGGAATAAAACTTCACCAGAGCAGTGATGGAAGGATGATGGTCTCAGGCACTGTCATTAGCAAGTCTCTGTACAGCATTGTCCTGGCCACCTTTGGGGAAGTTAGTGGCAGGTGTGTACAAATGAAGGCCCAGGGGCTGAGTGACAGAAGGACCAAGTAAGTGGTACTTGGTTCCGGTGCGGAACACTCCCACTGAGCCCATTTGCACATCTAATGGGAATCTAAAAACACATTTCCTCCGGTGCCCCACCAGACCTGCAGCTGGCCAGGGGTAGCCGGAAAAGCAACTTCCTCGTTTGTGTCCAGTCTAAGATTGCTATGATTTGCAGGTTCCTATCATTATCATTAAGAAATGATATCCTCGGGCTTAATCCTGGCCCACCCTGCCTCTTGCTGGGCCATTCCCAGCTCTCCAGGAAGCACAGGGAAGCAGGCATCCTGCACAGCTGCAGCTTCTTGTCCGCGCCCTCCAGACCCTGACGCTTGGCTCTCTGCGGCTTTGCCGCGCTTTCATCTGCTCTCACACAAGATGCCCATTGTAACCTCAGGGCTTGTCTCATAGCCTCGTGCCCTTGGGTTTTCCAGTAAACAATGACCTGTTCTTGCTAGCAAACCCCATGCTGGCAAGCACTGAGAACACAGTGGTAAGAGCAAGTGGATTTGGAAGCAAGCAGACGGAGTCCATAGCTTCATGGCCTTAAGCAAGTTAATTTGCCTCTCTGAGCCTTCCTTTTCTCATTTACTTTTTTAAAAAAGAATGGAGGAGTAACTTGGTCAGTTAAGTGTCGGCTCAGGTCATGATCTCAGGATTGTGAGATTGAGCCCCTCATCAGGCTCCACGCTCTGCTTGGGATTCTGTTTCTTCCTCTCCCTCTGCCCCTCCTCCCTCAAAAAATACAAATAAATTTTAAATTTAAAAAAGAATGGAAATAATGGTCTAGTACTTCCTTGTCAAGTTGATGTGAATGAGCTGTGTGTGTAAAGCACCGCATGGTGGAAGACATACAGGTTTAGAACCTTGAGCCAGTGCTGGGGGTTAGCAGAAGGGATGTGTGAGTTCAAGACACATGTTAAAGACGCTTCCTGGGGTGCCTGGGTGGTGCCATTGGTTAAGCATCTGACTTTTGGTTTTGGCGCAGGTTGTGATCTCGGTCATGAGATCAAGCCCCATGGTGGGCTCTGCGCTCAGCACAGAGTCTGCTTAGGATTCTCCCCTCCCTCTCCCTCTCTCTCTGACTGCCCCCGAACCCCACCAGTAGTGCACATTCTCTCTTCTGTCTCTTAAATAAATAAATCTTTCTTTTAAGATTCTGTTTATTTGAGAGAGCATCAGAGAGGGGAGGGCTGGAGGGAGAAGCAGACTCCCCACTGAGCAGGGAGCCCAATGTAGAACTCAATCCCAGGACTTCAGGACCATGACCGGAGTTGAAGGCAGTCACTTTAACCAGGCGAGCCACCCAGGCACCCCTAAATCTTTTTTAAAAAGAGAAAAAAGTTGTTCCCTTCCTTAGCATCTGACTGGCTCAGTTGGTGCAGTGTATGACTTTTGATCTCAGGGTTGTGGGTTTGAGCCCCAGGTTGGGTGTAGAGATTACTTGAAATTTGGGGGAGGTGGATTGGGGTGGGCCAAATGGGTGATGGCCGTTAAGAAGGGCACTTGTTGGGACGCCCGGGTGGCTCAGTTGGTTAAGCGGCTGCCTTCGGCTCGGGTCATGATCCCAGCATCCTGGGATCGAGTCCCACATCGGGCTCCTTGCTCAGCGGGGAGCCTGCTGCTCCCTCTGCCTCTGCTCATTCTCTCTGACAAATAAATAAAATCTTTAAAAAAAAAAAAAAAAGAAGGGCACTTGTTATAATGAGCACTGGGCATTGTATGTAAGTGATGTGAATCACTAAGTTCTCCTGAAACTAATACTACACTGTATGTTAACTTGAATTTAAATAAAAACTTGGGCATAAAGTAAAATGTATTTTTTTTTAATGATGCTCCCATACATATAGACAGCATTTCAGTGGGCAACTCATGTAGAGAGCCAAAACTGGAATTCTGTCTGCTTGTCAAAATAAAGTCCTTTTCTGAATCCATATTGGAAAAGTGCTTCTCTAGCACTTTCTCTCTTCTCCTAACAAGAAAAGATAGGCCCGTTGCCATTTCCCCAGTCACAGGCCGGCCCTCCTCCTGCCAGGCTCAGTGTTGGTACAGCTTGGTTCAGGAAGTAGGTCATAGCCTTGTTGGTGGAGGGCTATGAGGAGCTCTGGCCAGGAATCCAATCCAGACCCCAGGGCATGTTTCCCTAGAAGTTATTTACTTGGCCCAAGTTGTAGTGGGGAGATGGCTGTAAGATCCTAAATCTAGTCTCCACCACCAGGACCCATTCCCTGCCTGCGCAAACAGCGTGATCTTTTGAAAATGTAACTCAGATCATTGCATTTCCCACACACGCCTTGGCTTTCCAGACTCTTCTTCCAGCCTCAGTGCCTGCAGCAGGAAGTAGCAGGAAGCAGGATTCACTGGCCACTCCAAGCCCTGCCCCTTGAGCTCCAGCCAAATCAACTTCCTCTGTGCTCCTGCAGTGAGACAGACAGGTCCTCTCCTGCATCAGAGCCTTCACATGCCGCCCCACCCACCCCCAATTCCTGGCAGACTTTGCAACACCCTTCAGGGCTCTGCTTCCATGTCACATCCTCAAAAAGGCTTTCTTGGTCTCCAAGCTACTGTAACTGCTGTTTTGCCCTTAGAGCACCTAGTGCTATTCCTCTGAAATGTTCCCATCACTGTTGTAGCCATGTCCTGTTTGTTTCGTATTTCTCTTCTTCATTAGAACATACACTTCAAGGGGTTGTTGCAGGGCGGGTGGAGGCACCTACGTGGCTCAGTCAGTTGAGCATCTGGCTCTTGGTTTTGGCTCAGGGTGTGATGGAGTCATGGAGTCAAGGCCTGCAACGGGCTCCATGCTCAGCACAGAGTCTGTCCCTCTCTCTCTGCTCCTCCCCCACCACCCACTTGCATGCTCTCTCTCTCTCTCTCTCTCTCTCTCTCTCCCTCCCTCCATATCTCTCTCTCTCTCTCAAATAAATAAATAAATTTTTTTAAGATTTTATTTATCTGACAGAGAGAAAGACAGCAAGAGAGGGAACACAAGCAGGAGTGGGAGAGGGAGAAGCAGGCTACCCGCCAAGCAGGGAGCCTGATGCGGGGCTCAATCCCAGGACCCCGGGATCATGACCTAAGGCGAAGGCAGACGCTTAACAACTGAGCCACCCGGCGCCCCTAAATAAAATCTTTAGGGGAAAAAAAGTAATGGGGTGCATGCCTGGCTCAGTTGATAGAACACATGACTCTTGATCTCAGGGTCATAAGTTTGAGCCCCACATTGGGCATAGAGCTTTCTTTTAAAAAAAAAAGAGAGAAAAACATAGAAATTGAGTCTAACTTGCTTATAGCTATCCCCAGCATCTCATACAGCATATGACAAGCAATAGGACAGTATCAGGAGTGAATAAGAGCGCCTGGGTGACTCAGTCAGTCGAGCGTCCAATTCTTAATTGGTTGTGAGATCAAGCCCCGTATCATGCTCCGTGCTGAGTGCAGAATCTGCTTGGGATCCTTTCTCTCCCTCTCCTCCTCCCTTCCTCGTGTGTGGGTGTGCTTGCTCGCTCTTTCTCTCTCAAATAAATTAATAAATAAGAATAAGTAAGTTAGTCTAAAATTAAACTTACATTCGCACCTCTTCTTCCCACCGTCACTCAGATCTGCTGCTCCTGCATCACTTGATTCAAGTTCATGTTTCCACCAGCCTAGCGGTGTCATAAATCGGAATCCCAGAATCACTGCAGGCTTCTCTCACCCTGTCTCTTCCATAGACTCTTCTAGTTGCTGCTCAGCCATCTTCCCACCTCTGGTCTAGCTTCTTCCATTCATCAAAGCTTTTGGAAAAACAAGCCCCTGGACAGATCACTAGCCTGTCTAGGTCCCTTCCGTGACTTTGCAGTATCTAGAGCAGGAGATACACAATATTGTGATTGCTCACTGCATCAGAATTGTGTAGAGCAGAATACCCCCAGTGTGTGTCGGCTACTTATTTATAACCAACTAATTTATTTATAGCTTCTGTTGTAACATACATTGCAGAAAGTACTTCGATATAGAAAGTTTAAGAGGGTGGGATGAAATTATACTTTAATTTTATTTAATGATGTAAAATTCTTTTGTGCTCATTAAAATATTACATTGTGTTTCATTTCATTGTTGGAATGTTTGGGGATCTATTTCTGCATTTTAGATACTTGGCTCTGATGGCTCTTGGAGCTGGGGAAGGCACTTCCCAGAGAGATCTCAGTCCTGATGGGAGGAGCACTGTATGCTTTGCCTGGGTGTTCTCATCCCTCAGATTGTTGTCTTCCTCAGTCACATGAAGCTGCCAACTCCTCCAAGAACTCCTGTGTGACGTAGCTCCTCCCCCTCTTCTTGGCTGTCTTTCTCACGTGTGCACAAGCCTGCATGTGTGCGCACTATTACACTGAAGCACACCATGTACACCCTTACCCTGGGAGAAACAGAAGTTCTCAGGAAAGGCCCCAGTTCTGCTGAATTTTAAATTTGCCCAGTTTTACTGTTTCTCAGGGATTCCAGCATCAGTCTCATGGTCTTAAAATCAGTCTCTTGCTAGACTAAGTTGGTGTCCATTTGTCATCTTGACCTGGAGGTGGGGAAGAAACAGTGACCTTGACAATTGAGAGACAGGTGTGGTCTGAACACACATGGCCCTGTGGCTCCTGGAGTTTGCTAAGCATTTGTGAAGAGTCCGGTTCCTGGGCCTCATCTTTTGATTTAAGGGGTTTGGGGACTAAGAACCCCACCATTTTTGGAGGGCCTGAGATAGCAGAGCTTGAGTGTCAGAGATTCTGTTTGAGTCAGCCGCAGCCTCATGTCCCATATCTAGGTCAGCAACTTCTCTGCCTAAAGAGTGGATCTGGAAGTTTTACTGGAGGAACCATTTAAAAATAAGCGAGCAGTTTCTACTGTGTTCCACTCCCTAGACAAGGCTGGAAGTCCAGCAGGTAAGACGCAGGGTGCACAGAGAGCCAAGCCACTTCAGAGTAGGCCTGGAGGGGCAGTGAGCGAGGAGGACAGTCTGGTGACTTGGACTCTTGGTCTCACCTTCTCTTGGGTTCCTGGCCAGCAGCAGGAAGCTAGCTGTGCATAGGTGAGGTGATGATGGGGGCACTGTCCGCTGGTGTTTGAGAAAGCTGTTGAATGAAGAGCTCTCAGCTCTCTGACAGGGTCGTCTGAAACCAAGCTTAATCTCCTGCCTTGCCCATAGAACAGTATTTAGGCAGCAGAAAGTGGGTGAAGGGGGAGGCTCTGGAGTGTTTTCTTTATATTGGAAAAGCTAAGGCCGAACACCTTGATGCATCTTGAAGACTAAAGGGCACCGTAAAACTTGACCAGGAATCTCTCTCTTGCCGTGAAGAACCCAGACCCACAGCAGTCCTTAGTGACCCCACCCCTGTGCCGATCAGGTGTGATGGCCAGGGTGCGCTTGCGCGGGGTATTGGGAAGTTGCATGCCGAATGTACACTGCCTTCCCATATGGTCCTCAGGACCTTCTCATTAGCCTCATTTTGAAGAACGTAATTTGTGTTAGAAATGTGCAAGAACATTTCTTCTGCCTAATGTTGTTAAAGCATTTGTTGAGTCTAGGAGCAGAGCCTCGCCGTGCTTGAGAGAATTACAATTCAGAGAAATACACACTGTGTTTATAAGAGAACGATGCTTTTTTTTTTTTTTTTTTTAGATTTTATTTATTTGACAGAGAGAGAGATCACCAGTAGGCAGAGAGGCAGGCAGAGAGAGAAGGGGAAACAGTCTCCCTGATGAGCAGAGCCCGATGCGGGGCTCGATCCCAGGACCCTGAGGTCATGACCTGAGCCGAAGGCAGCGGCTTAATCCACTGAGCCACCCAGGCGCCCCGAGAACGATGCATTTTAAAGAAACAACACAGAAAGCTCCAAATGCTAAATTCACCCAGATTGCTATTCTCCTGCCTTACGTTAATTGTGGGTTTCAATGTCTAGCTAGTTAGTCTCTTCAAAAGACATTTCCATTTTATTCTCTGGGAGCCCGGGCCCTTCAGTGAGAAACACCATGGCTGAAAATCCACCCTGGATTTGCCGGAGAATTGCTGTGATTTTGGAAGTAAACGGTGGCATCCTCTTGCTCACAAGTAACTCTGTTTGGCCAGGCCAGCTTTCTGTCACAACTGTGTCTCCCTTAGAAAATGCGTTCTTCCTTACGAAGAAGGTCCCATGAATTAATAACTGCATCACCAGGAATGCTAAAAAAAAAATGCCGCGCATTGTTGTCGAGCTGTCAATTCCTGGTGGGGGTGGCTAGGCCAGTATTGTTCAAAAGGTTAGGATCCAGATACCAGCTCATCTATTCTCCAGCTGTTGTTTATCCTCTGGTTTCCCAGAATAGTCAGGCCCAAAGTCTCTTAAAAACAGGTTTGGGGCTGCTTTACATTTTGGTGTGTAATACTGAAGTCGCTACTTACGTAGCCTCTGTTCACTGGCGGGGAATGTAGGTAGGGTACCAGAGAACATCGTAGCCCTTGGAAGCGGTGGTGTGTGATATCGAATTTCTAATGGGCTCATCTCTACCCCCACCTGCCTCATTCCACTGACTGAAGCCTGTTTACAGTCACATCCATCAAAGGGTTGTTCAGGTTCTTAGCTCCCCCAGCAGTCCGCTTCATTTGTCTATCTTTTTAAATGTAATTTGCTTTTTAATTAGGTGGTGCATGTATATAGTATAAGATTCAAAAGATGATAACAGCCTGCAGTAAGAAATCTCACCCCTGCCTTCCAGCCACTCGGGACAGTCAGCACTACCAATTTCCTAGGTAACCTTCCAGGTTCACTGTGCAGGGTCGCTGTATTCCCCCCCAGCACCACCGCCACCTCCACTTTGTTCTGTAGAAATGGTACTGTCTACACTGTGCGTGCTGTTCTGTGCCTTGTTGAGTCATCTCAGCAGTATATGTTAGAGAAAGTTCAGTAGTGAAGTAGCGAATACACCGATGGGAGTGTTTGTAGAATTGACATCAGGATATAATCTAGTACGTCTTCAGTCTACCCCTAACCCGGCCACTCCCAAATGCGAAACACTGACCCCCTCAAGCTCACTACCAGACATCACCAGTGGTGTCCCACAGATGGACGAGCCGCACCTTTTCCACTGTTGCCAGGCTCCGTCTGTGTCTTGGGTTGCACGAACTAGGAACCGAGAAATCATCCTGACACTTTCCTGAGTTCTCTCCAGTCAGCGAACTTTCCTTCCTGCCTTCACCCACTTTCTTGGTCTGGGCCTTTCCAGGCTCTGTACTGGGTGACTTTCTCAGTTTCCTGAGTGTCTTTGGCATGTTCATTCTTTCCTCCCTCCAGGCTGTTGTCCACACATAGTGATCTTTTAAACCAGATAGCTGCTAATGGTGTTTCCATGCTTCACACTTCTTGAGGCCTTCATGGCAACCTTAAGACAAAGGCCAGACTGATGGCCGCATCCACACGGCATGGTCCCTGCAGGCTTCACTGGGCCTGTTTTCACTCTCTGCCATCCAGCACAGGAACCAGACTTGCCCAGCTTCGTCTGCCAGAGTATTCTCTTTCTTTTCCTCCGTCTGGAATGCTGTTCTCGCTGTCTTTGACTCATCTTTCAGAACTCAGACTCCACTTCCTCAAGCCTTCACCATTCCCCTCCGGAGACTAGATCAGGTTCTCAGTTAAAGCTGACGACACCCAACTTTTCCTTCATTATACTTAACAAGGTTGTAATTTCCACTTGTGGAAATTTAATTGGGTTAAAGGTTCTTTAAATTCTTGTTGTGGATGTGAAATAGTTCCTGCCGCATATAAATTTTCTAAAGTAGGAAAGCTTCTAGAATTAAAAGTAGTAATTTTTTTAAATTCATGGTTATAAGGGAGCCTGGGTGGCAAAGTTGGCTAAGTGTCCGACTCTTGGTTTCAGCTCAGGTACTGATCTTAGGGTCATGAGATCAAGCCCTGTGTCAGGCTTGGCACGGAGTCTTCTTGAGTTTCCCTCTCCGCCTCCCTCTGCTTGTACTGTTCACGCACTCACTCGCGCTCTCTCTTAAATAAATAAATCTTTTTTTTTTTTTTTTTAATTAGGCTTATAGATGGGGTTAAGCTGTGGAGGTTGATATCTGTGTTTACAAGTAAGGGACGACTGAGGGGGGGTATTTCTCGTAAGGACCCCTACTAATCCTAATCTAGACCATTCTTCAGTTCAACAGATGTAATCTGTGTCTGGCCAACATTGGAACACTGGGCACAGGGATTACAGAAATTAAGGAGATCCAAATAGACCCTGCCCTCAAGCAGCTTATGGTAGTTCATTTTTAGAAACCCAAGTTCAGGAGCACCTGGGTAGCTTACTTGGGTAGGCATCTGCCTTCGGCTCGGGTCATGATCTAAGGGTCCTAGGATCGAGCCCCACATTGGACTCTGTGCTCAGTGGAGAGTCTGCTTCTCCCTCTCTCTCTCAAATGGATAAAATCTTTAAAAAAGAAAAACTCGGGGCACCTGGGTGGCTCAGTGGGTTGGGCCTCTGCATTCGGCTCAGGTCATGATCTCAGGGTTCTGGGATCGAGTCCTGCATCGGGCTCTCTGCTCAGCGGGGAGCTTGCTTCCCCCTCTCTCTCTCTGCTTGCCTCTCTGCCTACTTGTGATCTCTGTGTGTCAAATAAATAAATAAAATTTTAAAAAATTTTAAAAACTTGCGGTCACATAAGTCTGTCTTCTGTGTTTGGTTCCCCCCCCCTCAGGTGACTCCTGGCATTTTGAAGGCCTTTTATCAATTGGGTGATGGGGAACCCCCATTTTTGGGGGGGCTCTAAGGAGAAGGAAGTTTCCCCCATGCTTTCTTCTCACGGTTCTTATCTTTTCTCTTGAGAGATGTCTTTAGAAATACCCTGCTGGAAGGGGAGAGCCATCTTCAGGAAAACTCAAGCCACATGAGGGTGGTTTTGCATTTCCTGTTGTTGAACAGAAGCTTGTATGGTGTCTTCTCACCAGGAGCTGTCTTTGTGTCTCTCCTCTATCCCCAGGAAACCTGTAGGAAGTGTCAGGGACTCTGGAAAGAACACAATGGCCTCACCTGTGAAGAGCTGGCTGAGAAAGATGACATCAAGTACCGAACCTCCATGTGAGTAACCTCAGGGGCTTGCAGCTGGTTCTCAGCTCCCCCATTAGCCTGCCCTTTGGCCAGGGAGAGCAGTGAGTGTTGTGGAGAGGAAGCTCTCGGGCCACGCAGATCTAGAGTGACCTCAGGAAGTGACCATAACTCCCTCTGTTTCCTTATCTTTTCAGCCGCATAGAGCTGGTCCTGGAGTCAGTGCCCAGTGCACGCAAGTTCAGTAAATGTTCATTCGTCTTCTCCTTCTGATCCGAATAAATAGGCAAATCACACATTTTAACTGGATTAGATTGCACTAATGTTGCTTACATCCATGTTTCCTATAGGATACTAGTGGCCTGAGACATTAAGCAAAATTATAGCCTCCAGAATGCAGAATAATGCCATCAGTAATAATAAGCACCATTACCATTTAGCACTCCCTGTGTAGCTGAGCACTTTACAAATATTAACTCATTAAATACGTTGGCTTAAATAAGGCCATTTCTTTCTCCTATAATGGCCCAGCCTTGCCAGGCAGATCTTTCCCATGAGGTCGCTCAGAGACCATGTTCCTTTATCACGTTGCTTCACCATTCCCGAAGGTGATATTCTCATCTGCATGATGGTGACTAGAGTGTAACCACATTTGTACTCCAGCAAAAGGAGAAAGAACAAAGCTGCCAGCCAGGCATCTTTTAGGTTGTAAGCAGAGAGAGAGAGAGAGAGAGAGAGAGTGTGTGTGTGTGTGTGTATGTGTGTGTGAGTGTGTGTGTGTGTGTGTGTCCGTGCCTGTGACTTCTCCTATCCTATCGGACTAGACTGAGTCATGTAGCCACAACCTAGCTTCAAGGCAGACACCATATGTAATCTCTAGCTGGGTGATTCTACATCCAACTTAAATTCAAAGGGTGAGGAGTGGGTTTCATTACTAAGAGAATGACATGGGAAATGACTATTAGGAGAAGTGAATAGTCTTCCAGTGTCCAGCACAACTAGGTACTCTGACCCTCATTTTATAAAAACGGTACAACAGGCAGAGCCGAAGAAACTTGCACATGACCCTGCAAGGTAGTAAGTGGCATAGCGGGGCTTGAAATCTGAGCAAATAGTTTCCCAGCTGTCCTTTACCACAGATTTGGTAGGCAGACTAATGACCCCACAAGGATGTCCCTGCCCTCTGGAATCTGTGAGCCTGTTACCTTTTATGGCCAGAGGGACTTTCCAGATGTGATTAAGGTTATGGACCTTGCAGTGGGGAGATGATTCTGGTTTATCCAGGTGAGTCCAGTCTCATCACATGACTCCTTAAAAGCAGAGAGCCTTTCTGTGGTCAGAGGTACAGTGATGGACAGACCCAGAAAGATGTGAGGACTCCACCTCTTGCTGCTGGCCTTCGAGATGGAGGAAGAAGGCCTTGAGCCAGGGAATGTGGCTCTTCCTAGAAGCAGGGAGCAACCTTCAGTTGGCAGCCAGTAAGAAAAATGGGTATTCCAGTCCCACAGCCCCAGAGAATGAATTCTGCTGACAGCCCACAGGAATAGCGAATTGATTCTCTCCCAGAGTAGGTGACAGCCCAATGACACCTGGATTTTTGTCGGAGGAGACCTGTGCTGGACTTCTGACCTACAGATCTGTAAAAGAATGCATTTGTTTAAAAAAAAAAATTGTATTATATTAAGCTAATAAAATTGTGGTCTGCTACAGCAGCAGTAGAAAACTAACACGGATTTTGGGGCCAGAAGTGGGGTGCTGCTGTAACAAATACCTAAAAATGTGGAAGTAGATTTGGAATTGGACAATGGGTAGAGGCTGGAGCAGTTTTGAAAACCAGGGTAGAAAAAAGTCTAGATTGCCTTGAACTAGTAGAAATATGGATTATAGAAACCTCCCTCTTGAGGGCTCAGAAGCAAGGGAGGAGCATTATGGGCAAAGCCAGAATTGCCTTGAAGAATACCCGAACCCCCACAGATGGAGCCGCAGATGAGGACTCAGAAGTCCGTGCACAGTGTGTTCTCCTGTCGGTAGCAGGAACCTCAGCTGGTTCGTCTCAGTCGTGCAGCAAGCAGAAGGTATAGATGATGGGTCTGGATGTGTAGCTGAGGAAACTTGCGGGCTGAGCATGGCAAGAGGAAAGTGTGAGCAGGAGAGATTGAGGGGCAGGAACAGGATTTGGTTGTTTCTGAAACTCCCAGTCCTGCTCAGGTGATAGAAGACCCCAGAATTAAGACTTCAGCTGTCAGGAGAAGCATGCTCCTAGAGAGAAGACCAAGGATGTGTTCCAGATGTCAGAGTCTTCAGTCCTGTAAAGGCTCTTAGGAGGTCAAGGGGGAACCCTTCAGATCCCTTCAGGCAGACAAGGGAATCTCTAGGAGTCTTAGGCATCACCCCTCAGCCATCTCCGCAGAAGCCCGAAGCAGAGGTGGGCTCTTCTGGAAACTGGCTGTGGGTAGAGTGCCCATGTCAGCAGAAACACTGCGGCTTGGCCTGAAAGACACAGAGTGTGGAAGGGAAGAAGTCCACCAGATGCCCAGAATTCTGGAGAAAGGAAGCGGGTTGACTAAAAACGACTCAGCTGCAAACACGCTACCTTTCTTGAGAAAAGGCAGGCTTGCTCAGTAGCGCCATGACCACAGGGTTCTCAGATCTGAAATAATTAGGGAGTTTGCTTGGCTGGATTTCTAAATTGATTATAAGTGCTGACTCCTTTTTTTCCTTCCATTGTTTCCCTTTGGAAAGGAACTATGTCCCAGAAGGGGTCATATCCAGTGTATTCACCTTACTCGATTTAGATGGTGAGATTGGGATCTGGTCCTGGGTTGACGTGACTGTAGGGGTGCAGGCTGAATATGAATCTGGAGGCCCGAGGGCAGACTGCGGTGGGCAGAATGTCCTAATCCCCAGAGCCTGTGAATATCGTTACCTGACACGGCGAAAGGACCTTGTAGATGTGGTTAAGTTTATGGAATAGGGACGCCTGGGTGGCGCAGTCGGTTAAGCATCTGTCTTCCACTCATATCTTAGGGTCTTAGAATTGAGTCCCACATTGGACTTCCACTTCTCCCTCTCCGACTCCCCCTGCTTGTGTTTCCTCTCTCACTGTGTCTCTCTCTGTCAAAATAAATAAATAAAATCTTAAAAAAAATAAAATGGGAATTTTATGTACATTTTACCACAACTTAAAAAAATACATACATACATTCACAAAGGAAAGCCATCTAACATTTTTAATAGTATATGCCACAAAAAAGAAGACAGCCCCCAGACAGAAATTACCAACATACTTAAAAGTGGTAAGAACAAATACTCGTAGAGCTATAGGATCTAGGTTGGTTATATAGGGGAAGGCAGTGAACCTTCCTGTTTGAACGCAGGGTCAGGAGACACAGCTGCAGATCAGGCTTCTCTTCCTGTCCTGCCCAGAAACACATCCTGTGGGGCTGTTTGTTTCCTCCCTAGTTGAGAATCTAGTTCCCAAATCACTCTTCTCCCAAAAGAATCAACTGATTTCTCATCCCATTTTGCACTTTTATGTTACTGGATAGGTGGTCACCACAATCCATAAAAGCAGTCTTTTCTTGGTACAAGTCATTCTGGCCCTACCTAGTACTAGTCTTGAGAGTGCGGGAATGAGGACTTGGATGATACTCGTGCAGCCTTGAACAGCTCTGTGACCTTTAAAGCAATGTTGAGTGGTGCTCACTCTGTGTGCTCCTCCATTCATCTCAGAGTGCCTTTTCTCGCATCCCATATCCATCATTACTTTGGTGACTGACAGATTGGTGGAACATAGCAAGCAAATAAATGCACCCTCTTCCCAAGCCTTCAGGAAAGGACTCTGTAACCCTGGTTTTTGGTTTTTTTGGTTTTTTTGTGGGTTTTTTGTTGTTGTTTTTTTTTTACATAGGCTCCCCAGTGCAGGGCTCAAACTCATTAAATCAATACCTAAGCCAAGAGCAAGAATTGGACACTTTACTGACTGAGCCACCCAGGCGGCCCAACCTTGGTTCTTTTCATCCACTTCTCTCCAATACTGTAGCCATAGCAGCTACCCAGGGAGAATGTCAGCCAGCCCCAGGCTCCCCAGAGCATGACAGCCTCAAGCCGCACATCAGTCTTGAAGGTGCTCTGACACAGAAAGCTTATGCTACGGAAAATCGCAGTTGTGTCTTGGCCACAGGTTTTCATTTTGGACACTTTTCGCATCAGAACCTTCTAAGTCTTAACAGGGAGCATTGAAAAGTATCTTCACAGATTCTGAGTAACCAAAATCATGAACATGTGTGCTATGTTAAGTTGGCAATAACAAATTCACTTTATTTAAACTTTGTCTCCTTGATGATGTTTCCTGTTCAGCAAAATTTAGAACTCATTTGTTCTTCTGTAACTTAAACAGGGTTTAAATTCTTTTCAAGCTAGAGCCTTCCTGCCTTTTAGACCATTCAAAAATTAGACCTAAATGAATAGCAACCGATTTCCTAGTTCATTTTTCTATTTTTAAGCACATGATCTAGCTTTTAAGGAGCAAACTACGATCATCTTCTAAATATCAGTAATTAAAAACACTTGTCTTGACCCTAGACTCCCCTGGCTTCCCTTACTTAGCAGAAACCCTGGGAGCCGTGGGAGGAAGAAGGCTGTTTTCTCACTGTAAGGAGACAGCCTACAGGTCAGAACTCATCCCCAGACTGTTGAGTCTTCGCAGGGAAGCATTTCCGTGGCCACCACTCAGGCTTCCTGTTTGGAAAGAAGAACAGTTCTCAGAGCACTGGGTTAAGTCCCACTTTTCAGGGCCTCTCCACGGTTAGGGTCATTCCTGCCTTCCCTAGTCTCCATAGATATGCTTTCTGACACCTTCGAGGAACTCAACTTAGTAGAGGCAGACAGACACGCAAACAATTATAGGCCAGGGTAGCAAGTATTCTCTTAGAGTTAGGAACAGGGCACTACAGAAGAAGCTAATTCAGCTGTGCCAGCTCTTGGTAAAGAGCCAAGATGTGTCATTTTGGCTCTTGTCATCTGCCCCTCCATATCAGTTAAAGTGCTTCTGGAAATCAGTAGCTTTCCTACAGGCTTCCCATTGGCCAGGGCCTACACCTCCTCAAGGGCATGCTGATACCCTCGCTAAAAGGGCGCCTGGGAATGTGGGATTTTGACATTGAGGTGGGCACTCGCCAACAGGAAGAAGTTCTAAACTGGCTGTCAGATTGTCCCCAACTGTGTCTCCCCATCCCACACTAAGTTTTTTAATTCCAGGGCTGGAGGGGGCCGCCTGAGTGGCTTAGTCAGTTAAGCATCCAGCTTTTGATTTCAGCTCAGGGTCATGAGATAAGCCCCATGTCGGGTTCCGCACTGGATGTGGAGCCTGCTTGGGATTCTCTCTCTCCCTCCCACCCCTTCCTCTTTCTCTCCCCCCATGTTTTAAGAAAAAAATGTGTAAAATCCAAAATGTGTATGTAACTAAGGTTTAGGTTTCGTGGCTCTTCGCCAGCCAGTTTGCGTATATAGAACACATTATCAAGGAAGACCTTGAGTTTTTTCTCTCCTGTTTTCAGCCTACAGGGACTCCTGTAACAAACAGAATCGTAGTTTTCTAAATGGTAGGTGTCAGGCACTGTGCCAGGGTGCTTGCTGTCTTATCTGTAATAATCCTCAAAACATGATGAAGAAAGTTGGGTTTTCCTAATGTGAAAATGAGGAAACTGAGTCTCCAAGCAGTTGCGTACTTCATCCAGGCCGTAGAGAACATGAACTGAACGGAGTTCTCAACTCCAAAGCACAGGTTCTTTTCTCTCTCCAGATGTCACCGAAAGGGCTAGGCAGTCACCTGTGGGAAGATGTACTTCGTGCCCACCGTGCTTTTCTCTCCTCGTCCTCTTACCTCCTGTCTCCATTCGTGTGTTCTTTTCTCAGTGAAGAAAAAATGACTGCAGCCCGCATTAGAAAATGCCACAAGTGTGGGACTGGCCTCATCAAGTCCGAAGGCTGCAACCGCATGTCTTGCCGCTGTGGTGCCCAAATGTGCTACCTCTGTCGCGTATCTATCAACGGATATGACCATTTCTGCCAGCATCCTCGCTCACCGGGAGCCCCTTGCCAGGAGTGTTCAAGATGCTCTCTCTGGACCGACCCCACTGTAAGTGAATGCACGGCTGCTTTTTGCTCCGTAGGGGAAAATATTGGTAAGGTAACATAATGAAAGGGATTCTCCATATACGTAACACATTGTGACTTTGGAAAATATAGGAATGTATCAGCAAATAGAAACTAAGATCAAGTGATTGGGTCTCCTGCGTGGCCCAGTGGCTGAGTGTCTGTTTTGGATTTTGGCTCAGGTCATGATCTCGAGATCCTGAGACTGACCCCCAAATGGGGCCCCATGCTTAGCAGGGAGTCTGCTCTGTTCTCTCTTTCTCTCCTCTCCCTCCACCCCTACCCCCTATTCAATCTCAATCTCTCTCTCTCAAAAAAAAAATAAAATCTAGAAAAGAACTATAACCAAGTGAGACTGTTCCAGAAATGGAGGAGTGGTTCAGTATTAAGAGCTTTATTAACATAACTCACCATATGATAACTTTAAATGGTAAAAGATATAATAAAATCATATCTATTCTTGATTTAAAGTTTAAAGAACAGTATTAGAAGGATATTTTTAACCCCATATTTTAGAACAATCCTTAGCATGTTTTTAATAGTGAAATACATAGAAGCATTACCAAAAAATCAAATATAAGACTATCACTCACTATTTAGTTTTGAAACTGCTAGTCAATTCAGTTAGCTAAGAGAATAGAACATAATTGCCTGTGTTCATTGGGTACCCACTGTGTTTCAGACCTGTCCTAAGCACTTTTATATATAATAACGGAAAAGAAATCTATCATTTTCAGCCTGAGAAAAGACAAAATAATCAACTGGAAAGCTATTAGAAGCAGTAAGGAGATGTCTAGATACAAAATAAATACACAGAATGTCATTCACTGTCATTCACGTTATATAACAATATAAGTCATAAAATAGCCTAGCAATTACTTTAACAAGAAATATGAAGAACACCATTAAACTATGTTGAAGGACATCGAGACGTGAACATACAGAGAAATATGCTTTGTTTTTTGGGTTTTTTCTAAATTATGGTTTTTTTTTTAAGATTTTATTTATTTGACAGAGACAGCAAGAAGGGGAACACAAGCAGGGGGAGTTCAAGAGGGAGAAGCAGGCTTCCCGTGGAGCAGGGAGCCTAATGCGGGGCTCAGTCTCAGGACCCTAGGATCATGACCCGAGCCAAAGGCAGACACTTAATGACTGAGCCTCCAGGGGCCCCATGCTTTGCTCTTAAGTAAACTTTAATATAAACTGTATCCGTTCTTCTTAAAATAATTTTCAAGTTTGAAACTCTGTATAAGGCCAGCAGTGCGGTATGTGCCAGGACTTGTCCTACCAAAAAGATTGAGCTAAGTGAAAACCCTGCTAACTCAGAGCAAAGGCCTGAAGAAGTGCCCCAGCCCAAGGCCCCTTGGAGGCCTGGTGACAGCCAGTGACTCCTCAGCTTCGCCAAGGATCAGGAAGATGCTGACCTGATCCTGGAGAAGCCCATTTATCCCTCAGAGGGAAGACTTGGTATTACAGACATACCACTTCAATCTGAAATGTAGACATTTTGCTGCAATTCCCATTTAAGTTCAGTAAGGCTTTTTTTTTTTTCCTTAAAAAAATTACCTCTAATTTTGTAAAGGAAACTAATTTTTATTAAGCTACACTAATCAAAACTAAGTAGGCTAATAACTAGATCCAAGAGACAAAATGGAGACCAGATGAGAATTTAATCTGTAAAAAAAAATAATAATAACCTTTTTTTTTTTTAGGTTTTTATTTACATAATCGCCACACTTAACGTGGGGCTGAAACTTGACCCCAAGATCAAGAGTTCTGTGCTCAGGCAGCTGGGTGGCTCAGTCAGTTGAGCTGCTGCCTTCGGCTCCGGTCATGATCCCAGGGTCTTGGGATTGAGCCCCCCATCAGGCTCGCTGTTCAGCAGGGAGTCTGCTTCTCCCTCCCCCTCTGTGCTGTCTCTGAAATAAATAAAATCTTAAAAAAAAAAAAAAAAAAAAAGATTTTACACATAGAACACCAACAGCATGTAGCTGGGGTCATAGACCCAAGTTACCACAGGGGCGAATAGTAACATAAATGATTTGTGAATATAAAGTGGGCCGTGTCTGGGGTAGTGGGATACAGTGAGGCAAACCAGAGAGGGTGAAGGTCATATCCAAGGCTGCTCCTCCTTTCCCACAGATTATCACCAGGTGAAATTCTACTTATGGTTACCATGGCTTCAGATTCTCCAGAGGAGGTGGAACTCTGGACTTTAATATGTTATCTTCTGATTTTTAAAGATTGGCCATTAATCCAAATATCTTAAAAACACCAGCACTTCATAAGCCAAAACATAGGTCGTTAGTCATCAGACTTTACCCCTGGTTTCGAACATGTCCGGCAGGCCTACCAAGAGGCGATGTCACGGCACCAGGCCCACCCAGTGTGCGAACCACAGCAAACCATTCTCCTGGCCTAACCCCAATCCTGGGAGTTCCCAGTTTTGAAAAGCAGTGAGTCCTCAATGGAAACCAGCTGTGTGCGTGTCAGAAGCCACCTCCTCACTGGGCAAAAGATTGGGCAGAAGGGACCCAGGAATGGCTCTGACTGGGCAACTCTGCCGCCCACTGAGAGTCTCGGCAAGCCTTCCTTCCCGCCCCCCAGCACACCCCTAGTCACTGAAGGAAAGGGCAGACTTTGTAAGCAGGCAGGTCACCCTTCTGTTGCTGGTTTGGTTCAGTGGAAGGAGGTCCAGCCGCCAGTGGCAAGTGCTCGGCAAGGTAACGCGTGCTGCCTTCTAGGACAAACCTTCCCCGGCCCTGGCAGCTCTGCTGACTCGCTTCCTCTGCGCCGTGCAGCCAGCATACCCGGGCCTCAGCATCTCTTACGCGAGGAAATAGGACTCTTTTCCTTCAGCTGCATCTCCTATGAAGTTCTCCGTGTCGTCCCCCCCCGACACCCCCCACACACACACACACACCACGCTGCCTTCCAGAAACAAAGAACTGAGCAGAGTTACACAGCAGAAGGTGTTCAGCTGCTGGCCTCTCCTCGGACAGCGCTGTTTTCCTTTCTGCTCCCGCTCATTCTTGTTTCTTCTGCCGCCTCCCTTTTCCTACTACGCGTGGAATGAGTTAAAGTTTTTTTGTGTCCTTTATACCTTGTTTGGGTGCCATACCATGTGACTGCTCCCTTGTTTTCTTATTGAATCATTGTCTTCCACCCTGAGAAAGATTCTGTATTTGCTCAAAATAACGTTCAAAAGGAAGGTCAGGCAAATACAAATCCCTCTGATCTCCTCGGGCAGCCATAGCCAGAGATTTGGTTCCATTTGTCCATTCCCATCAAATCTGGGATCAGCCCCGTTTCCTTGATTCTCACCAGGAGACTGATTGGATTCCAAGCCAGCATCTGTTGGGGCTTCTGAGAACACAAAGCCATTCAGAAGTTCAGGGAAACAAAGCATGCCCTGTCATCCAGGCCTATTCTCCGGGTTAATTAACCAGCAAGGCCAGGAAGAATCTCTTCGTCCCTCCGTGGTTTGGAGAGAAGTCGAGTTTTATCCCTTAATGACTAGAGATTGCTTGGGAACCCAAACGAACTCTATATGAGAACTAAAATGATGAATGTAACTTGCCCTCTGTGTTATCAAAATGAAGCCAAAAACATTCAGCCACAAGTCTTAAAAAGCAAGATGTCTTTTTAAAAAGAAGGGGGGAAAAAAGCAAACCACACTTTTCTGATTGGGGGGCAGAATGCAAAGCCACAAGTTGACACAGAAGTGAGCAGACGTTATTTTGCTGCAGAGGGAGGCATCCCAGTGCTTGACTGAGTCCGAACCCCCTGCAGTTGAGGGAGCGGCAGGGCTGGCAAGGCATAGCTCGGCGGTAGACACCCTGGTCCTCTCCGGAGTCCCCTGGCCGTCTGGATTCAAGAAGTGGTGCAGAATTCTCATGGCATTTTTTCTTCTTTAAACACAAAGCAAAGTCAGTGTTTATCTTGGGTGTTGGTTACCAGAAACTGCACAGAATTATTTTCTACAACTTCTTTGATTTTTGGATATAAAAGATTGTTCAATTCAAATAAAATCCTGGGGCTTTTACAACCAGTATACAGTTTGCTACCATTACCGCCTAGCCACTAGGTCAGGAGACTTACCTTATTTTTCCCAAGCCTACATTGACTCGAACGTGACATCGACCTGGGCTAATATATTTAATTCTGTAATAATTCTCCAAGGCAGATGTGTCATTCCACTTCTGCAAAGGCTGTGGTCCATCAGCGTAGCACGGGGCTCCAGCCGAGGTGCTTCTCTTGGCGTCTTTAAGGCACCCACCTGCCTTCTCCCGCCTATGACTCCAGTGCCACCCAGACTAGCCCAGAGCCCAGCGTCTCCCTGCCGGGGCTGGTGTGCAGAGGACACCGCACAACTCTGAGACCCGTGTCAGGGAAAGGAGGGCGTGTTGCAGGAATGGAAGGAAGAAGAGCTTTTCAGAGTGGGCCCAGGAGAGGCAGAAGGTCCGTGGGAAAGGTAGACCAAAGGTGAAGTTATTAACTGGATTTTGGCTTCAGCATTGCTTCCTTAACTTTTTTTTTTTTTTTTTTTTTTAAAGTCAGCTCTGTGCGGGAGCATCTGGGTGGCTGAATCAGTGAAGCTTCTGCCTTTGGCTTAGGTCATGGTCCCACGGTCCTGGGATTAAGCCCTGCTGAGCAGGGAGCCTACTTCTCTCTCTCTCTCTGTCAAATACATAAAATCTTTTTTTTTTTTTTAAGATTTTATGTATTTGACAGACAGAGATCACAAGTAGGCAGAGAGGCAGGCAGGGAGAGAGCGGAGGAAGCAGGCTTCCCACTGAGCAGAGAGCCCGATGCGGGGCTCGATCCCAGGACACTGGGATCATGACCGGAGCTGAAGGCAGAGGCTTTAACCCACTGAGCCACCCAGGCGCCCCCAAATACATAAAATCTTAAAAAATAATAATAGTAGTAAGTTCTGTGCCCCATGTGAGGCTTGAACTCCCATGCTCTACCGACTGAGCCAGTCGGGCACCTCTCTTTACGTACCATTTTAAATGTACCTTCTACAAAAGAAACAAAAATGGTAATGTGAGTCCCCTTGTTGTTCCATAGACCCAGCTTCCACAGCTTGCCTCAGCATCTTATTTCGGGTCACTTATGACCACTTTCCCAGTCCACAGATGAGGAAAATGAGATTTGGGTCACTTGGTAAAAGTGGGATGCAAGCCCAGGTCTTGGACCAGATGTCAGCTCCCTTTACTCCAGAAGTCTCCACGCTCTGGAGCGACAGGTCACAAGTTTGGCAGCTCACCAAGTAGGTGCCCATGGGGATCCAGAGCCCAAGGAACCAGCTGGGCCTCCATAGTAGGGTGGGACCATCGCTGGACCCTTTCCCCATTGAGCAAGCTGCGAGGGTAGAAGGGGGGCCTGGCATCTCCAAAGCTTGGCAGTGTGCTTGATCGGGTTTAGGTGTCACTGAGGACTTTACCAAGGAGGATGGCAGCATGTAGATAGGTGTCATCTCTGGCAAATGCCAGAGGGCCTCAGGCTGAGCACTTGACCCTGACGCGAGTCCAAAGATGGCCACATTCCATGCTGCCTCCAGGTCCCCATGGGGGAGCTCTAGATGGAAAAGCATTTGGGTGCTGGGTCTCTGTGACCTGAGAGCCTACTGTCCTTGCTGTCCTTGAGCCTCCCCAGCACCTCGTCCAGCCCCCCCACCCCCCGGGCCATTCCAGACCCCAGCTGCACAGCATGTGCCACTTTTCGGGCTGTGCCTCACCCTCCTCCCCCCAATTTCCTGTTGCAGGGGGACAGCTGGAGCTGGGAGTTAGGGTCTGGTGTTGCTCGGCGATCTGCAGCCGATCTGGGAATAATTTGAAACTAAATCCTCAGTCCTTTGGAAGTCTTTTATGAAATCATTGCAAGTTTATTAACAACAGCTGTGGCCACACATGACCTGGATCCCAGCCCCAACCCCACCCCCAAAATCGCAGGAGGGAAGCAGCAGTTGACTTGGAATTCCCAGTCATCTTTTAAGGGGAGGAAAGTTAAATGAAGAAGAAAAGTCACCCATCCTTCCTCCGTAGTCGCAGGAGGCTGAACAGCAGGCTAGCCGGCTGCCAGCCATGGTGATCAGAAATGAAGAAAACGGCTCAAAGGGACTTTTCAAAGCTTTGGCAAGAGCAGCCTGGGGCCAAGTGTTCACACATCTATTTTAGGGCCCTTCAGCCTGTGGTGGCGATCACTGTCAATGTCTGATTGGCAGAAACCTCGTCTTTCTCAAACCATTTGCAGCTTCTCCATTTCCTCCTGTCCAGACCCTGCTGCTCAGGCGGAGCTGCAAAGCTTCCTTATTGAGGGGCAGGTTACAGAGTCCAGGTTTGGGCTGCTTTTTCTTAATTAAAACCTCTCTGGCGAACTCTACCTCACTTCCTGCCAGTGACTGCCGTGCTGAGTCTGTGTTTTCGAGAAGCCCGGCCCCTGCCATCAGCCTCGTGCCCTCTCCGTGCTCCCCGCTGCCTCCATGTGAAGCAGGCGTGTCCAAGTCCTTCGAGTCAGGCCAACACTTTGTGTCCTGCTGAGCTCAAAGGAATTCAGGGAGAGGAAATAAAACCTTCTTCCTGTTAAGATGCAACCCACTCATTTCTTCCTTTAAAGTATTCTTCCAGATTCCCAGGGCAGTGAGACTCCACGCCCCATTCTGCTGTATTCCTTCATCCTCGACACTGCATTTGGGGTGCATTGGCCCACTGTGGGTGCTGTGCTCGTTCCTTTCACGGTCCTTGTTGCATCTGGTTGTGGTCTTTGGGCTCCCTGCCCAGAGTGGCCATGGGTGGTGATAAAAAGTGCTTAGGTGGTTCTTTTGCACCCTAGCCTGGTGTTTTGTTATACTTGCTTTTTTTTTTTTTTTTTTTTTTTTTGAGATTTTTATTTATTTATTTGACAGCCCAAGCAGGAAGAAGGGGTAAAGGGAGAGGGAGAAGCAGGCTTCCTGCTGGGCAGGAAGCCCGACATGGGGCTCGATCCCAGGACCCTGCGATCATGACCTGAGCCACCCTGGTGTCCCCGTTATACTCAGTCTTTTGGGACCCACTGTCCTGAGACATTTTGACCGCCGACTGGTGTCTGCTCCCTCCTCTTTCAGCCTAGCCTTGCTTATATACACATTCCTTGGATCTGTGTGGAAATTTTCACCAAGATTAGAAGGGGCCAGGAAGCATACAGAGAATGGAAGTAATCCAGGCCTACTGGATCCATCTTAAATCCCATGCCAGAAGCCAGGTGGAGGAGTACAGGAGGACGTGTCACCCTCGTGGCCATTCACTAAGGCCTGTTGGGGTGCCCAGTGTGGTGACTACCAACAGAACCGTCTTCTCCTGTGGTTCCCAGCCAGCCCACGTGGGCAGAGGCTGACGGAGAGCTTGGGTCTCAAGAGGGTCCAGTTTGGCCTCCAACCCTGTAGAGGGCAGAGCAGGTAGAGGGGCGCTAACTGCCCAGGCACCCTGGGGGATGCAAACCCAGAAGGAGCAGCAGACTTCTGTGCTGGTCCTGATGGCACTTCTCACAACTCCGTCGTATTCGGCATGTAACTGCATCTCAGAGCCTGTTTCCTCGCAGGTAGAATCTGTCACCCCCCCACACACACACCCATGGCGGGGAGAGACGCTTAGTGTGCTTATGTGAACTAGAGCAAGACACAGGGAGGTGGGACCTGAGTGTGCAGAGCACGGCCTTCCAGAAGAGAACCTCGGGGTGGGGGGTAGGGTTTCTGAGTGAGGCGGGGGGTACAAGCACAAGCAGTGGGGAGTGGGCCATAATGTTCCCAGGAGTTCTCTCTAGAAAGAAATTACTGGTCACTTTTTTATTTGGGTGTTGTTAAACTTTTTCTCCCAGAATTGCTTTAATGTATATGAGAATCAAAAACACTGGTCCTTTGTTGCAGAAAGAGAAAGGTTCCGTGGGACACTGTGATATGCAAGTAAGTTGGTAGCCTCACGAGAAAGCATGTCAGGCAGGGAAATGTAGAAGTGTGTGTTCCCACTCTGGAGAGGGACTAAGAACAGCAGTCCAGTCAGAGGCAATAGGAGACCCTATCACTGTGAGCCAGAAAGTCCTTTTCGGCCTCGGTGGTCGACCCTGGCCTGTACCTTGGCCTGGCTCAAGAGGTGAGGTTTGTGG
The DNA here is from genome assembly GCF_922984935.1 of Meles meles. Taxonomy (NCBI): domain Eukaryota; kingdom Metazoa; phylum Chordata; class Mammalia; order Carnivora; family Mustelidae; genus Meles; species Meles meles. The sequence goes on from NC_060086.1 coordinate 12,841,598, forward strand.
GCCCTGGAGCTCCTGGCTCCGTCTGGGTGAGAAGACAGGAGGTGGTGAGAGGGATCTGCTGGCTTTGTCTCAAAGGCCTGGTGCCAGGGGAAGCCAGGCAGACACTGGCGAATGGATCTTTTTTAAGGGATGATAACGTGCATTTCTGGGTGAGCTGACGAAGAAAGGAATAAAAATTTCCAGGGAAGTGACCCTCTTCTCTGCTGTGTTGGCTGTTCGTCCTCTTGAATGGAGGCATTTTGTTTTGCCCTATTCTCTTGTATTTAGTGGAAAAAGGAGATTTCGGAGTTTTGCCCATCCCAGAGAGAAGGAACCCTCTTGTATTTCAAGGAGGATAAGATGAACTCATTCTAGAACAAGGCAGGGCCTCTGATGGTGCTCAGGGCAGGGTGGGCAGAATTCCAGGGACCTTGCAGTCCCTGCTGCAGAAACTCCAGTTCAGAAACCTGTGGTTTATGTGGTTAAGAGCTCCAGCCTCCAGAGTGGAAGGCCTGGGTTTAAACCTCACTGTGCTTCCGTTTCCGCATCTGTAATATGGGAATTAGTTAATAGGGCCTAACTCATGGAGTTGTTAGGAAGCTTCAGTCTCTGTGAAGTGCTTACAGCAGGAGCTGGCACATAGTAAGCCCTCAGCAAACATGAGCTTCCGTTCTTGCTGTTGCTGAGCCTGGCACTTTGTAAAAGGGAGATCATCTGCTTCTCACGTAAAGCTGCTGTGAATGGGCTCCAGGTCAGGTTGTGGAGCGTAACAGGGTCCTCAAGCCCAGCTCTCTGGAGCCCCAGAACGGGAGTTCTTCCCCCTGCGCCAGCTGTCTGTCCGTTCGGAAGCCAGTGCTGCTTGAAGATAAGACTTGCCGCGGCCAGTCGCCCCAGCTTGCCTGGCTTTCCTGTGGGTGACTCAGCCCCTTCCGGGGGTGCTGGAGGTCAGGTACTTCGGCGACCTGGCCACTGCACCAGGCTCTCTCATCTGCTTTCCTCCTATTGTTCCCTGCTTCCAGCAGCCTAGGTGTGTCCTAGATTGCAGAGTGGCAAGCCTTTTTTGCAAGTGTCCTCATTCACCATGAATGGTGACACTTGGGGCTCCTAAAATGTTTCCTAAGGGAACACACCTTCAGAAAGGCCTCGGGAGCCCATCTGTCCCTCAGCCCAAACCCAAAGGGACCAGTCTTCGTGTTTTATCTCAAAGTGACTCTAAAGCTTGCCACATTCACTCTTTTTGTTAACGTTACCTTTTTTAGTTGTGGTAAAGTATGTATAAAATCTCACTCTTGACTTGAGCTTTAAATGCTTAAGAGAAATTGCTTGGGAAGGAACCCCTGCCCTGGATAAAATAAATCTTCACCTTAAAGTCTAACACATTTAGCTAAAAATGTAATTTAAAAATACATATATTAAAAAGCATTTTCGTTGTTAGTTTCTAAATAGTGTCCTGTGACTCCAGCCAGTCAGAGGAGGTTGAAATCTGAGCCATCTGACCCTTACTCTAGCTGCAACTGACAGTTACTCAGTGGCCCTAATTAACACGGGAAGCCAGGCACCTGCCCCATGAAGAAGCCACAGAGGCAAGTGTTGGAACATCTCCCAGTCTCTCCATTCTTTCTTGAAGCTTCTCATCTTTCTAAAATCTTTATCTCTGCTGTTTTCCATGAACTTCCTGCCTTTAATAGTGAGTGATCTGTGCCAAGTCCTTTACCTGCTTGAGCTCATTCCGTCCTTACAGCAGCCCATTTTACAGATGAGGAATCAAGACTCAGATATTTTAACTCGCTTAGTGGGAGATACCACAGAGCCCCTGCTCTCCCACCTGACAGTTCTCTGGATCACTTACCCCCTCCCGTTAAAAATCTTTTTTTCCTGGACCGTCCACTGGCACCAAAGTGAAGAGCTTTGTCAGCTCCTCCTCCTCCTCTAGGTAATTGATAGAATGTATTTCTGCATGCAGACGGAGACCTTCAGACTGTGCCCACCAGCCCGTACTGAGTTCTCAGAGCCCTTTGCGTCAGTTGGCTTAGTGGTTCCCTTGTAGATGCCTCCCATTCCTTCGTTTGGAGTGTTCACGGAGAGGCTGGACGACCGGGCCTTGGGGTTTTTAATGGAGAATTTGGCATATGTTAACCTGAGAGACAGACACGGTGCCCCCAAGGGTTTCTCTCGACACCTGGCAGTTCTCTCCTCTTCCTCCTGCCTTGCTCAGAACACCTGGCAAGGTGAGGCTGAGAAAGATCTGTTTGTTAAGAATTTCCAAATGTCAGAAAGAATGTGGAAAGAATCTAGAGACAACTGAGTTCAGTCTGTCATTCAGCGCCTGAGGGTAGGAAAATGTCCGTGAATTTAACAGGGCCTCCGCTATTGCCCATGGAGCCTCCGGCCCCCAGCGGTTCTGTCCTACGATTTTCTTTGTTTTTTTAAGATTTTATTTATTTATATAACAGAGATCACAAGTAGGCAGAGAGGCAGGCAGAGAGAGAGAAGCAGGCTCCCCGCCAAGCAGGGAGCCCTACATGGGGCTCAATCCCAGGACGCTGAGATCATGAACTGAGCCGAAGGCAGAGGCTTAACCCACTGAGCCAGGTGCCCCTGTTCTAAGATTTTTTTTATCTACCAAAGGGAATATTACATAACTACTTACTCATTCCATCAGTAGGACTTTTAGTCTCCTTGTCGATCAGAAGTTTAACCAGCAAACTTCGAACAGTGTCTGGCACTAGCAGGTGTCCAATTACACGCTGATTTAAAGGCTGCTCCGGACTCGAGTCCTTGAGGTTCGGAACTGTGTGGTGAAGTCCCTGGCCGCTGTCTTGGCAGCGATGTTAATAACATGCTAAGTAAACGTCCACACTGCCCATCGCACAGGTGGGACCCCCACGCCCTCCGCTGTCCAGGGGGGGTGCTCTCTCCAGCTCAGTTGCTCTTTTCAGGGGTCCTCCATTCACATCTCCCAAGTTTGCTGGGTGCCGTCAGTTGGTCAGAGCCTCAGATCAGTGTGAAAAATCGAGCTATCACTGAAACCGCTCCAAGCCAGGACACACCTGGCCCTGGGAGGAGGCTCCAATGCCTTGTCTAGGAAACACCTCCTCGAGTGCCAGGACTGGCTCTGCCCTCTGGCCCCCGCACTGCGCACCGGTGCCCTCCTCACACTTCCCCCCAGCGTGACTGCTCCGAAGTCGCGGAGAAGCAGCTGGAAGGCCCCAGGAAACGAGCCTGTCGGTTGTTCAGTTCAAGTCCACGCAGTTGGTGATGTTCCACTCCGTTCAGCACTCTCTCAAACTGCTGCGCCCTTCCTCCCACATGCGGGCCCCCACCCCAACCACCATTTGACTGTCAGGACACCACTCGTTCTGTAGCCTCCCAGTTACCTAGAAGCTAAAGGCCAGCTTCAGGGCTCAGCTGGCCCGAGTAGACCTTTGTCCCCCTGAGGTCAGAGAATCAGTAAGACACTGTTGGGCTTTGCACAAAAGGGTGTGGAGCTCAGAGTTGGTAGACTCTAGATCTGAAACTCGTCCGGCCCTGCCAGCCCCAGACCCTTGGGTTATCAGTCTTCCCACACCGAGCTGCAGAAGATTCTCTCTGCTAACTTTGCGGCTGAATGAACAAAGCAGGCTCTCACCCCTCCCCCAGGTGGCCACCACCATGCACAGTCCCACTCCTCAGCCACGGCCTTTCAGGTGGGCTTCCTCATGGGAGCCTCACCCAGTGATGAAGCATGGAAATGAATCCGTCTGCTGACTAGCAGCCCTCTGGCATCCCCTGGGTCCCAGTGGGGTCTCAGCATGGCATGGAGCTGCTTGGGGCAAGCTCACCATCTTGTTGCTTTTCCTCTAGGAGGACGATGAGAAGCTGATTGAGGAGATCCAGAAGGAGGCTGAAGAGGAGCAGAAGAGGAAGAATGGAGGCAAGCGCTCCCCTGGCACGGGCCCCATGCCCGGTGCTCTCCATGTGTGGGGTGGGGGGCAGGCTTCATGGCTGGCCCTCCGCCCAGCCAGGGACCACCCAGGCATCCATCCTGCTCCCCATGTGAGAGGCTGTGAAAGCATAGGAGAGTTTCAGCATCCCCCTGATGGTCAGGAGGTCCCAGGGGATGAGTTGAGTTTAGGGGGCAGACAGCACTCACACTGGACTAAAAAGACAGGAGGCCCTTGCCTCCCTGAGGTCACAAAAGAATGAAGTGGAGTTTCTGGGAGTCCCTAGGCCCTGGCTCTGAAGGAAAGTCATGGAATCCACCACTTTCCAGGGTGATCACTGAGCTAACACTTGGTCGGACAGCTGAGGGGGGTTGGTGCGCATACACGCGTTAATCGGCCTTATTTGGCCCGGCCACCCCTTCTGTGTCCGTAGGTAAGAATGATGCTGAAGGTCAGACAGTCCTGGCCTCGTGCTGTGGGCTCTCCGCTAGGGCCAGGTGGGACTGAGCAGGATATGCAGCCCTGGTCCCAGCCCACATGCAAGCACAGTTGGTTTTGTTTTCTCTACTAAATCCCATCTCCTGTTCAGAGAACACCTTCAAACGCATCGGCCCCCCCTTGGAGAAGCCTCCAGAGAAAGTCCAGAGGATTGAAGCCCTGCCGAGGCCCGTCCCGCAGAACCTGCACCAGCCACAGATCCCCCCCTATGCCTTTGTGCACCCGCCCTTCCCCCTGCCGCCCGTCCGGCCCATGTTCAACAACTTCCCTCTCAACATGGGCCCAGTCCCAGCGCCCTACGTGCCCCCTCTGCCCAATGTGCGCGTCAACTACGACTTTGCTCCCGTCCACGTGCCACTGGAGCACAACCTGCCGATGCACTTCGGCCCGCAGCCACGGCGTCGCTTCTGACAGCTCTGTGTCCTGCGTCTTCCCCGGAGCCCCGCCTCTGTGCAGGGCCAGGGTTCTGTAGATTTCCCACCTCGCCCCCAAGGCCATGCCTTCAGAGTAGGGATCATGCACTTGGCTCTCAAAAGGATAGGCTGGCTTTTTCCCTGCTCCTTCCTGGGAAGGGCTACTGCCCCTTGAAGAGCAGCCGGCAGGCCAGTGCCCTCAGGTGCCTGTAAAAGGACTGGTCTGACACTTGCTGGACCAGAGAGTAGGGCCTTCCTAGAGAGTTCCACTGTCCAAGCCACAGTGCAGGGACCCTCACCACAAGGTAGCTCGTCTCTGCTCTGTCAGTCCTGTCCCTACAGGCAGAGATGAGGGAAATGTTTGGGTCCATCCCCTCCCCCTGGCAGACCTCAGAAGTCTCTAAGTTAACCACGTAGGCCTTCCTTACCGCAGTACAGTCTGATTCTCGATAAAGCTGAAGTCCCAGTTGGAGGGAGTCTGGAGTTTGGAGAGAGCTGAGCTGTCTGAACCATGTTGTGAAGGCTGGGTTCTCCCCCCACCCCCACCCCAGTACTGCAGCCCACCCAGAGTGAGTACACCCTGCTGCTTCATGCCAGTTGGTCCCAGTGAGGCGGTGGCAGAGCCGTGTCCCCCAGGCCTGGGAGCACCGCTCAGGGTTGGGAAGCGGGAAGCTTCAGGCTTTATCTCCCAAATCCAGAACCCCAGGTCACCACCACCGTGACTATTCTGGTCTCTCTTGTCTTTGGCCCACTCTGATGAGACCACAGAGAGTCATCTCATGCTATCAGTTCTGTTTGTAGTTTAAAGAAATATTTGCCGTTTACTCACTTTGAACTTACTGGGTTTTCTATGGCCTGCTAGAGTTTCTCTCGTTCAGTCTCTGGAAAGTCAAATCTGTTTTCCCATGCCAGGCAGCCAGTGAGGGCTGGATGGTCCTGAATCTTGCCAAACAAAAGGTTCTTTCGAGGCGCCTGTGACAGGCTTGGTGGCTTTCCCAGGCAGCCCAGTTACCGGTAATGAGCAGCTTCTTCCCGGAGGTTTGGTGGTAGCACTGGGTTTCCACAGACCCAGACTACACCCAGCATCTGCCCATGGAGCTGCCCTTGCCCAAGGCCAGGTGAGTCTAGCTCTGAGTCAGCATGGGGGTCCCTGCCCCTTCCCACTCACCTTTGCCTGTTCAGCCCCAGCCCATGTGAGGCTCTGCCCCATCACTAGCCACCACTGTACAGAGCAGAGGCCTCTGTGGGAGTGACCCTGCCTGACCCAGTGTTGGCCTCTGTCACTGCTGCTGTATCTCTGATGGCTGTGGGGTTCCCGGAAGTTCCCAGCACCTGTGCACAGACCGCAGTGGGGTGAGCCTACAGGCCGTGCCCCAGGACCATGCATTCTTGTGCATAGGCACCCACTGCCATCCATTTCTCATGTATTTCAAGGATTAAAATGGGCAGAAATCTGCTAAGTTGCCTGTTCTTTGTCCCACTTTTCCTCCAGGGAGGACTTTGCAGAGTCCTCTGCGTGTGGGGCAGGAAACAAGGAGGGGCCTTCGTGGCCGGGAGCCTGAATGGCAGTCCCTTGGGAGAGCCCTGCCGGGGGTGCCCTATGGAGCACAGTGACGGGTCTAAGTACCTTTACAGCATGGTGCCCGTGCATCCCCAAGGCAGCAGGGGTCTCAGAGCAGTTGAGCTTCTAGCGGACATCCCACCAAATAGACAGACCAGAACCTCCTGGGCCCCCTGGCGCAGTTCATCCAAGGAGGAAACCAGCCAGGGCACAGGGCTCCATGAAGTGCTTTGGGCAGCTAAAGGGACACACCCCAGGTGGGCGGCATGTGAAGGCCCCATGGCACAGGAAAAGGCAAGAATGATTGCTTCCCCCCAAGGCCAAACTGAAGACTTATCCTTTGAGATGAATTCGGGCTGTTTGTAGCCACAAGCAGCTGCTAGGGAACCACAGGTGCCCGGTTTCTGATGATCCCCCTCGACCTGGACTGTGAGGCAGGTCCCAGGAGCAGCAGCACAGTTGCTGTTTGGGGGAAGGTCGTTGCCGCAAGTTTGATGCTAGCATGAGGTCCCCCACCTGTCTGTGAAGTGACTGTCTGGGAGCCTGTGTTCCAGAGGACCCCAGGCTTCTTGAGAAATAGCCTGCACTAGTGAGAGTTGAGGGGAGAGGGGGCCTTAGTCCTCTGACCAGCCAGCAAATGGCTGCAAGCTGTGATGACAGGAGACTCACAGAGACCAGCCAGTCACAGGGACAAGGCAGGAATCCCAGAGGCAGCCTGGGCACCTTTCCCTCTCTGGGCCACAGTGTTTGCTCCCCCAAGCCAGAGACTGCCCAGCGACAGTCCTGTTCTACTTGCCTTAAACTGGAGAGAGGAATCTGGTATTTGCACTTAGCAAAAGATTTTAAAACTTAAAAAAAAAAGTGTGCATGACCTGTCACTTTGTATAAAAATAGCAAAAATGATTAGTTTATTAAATTTTTTTTCTGTACCTTCTGGTAGTAAAAATACATCAAAATAATTCTGTTTAAACTACTGTGTGTAAAAAGCCTGTATCATATGTAACTTGGACTTTTTGTAAATAAATGTTTGTGCACTACATTCCCTCTGGTTTCATCTCTCCACACGGCACTACCAGGCAGGCCCTGCCACCCCCGCGAAGTTACAGGGGCTGCACACACAGGCAACAGATTCCCAGGGAGTGATTGGGCCTATGAAGCCTCCACTCCCCAGGACCGGATGTCGGCTGCCGCTGGAGAGCTGCAGGGAGAAGTGAGACCCCCATCTCCCCTCCCCAGAAGGAAGATCCGGTGATGTCTCATGCCAACCCTGCTTGGGTGGCTTTTTGTTGTTGTTTTTTGGCAAGAATCCCCTTCCAGAAAACGTGATTCCACAGTTTTCAAGACGGGACTTATTTTTCTTCCTTTGCAATCACGGAGTGCCCTCTGGGTCTGATTGGTTCTCTTTGTGCCTTCCTGATGGGAAATCTGGGGGCTTCGCACTTGCTGCCACCCTCTTGGTTGTTTAACCCTCTTGGATGTCTCAAAGGAAGTATTTTCCAGGAGCAGAGTTGTGCATAAAAGGGACAGGGGTGTGTATTTCTATGGCTTTTGTAAGATTCCTCGCCGGATTTCCTTGACAAACCAGTGTCAACCCACCCGCTCTGGGCTGTGTCCTCACCTTTTGTTGGCATATCTTTGTCACCATGGTCCCTCAGCTGTCCTAAGACCCATCTCCTGGAATCCCACCTCAGGGAGACACTAGAATGGACACATTTTCTTTGGAGGGAACTGCTGTTTAGGTCAGGTGCCTTTGTAATTGTCCTGCCCAAACTCACTTTTCCATCCTTAAGGTGATGTATACGTGTACACATTGGCCAATTATACATGTTTTAAAACAGAAAAAATTGGAAAATACAGAAAAGCATCAATTCAAAAGTGCTTTGTTACCCAAAAGTAACTACTGATAATATATATATATATATTATCAGTATATATATATATATATATATATTTTTTTTTTTTTTTTTTTTTTTTTTTAAGATTTGTTTATTAGCACGGGGGAGTCGGGGGGAGCAGAGAGAATCTCAAGCAGATCCCATTGATTGCAGTGCCCGACACAGGGCTCGATCTCATGACCCTGAGATCATGACCTGAGCCGAAGTCAAGAGTTGAATGCTTAACCCACTGAGCCACCCAGGCGCCCCTACTGATAATATTTTTTTGATGCATTTCCTTCCAGGTTGTCCTGCTCTGTGGTATATATAATGTCTCCCCAACCAGTAAACCAGACGCGCAGGTTTGTACCCTATCGTGAGCTTTAGCAAGGTATGAGCAATTGCTTCCAAAATACGATTTTTAATTAGCTCCTCCTTCTAGAGCCTTCTTGCCGCAGGCTTGTGAGCTTTCTGTTTGGACTTTTTCATCACCTTCTACAGGCTGGCCCACAGCTGCCCCTGTCCTGCCAGTTGTTCTTTGTTCTCATGACCCCTAGGAGTACACAGCCCCCCCAAAGCCCCATCTGTGGGTCTTCCCCCCAGGATTTATATGGAAGTGACTCCTCTCCTTGCTTCCTCTCCCTTCTTCAGTATGTCTTGGCAAAGACAGCCCAGAACTGATCACCAGCTTAACTTTGCTCTAGACGATGTCAGTTAAGACTCTCACTAGAGGGGCATGGAGCCAGCACAGGCTATCACCAGGGTCACCAGGATCACCAGGACCTGCCTCTTCCCTAAGCGGGGGTGGTGCACTGGGCCCGAGGCCATCCTGTGGCTCCTGCAGGTGCAGCGCTGTGGGACCCCGGGGAAGGTCACTGAAGCCAGCTGCTTGAAACAAAGTTACAGCACCTTTTCATCAGGCTAAGAGAAATCGAGAAAGCCAGAAAAGAGCTCGAAGTCTCTCACGTGGTTAAAGAGTTGTCAGGTTCCCTTCCCACTGCCCTTTGGCATCCACTCCCAGAGGCGGTCCCAGGTTCAGACCCAGGCACATCCCCTGGGCAGCTGCCCCTCACCACCCCGCAGGTCCAGTCCCCCCAACCCACCTGCCCTCGTCCTCCTCCGTGGTGCATCTGGGGCTGAGCTGAGCCCCACGCAGGAATCTCGGGCACACGTGCCTCACGCAGCCATGTGTGTGCGCTGGGTGGGAGCCGCCTGGCTGGACTCACCACTCCACTGGGCAACAAGAGGCTTCTGGGCACGGAACATGGTGGGGGTGGCCCAGGCACTGGGAAAGCAGAGATTGGGGCCCCAACCTAGCTCCTTGTCCTGGTCCGGGGCTGGACCGCACGCGGGCTGCAGGGCCAGCGATGCTGGTGGTTCCCAGGAATCTGCATTTTCAACAGCTCGTCAGTGTAGGGATCACTGCAGATCCTTGGCGGAGTCCTGAGGGAGGAGGTTTGGGAGGGGGAGGGATGCCTCCAGGTAGGAGCCCGAAGATGGGGAGCACATCTGGAAGGGTTCCAGAGAGTCCCAGGGGAGCTGGCGCCAGCGGGGACTTGCAGAGAGAGGAGGCCCACGCTGCCACTCAGTGCCATTAAGGGCAGCAGGTGGAGCAGGGGGCCAGGCCGCTCTCCCGAGAGCAGAGACCATGTCTTCGATCCCAATGAGTGTGTTTGTCCAAGAAGTGTCCCATGGCAGACCCAGCCCTGAAGGCCTGGGGATGGCACAGCGAGCCAGGCCAGGACCCCGAGGGCCACCCTGATGACAGGACAGGTGGAGGGCAGCCAGGGCAGCAGAGGAAAACTGTGGGCTTGGGAGAGCTGGTGCCCCCACGGGAGGACCTGGGGCTGGGCTGCGGTGCCCACCTGCAGGCATTCTCGGAGCTTCCCCGGAACCTTGTCTCAGGCCCTCCGGTTCCTCTGGGTGCCCGGGAGCAGCACCCTGCGTCCTTCCCCTCCTCCAGCGCCACCTCTCCCCTGCTTCTCTGGCCTCCCATCTCCTGCTGCATAAGACCACAGCCCACGGGGCACCTGCGTGGCTCAGGCGGTTGAGCATCTGCCTTCAGCTCAGGTCATGATCACAGGATAGAGACCTGCATTTGTCTCCCTGCTCAGCGGGGAGCCTGCTTCTCCCTCTCCTTCTCTCAAATAAATACCACCTTTAAACGGGGGGAGCACAGCCCCCAGCGGCAGCTTGGGAAGCCCGAAGATGCTGATTCGGACAGCGCTGCAGGTTCATGGGCTCATCCAGTCCGCTCCGCTCTCAACTGGGGTTCAGCTGAGACTGCAGCGCCCAGATGGCCTCCGAGAGGGCTGCTCTGCCCTGGCCTCCCATCGCTCCTGGGCCAAGCTTCCCTCCTGCAGTGCTCTAAGTGGGCAGAGCAGCCATCCGCGTGCATCCCTCCCGGCCAGACCCAGCCACGGGCCACCCAGATGGGGGAAGCCCTTGCCTCCCGAGAAACGGGACCACAAACCACCACTCCCGGTTTGAGCCGCGTTCACGGCCTGGGGGTCACCACAAGGAGACCAGGGCCGCAGCCATCCAAGGGGACTCTCGGTGTCTCCTTTCTCTGCCCCAAGTCTCGTTCTCCCTCTCTCTCTTTTTCCTCATTTCCATCCAGATTGAGGCCAGTTAACCAAAAAATACCGATCATAGAAAACCAGAAAAACCGAACCGGAACAGAAGCAGAACAACAGTGTTAACAGTGTTAACAGCGCACAGCGCAGGAAGTGGGGCTCTGAGCCAGGTAGCCTGGCCCCCTTCCTGGCCACTCACATGGAGAAGCACATGAGTTGTAAGGGTCACCGTGGCCATGGGGTGAACACATGCCCATAGCTCCAAAAAAGACAGCTCCGCAGGCAGCACACGTCTCCATGACCTGCTGGAGGCCCAGGAGGGGCAGCCCCAGGCCCTGATGAGCTTCGGGGGCCACCGCTGAGGCTCTGGGGAGGCTGGGCACTGAGTGGGCAACCCAGATGTCTCCCCACAGGGCGCCCTCACCTGCTCCGCCTCGGACCTCTGGCGCCTCTGACGCCACCTCCCCCACAGACATCTCCTTTCTCTTGCCTCTGATGGGAAACAGGGCCAGAAAGGAGGCCTGGAACATTCTGGAGGCCAGGGACACTGAAGAACACGCAGGCACACAGTTCCTGCCCAGCAATGCCGTTCCCCGGCTGTGAGCCACGACCCAGGCCTCTGTGCCTCTCCTCCCGAGAACAGTGTCCACCAGGCCTGCCTCCCCAAAGGACCGAGAGCACCGTTCTGCTCGGCTCTGCATCTCTGGCACCCTGTTGGGGCCCGGGGTGCTCAGGAAATAGTTGTTGGAAGGAGGTCTGCGGGACACTCAGCGAGCTACCGCAGGCGAAGACACAGTGTGACCTATGGAACCACTCAGATGTCAGCTGAATTGTGTTTGGAATCCCAAACTGTGAGCGACTGCCTTTTCCACCTGTGTCCTGAGGGGCAAGTCCCCTGCTTGCTGGAGCCTCAGTTTCCCCATCTGTAAAAGGGAAGGGTTGGGCTGGGTAGCCTGAGTGGTAGAAGCCTGGCAGAGACTGGGGACCTCCCTACATGGAGAAGACAGACCTGAAAATCGGGGATGCCGAGGACCCACAGGGCAGAGGCATGAAGGAGGAGGAAGCAGCCAGACAGGCCACTCGGGGTCTGCGAACAGGGACCTTGTGGGGAGGCCCTGGGGCCAGGTGCGGAGCAGCCAGTCAAAGCATGGGCCAGTGTGGAGCCCCTCTAGGCCCACCTGCAGCTGCAGGGACCGGGGGGACAGCTCTTGGAGGAGACTATATCTGGGGCCCTGGGAGATGCGGCGGCTTTTATTTACATCCCCCCAAGTCTGCCAGCCGTGCTCCGGGGAAGAAGGACTACGCCAAGTGGCAGGAGGAAGAGGTGGGGAGGCCCCGCCCAGCTTAGGTGCTCCCCATTAGCACAGACTCACCCACAGGTAACCCTTGCACTCCTGACCTATGCAGCACCCTCCCTCGCTCTCACCTCAGCCTGGCAAGAAGCTTCCAGAATGATTCCATCCAGGAGGGGGAGAACGTAAAGACACACTCATCCACAGCTGGGCGGGGGTGGGAGAGTCTTTGGGGAGGCAGTCTGGCCCCATATATCAAAACCTCAAGTGACTTAAGAATTGCCCTTCCTTGAGCACCTGGATGGTTCAGTTGTTAAGTGTCTGCCTTTGGCTCAGGTCATGATCCCAGGGTCCTGGGATCGAGCCCCGAGTCAGGCTCCCTGCTCAGCAGGAAGCCTGCTTCTCCCTCTTCCATTCCCCTGGCTTATGTTCCCTCTCTTGCTGTCTTTGTCAAATAAATAAAATCTTTAAAAAAAAAAAAAAAAAAGAACTGCCCTTCCAGATATTTCCCCAAGAGCCTCATAAAGTGTCTCCTGCCCACTGTCGTTCTATTCAGCAGCATACGCCGCTCAGAACGAGGGAGAACGGCCGGGAGTGTCCGTGACTAGGGCACTGACTGGACCGGATAGCAAAGGACAGGGTGGACCTCGAGAAGCCGGACCGAGGTCTGCCGGTGCAGGTAAGGAAAACACACGTGTCAGGTGACAACTGATGGGAGAGGGCCATGGAAGCCCACAGTCCCGCGTGTGCAAAAAAGCAGAACACAACCCCCGCTCACTGTTGCTGGGGGTGTAGAGTGGTGCAGCCACTGTGCAAAACAGGGTAGAGAGGGTGCTTGAGAAAGATGAAACCGGAATGACCTTAAGAAGCAGCAAAGCCACTCTAGGGTATAAACCCAAAAGAACAGAAAACGGGGGAGATTGGTACCCGTGTTCTCGGCGGCAGCATTCGCAAGAGCCAAAAGCTGGAAGCAATCCGATGTCCATCCAGGGAGCGGCACATACATCCGTGTGTCCCTCGGAACACGAGTCAGCCGGAACAAAGAGTAGAGCTCTGACCCACACCACAACACGGGTGAACCTCGCAGACACACGGCCAAGTCACACAAGCGGTTACAGAAGGACAGATGCCGTGTGCACCCCCAGCTCGCGTTCCCTCCCCCACACCGTTTCCTGGAGCCACCACCCAAGTAAGCCACTTGGCCTTGAATGTGCGCGTCTGTCTGTTTCTGGGGGAACCAGTCGCGCGAGGATGAGTGTCCGCGTGCTTGCCCAGAAGGGTTACATTTATATCTAAATCCCAGCTGCACCCCAAGCTGGGAGCAACTTACTTAACCTCCCTAAACCTCAATATCTGCAGCAGTGAGTCGCAGGACACGTTCCCCTGCGGGGCTGGGATGTGGGTGGTAGGAGTCATGGGCTGGGCGCCTCAACATAGCACGTTTTCTCCCAGCCTTGGAGGCGAAAATCCCAGAATGGGGAGGGGGTGGGGGGGGGGTCTCCCCGGCCTCTCTCCGCGGCCTCCCGCCTTCCCTCTGGGCACATTTGCCTCCTAATCTCCTCTTACCAGGACATGGTCAGATTGGAGTGGGGCTCACCTCAGCAACCTTTTTATTTATTTATTTATTTATTTATTTTTTCTCAGCAACCTTTTTAAATCTCAATCACCTCCTGAAATACCTTGTCCCCGCGCACAGTCACACCGAGAGGTGCTGGGGTCCCGACCTCCGCGCACGAATCCCAGGGGGACCCAATTCAGCGCATCCCAGGGACTGAGCGAGTGAATGAGGGGTGAGTACCCAGCACCTAGCAAGGGCTGTATATGAATGTTTTCACATAAAAAGTAAGACTTTCCGGAAGAGTAGAAGACTCTGCCATCAGTGTGCTGGGGTCCTCGGACACCAGACTCTATGCTTTCGTCACCTTCATTCTTTTTTTTTTTTTTAATATTTTATTTGTTTATTTGACAGAGATCACAAGTAGGCAGAGAGGCAGGCAGAGAGAGAGGGGGAAACAGGCTCTCCGCTGAGCAGAGAGCCCGATGCAGGGCTTGATCCCAGGACCCTGAGATCATGACCTGAGCTGAAGGCAGAGGCTTTAACCCACTGAGCCACCCAGGCGCCCCTCATCACCTTAATTCTTAAGCTAACAGCAATGATGACGCAGTAACCCTCTGGGAGCGCCGATCAGTGCCTGACATCAGTGGGAGGTGCCTGGAAGGTGGGTCTCCTCCTCCCATCCTGGGGGTCAGATCCTTTCCCCACGGCTGTGCAGCTTTTGCCTCAAAATCAATCAGTCCTCCTCCCGGTTAAGCCTAGGGGCCCCACGAAGGGACTTGGGCCTCAGGGCAAATGCTCCACCCGACCCACCCCTCCCTTCCCCTGCCAGGCGTGTCTTGGGGAGGCGGGATGCTCCAGGCCTTCTTCTGCCTGAGGAAACCGCATCTGTTCCCTTCTTTCGCTGTCCCAGGGTTCTCCTCCAACTGGGCAGTCTTGCCCTGGGAACCATTTGCCCATTGCTCAAATGGGGGAAACTGAGGACAGATGGTCCCCAGAGAGTCAAGCTTCCTCTGCTGCCTCACCTACATTATGCTACAGTGTGAGGTCATTGGAAGTCACCTGTCATCCCTCCCAATTCTGGAAGAGGCGGCTCTGACCATGGAGGAAGTGAGACCCAGCCAGGTCTGGGGTGCCCTCCACTGAGGTCTCCTCAGAAATAAACAGGGGAGGAGCCTGAGCTGGGGAGGGGACCTACTTGGCAGGGGTGTCCCAGGGAGACACCCTTGGGAAGCTCAGAGACCTTCCCCACCAGAGGGACAGCTCCACGGTCCCCCTGCAGGGGCTTGGGGTCCCATCCCAACAAGGGTCCTACAGGGCCACACTTGTGGGAACCCCAGCAGACAGGAGTGGGGAGGCCTAGGACTGGGGTGAGGCCCTGGGATGGCCTGTGCCCTCTGGCTACATGGCTACCTGTTTTCAGCCTGTCTGAAGCTGCTTGGTCCACAGCCTTTTTCTGCCCCTGACAGTGACAGACACGTTGGGGAGAAAGAGTGCTTGTCTCTCTTTTTCTTCGTTATAAATTTCATGGAACATTTTTCCTTCAGTCATGATCTTTGGGGCTCACAATTAACTGTGACTTGGAACTCAGCACCACTGCCCCTGCCCAGGCTCACTGGGCATCTGCTAGGTCTCAGTTTTCCCATCTGAGCAATGGAAGGCTGAACTTTCGCTCACCCTCCATGGCAGGCTTGGAGGGGACCCACCTTCACAGCTGGAGGCGAGGAAGACCTGCCAGTCAGGGTCTGGGTGAGTGGAGGGGAGTGGCACCCCTGTGGAGACAACGAGCCTCGCTTGCTCAAACCAATCTCCAGCAACTGTCAAAGAAGGCTCTGCCCCGTCTCTCCTGCCCGGCTTCCCCCTGCAATACCTTCGCTTATGCGGTTCCCTCTTCCCAGACTGGCCTTCCCGTCCCTTGTACTGTCCTCTTTCCCTGGGTGTGACCGTCTCCCCAAGTAAACTGTGGCCAGCAGCCCCCAAAACACTCAGCCACGTAGCAGGTGCCCATTTTTGCAGAACCAATGGAATTCAGAACCTACACCTAGCTCGCCTGGCTCAGACGAGGCTTGGATTCAGCCAGGGGACCCCGGGGTCATTCCAGGGCAGTTCTTTCCTGCTTTCCCAGGCATGGCAGGGAACCACCTCAACTGGCAGGATCTCCGGCTGCCCAACTGCACCACCCCCACCCCACCCCACCCCCAACAAACCCCTTTCAGTGTGCCTCCCCTCTTCCACCATGGTCTGGAAGATCTTGGCTCAGACGAATTCATCTGTTCCTTCCACATCACCGAGACTTTTCTGGCTTCCAGCCTGGCTTTAACAGAGGTGGGGGATTGGTCGCCAGGACCCCACTGGGGCCCCAACAGCCTTTTGTGGTGCCATCTGCCCTTGTCAATCTCGAGACTCCCGCCTCCAGGGACCACCAATCACAGCACAGGCATCCTGGTTTCGTCACCAGCAGCCAGTCAGCAATTCCACTGACCACTGGGGCAGCGAGGTGGGAGAAAAAGGGCCGCAACCCGGGACCTGGTGATGCCCCCCACACGTCCTCAATCATCCTCAGTCACCATCTGCTTATCGCTGTACCCGCGAGGCCTTGCCGCTCTGAACCTCGGTCTCCTCCTCTGTAAGGCGTCAGAGCGCTGCCCCTCCGGCAGCCCTGGCTTAATGAGATCCTGCAGTCCCTGGAGGGCTGGCCACGTGGAGGTCTGCCAGATAGACGGCCCCCCAACTCCCAGGGCTGAGGCTAGGGGCCCTGCTTTGAAGGAGCTTAGCCCATCCAGCGGACTCCTCCCAGAATCTGCACCCATCTCTGTGCCTGTCCTCAGGGGATTCCTTGGACCTCGCAATCCCAGCCCCTGGGGAACCTGAACCTCGTGTTTGGGGGTGTGCTTGGGGTCTCTTGCAGTGTGTGAAGAGGGACCCATCAAGGTGCATCCGTGGAGGCAGGAGGAGGAAGCTGGATCTGTGTGATCATGCCACCTCACTACCTCCCTCCTTTGCACACAGGCATGCAGTGCATGCCCCCACCCCCAAGTGCATGCCTGTTTCCAGGCCTCCAGATAGATACTGGAGAAGGGAAGTTGTGGAACCAGATTCACCCACCTCCCTACCCGGGAGCTCCCACTATGCCCTTGGGACACTGGCGGCCCCAGGCTGGTCTCTGAGGTCAAAGTCCACCCCTAGCAGAGGCCTCCTCCAGTCCTAGAGGTGTCCCGGCGGCTCAGAGCACCCACAGGACCCTCGACCCACGCCCCTGCATCCCCAAGACACACACAGGCCAGCTCAGGGCTGCACACTTGCATTATTTTATTTTGCTTTTCCAGTCTGAAGCTACTATCATGGGCATTTAGTTATACAAATGACACTTACAAAAAATAAAAGACCAAGACACCCAGAGTGAGATGCATGGCAGAGATGAACTGGTCGAGGGGTGCAGGGCTGGCAGGGGCAAGGCTGGGAGCCAGGGGCCTGGAGCCTCCCCGTGGGGCTCCCGGTGGAGGGCGACGCCCAGCTTCATCCCACCCCGAGACCCGAGGAGTCCAGTCGGACAGGGAGCACCGATCGCACCGGGGGCTCTGGCTGAGGCGGTGAGGGGCTCAGCACCAACCAGATGGGGACACAGGCCTGGGCAGGCAGGAAGGAGGGGGCTGGCAAGGGCCCCAGAGGAGGTGGGGACAGGTTCTAGATTCAGGGACGCACCCTGCCCCCCCCGCCCCCCAGCTAGCAGACAAGGAGGGCACCGATGCCCAGAGATGCAGTTTCAAGACTCCCCCACAAGACCCCTCGAAGATCACTCGGGGCTGCCACCAGCAGCTGGCCTGCGTGCCTCCGGCAATAATGCCTCGTTTAAAAAAAAAAAAAAATACTGATTTGGTCATTTTCTGCTTCCAGTCAGGCCAGGACGGGGTGTGCGGCGGGCGGGCCCGCTGGGTGCAGAGGGGCGAGCTGCGGGCTCATGCCAGCGTCACCCCTCCCCTTCCTGCGGCCTCCCCCTGACGCAGGGGTGGTGCGCCGGGTCGGGGGGGTGATAGGCTGGGGGCGGGCACCCGGTTCCAGGGAAGTGGGGCGGGCAGAGGCTCTTGGGAGGGGGCAGGAAATTCCAGTTACCCCAGCAGGCCCGGGGGCACGGGAAGGCCTCCCAGCTCCCCCACTCTCCTCGGCCACTTTGGGGAAGTAAGGCTCAGAGTCATCTGAGGTCAGAAGAAAGGGCTGCCAGCCTCACCCATAGCGGAGAAGAGAGGACAGCGGGGTCTGAGATCCCTCCAAGGACCAGGCACGGGGCAACAGGTGGGGGGGCACCGTTTTCTCTGGGTTTCCAGTTTGAAAGGCAAGGGGCTCGCCACCACGCCAGAGCCCGCCTGGAGAAGAGAGTTATTAGCAGAAGGGTCTGGGCAGGGCAGGGACGGGGCGCAGGACAGCAGGCTAGTACTCCCAGAGGGTGGCTGGCTCGATGGTCTCGGCGCAGGCCTTCAGGACCCCCGCGTGGTCCCCCTTCAGGTAGCGCCCGCCCACCTTGATGGCCACCTTGTTGTAGTCACAGAATTCGAAGAAGAAGTCCACGGGGGTGTCGCTGCTGCTGGTGACCGACGAGTCACTGCCCACTGTCCAGTACTTGCCTGTGGAGTCTGGGGGGGCGCGAGACCCATCAGGCCCCACTCTTGGCCAGCTCCCCACCCTGCAGTCATGGCCTCTGGAGTTGGGGTGAGTTCTGTGTGATGCCCACCCACGCCTCCCACCCCTGCTGGATGGAGGTCTGAGCCTCTTCCCCCCACCAGGACTTTAAGTCCCATAACTCAGGTGTGGGACACCTTCCCTGTCCACCGTTCCCAGAATCCTGTTTCCCTCTCTGCTCTCCTCCCCCTTTCCTAGCTTGTGGGTCCTCCCTCCTACACAGAGAAGAGGAGAAGGGGCCTGGTGGCCACAGGACGTTTGTCCCCAGAGCCAAGTCATAGGGCGGCCAGGCTGAGCCCCAATGTGGGACAAGGGCGCTTCAATCCCTGTGTGGCCACGCTGGCCCCTGCATTACCACCCCGCAGAACCCACCTTTGATGTTGTAGGCACCGTCATTGAACTCCAGCTGGAAGACATCATAGCTGGAGCGGTTGGCATCCAGCATGCCCGTGACCTTGCGGCAGCCGATGAAGCCATGCTCCCCACGGAACACGATGATGGGACGGTTGATGAGCTTCATGAGGAAGAGCTCCGAGTCCCCTGTCCCAGGAAAGGGGAAGGGCGGTGAGTGGGAAGATCGGGGCGCGGCTCAGAGAGGGAGAGCAAGGAGTCTGGGGTCGCCCAGCATGTCAGCCCTGGGATGGCAGGGGCATGGGGGAGGGGGCGGTTTGGCGAGCGGCTATGAGGTGGGCAGAACCCCCAGAGAACCTGGGAGGGGGGTGCGCCCACAGGTGGCTACCTGCTGTCTCCACCGAGGCAGCCAGCTGCCCGTTCTTCTTGGCCGTCACGAACTTGCCATTGGACGCACGCAGTGTGATCCGCCGATCACGCCACTCGATGTCAAAATAGCAGCTGGCGTTCCTGAGGGTGGCGGGAAGGGTCAGGCGGGGCTGCCCCCGGTCCCCCGACCCCCCGGAAGGGCCAGCCTGGGCGTGGTGGGGCACTCACTTGGTGGAGGCTGTGGACTGCACGCCCCCAGTGGCCGTCAGCGTCCAGTACTTGCCCGTGTGGGTGCGGAAGGCGCACTTTTTGGTGTCACGGTCGATCTCCAGCTGGAAGGTCTCCTGGTCGGTCTCCTCGTCCTGATTGGCTGACAGGTCCATACCTGCGGGGAGAACTTCCGACTGGCACGGGGACCCCCCCTCACCCTGAAGCACAGCCCTGCCCTCAGACATCACTTCGGCCTCCACATCAGGGGGCAGGACCCAGGACCCCAGGTGGCCGACTCCGCCCGCCCTCACGTCATTTTCTCCGATGCTAGAACACCTTCCAACAAACCGTCTGCACAAAGACCTTCTAGAACCATCCTGAGAATCTTAATGTGGCCCAGGGTTAAATATTAAGGATTAATTATTGTTAATCATATGGTAGTTATGTAAGAAAATGGCCTCATTTTTCAGATACCCACAAATATCTCGGGATGAAATGCCCTGATGTCAGGGAATTGCTTTAAATACAATCAAAACCAGTGACTATAGGGACAGATGGAGCTAGACGGCAGAATACCACATTTGGGGGAAATCGATAGATTATATCCTTCCTGTTCCCATATGTGTGTAGAAGTTAGGAATGAAACGTAACACCACACACTCGTTTCAGAAGATTTATGAAACTCATAAATGCATAAAAAGGGAGTCACACGGGGGCACCTGGGTGGCTCAGCAGTTTAAGCGCCAGACTCTTGATTCTCACTCAGATCGTGATCTCAAGAGTCATGAGATCAAGTCCCAGGTCTCCGCGCTGAGCTTGGAGTCTGCTTGAGATTCTCTCTCCTCTCCCTCTGCCCCTCCTGGCCTTGCTCTCTCTCTCCTGGGGGCGGGGGAGTCACACATACCCCCATGCCCGCCACACCCCCAGAACACACTGCAAATGGCAGGTGAACACACCCTCCTCGCCTTTCCCCCGGTGCAGACACACGTATTTTCTCTACCTCGAGGGCACGCGTGCCACAGACCTCAAGTTGCAAATGATCTAGGCAACAGTGCTCACACACATTTCCCTGTCCCTAAATCACCTGATGTGACGGAGGGGGCTTCCGCGTTCCCATGCGCTGCTGCCCAGTGGCTGATCTCTGGGGCCCCTCTTGTGTTACCTCTTCCAGCTAACAACCTGGAAACAGGGTATCTGCTTCCAGCAGAACAAACTCACATTCCCCAAACTCCTGGGTTCTAAGAACCGCAACAGCAGGGCCATCCACCCACTCTTCTGGCCGACCAGTCTCGGGGCTCCAAAGTGTGTCACCATTTGGTCTGGACACCTTTAGGAAGATGGGATCGCCGTGGGAGGTGGCAGACGGCCCTTCAGATGAGCAGATGGAGGCTGGCGGATGGGGGAGCCCCGGTTCCCTGCCCGGGACCCACATGTAGTTCTCCACCACCAACCGGAGGGGCTGAAGGGTATGAGCCTGTCTATTTTTTTTTTTTTTAAGATTTTATTTATTTATTTGACAGACAGAGATCACAAGTAGGCAGAGAGGCAGGCAGAGAGAGAGGAGGAAGCAGACTCCCTGCCGAGCAGAGAGGCGGATGTGGGGCTCGATCCCAGGACTCTGGGATCATGACCTGAGCCGAAGGCAGAGGCTTTAACCCACTGAGCCACCCAGGTGCCCCAGTAATGAGCCTGTCTTAACCCCCATCAGCACCAGGGGGTGGAGACCTTCACCTCCACTTCAAGGAGGAGAATAAGCCAGAGGTGCCTATGTCCTTGCCCAAGGTCACCGAGAGAGAAACTGGTAAGTGCTGGTAAGCCTCAGGAGGGGAAGTGGGCCAACTCCGGCCTCCTCCTCCGTGTTCTCTCTATGGACTAGCAGACCCAGGGTCCTGAATAGCTCCTCTCAAAACCCCTTGGTCTCAAGCCTCCAGGCCTGCTGGGCCCTCTTAGCCCGGATCTCAAGGATCTGCTGACTGCTAGGAGGCAGGTAATGACCCAGACCCACCATCACGCCCCCAGAGACGACGAAGGTCAACAGGGACTGGGCCCCCTGGGTAGCTGAGCCACCAAGAATAGGACCATCCTAAGGCCACTCTGGGGAGCACAACGTGAGGCCAGAGTCCCCAAAAGCTGGTGGACATGCCCCACCCTATATGCCAGCCCACCCCAGCCCCAATGTGGGGTGTGCTGGCTGACCAGAAGGAGGGGAGAGACAGGAGGAAAGGCCTCCTCGGGCGTGCTCCGGCAGCAGACAAGACCGAGGGGGATCTCCAGAAAACAGGGCAAAAGGGGCAGGAGGAAAGGGACCTGGATTAGAAGTCCAACCTCTAGCCAGAGGTTAAGCAGGAAGTCAGGAGGCTCCTTCTCAGGGAGACTTAGCCAGAGGCAGCCCTGTGCTCCACAAAATCCATACTGACCTGCTCTTCCCACAGGAAAACAAAGGGAGGCCCCACCCAAGGGCCAAACAGCCGTGGCTATCTGCTCGGCTGCTCAGACCCCATGGCTATCTGCTCGGCTGCTCAGACCCCATGGCTATCTGCTCGGCTGCTCAGACCCCATGGGCTGCTCGTATCCAGTCCTGGACGTGGTCTGATGGAACGACCTGGGCCAGCCAGGGTGCCGGCCAAAGTGGGGGCCAGGCACCCTCGGCGAGTGCCTTCCCCTCACTCAGCCCGTATCCCTGTCTATCAAAAGGGTCTCTCCATTCTGCCAGGAGGGTGGAAGGATTCAGGGCCCTAGTATCAAGCTGACACCAGGTATTCTGACCCCAACAGGAAGGAGTACGGCAGCGGGGGTGGGAGTGGGGGGGGGTGTCTCCTCTTCCCAACATCCTGCAGGGCCCTTCCCGGCTCCAAGGCCCTGCCCAGACGGGAAAGGCCCCACTTGGCCTTGGAGTCTCTAATTAGAGCTGGGTTACTATGGGAACAGGGTTTTCTTTGGGATTTTTCTTTTCATCAGCTGCAGCAGCGGCACTGAGTCACAGGCCCGTAGGAGCCCCAGAGAGGCAGATGCAGGGCTGGGAGAAGCTCATCTCCTGCCTTCCCCCCCACATCCCCCGCCCTGCCTGTCCCTCTGCCTCATGGCTTTTCCTGTCGCCAGCCTCTGAGCTATTCCCTATGGTGGCTCAGAGAGGACATTCCATCCCCCTCAGCCTTGGCAGTTCCCAAATTACCCTGGCTGGTACAAAGAGGCATTCCCCACCACCCCATTCAGTTTAGGGGAAGGGGCCTGGAAGCTTCTGTGGCCTCTCCTCCCCCTGCCCTCTTTGTACTACGTGACCACCTCAGATCCATCCTCCAGCCTCGCACAAGAATCACCTCAAATGCCCTGGCTCTTAGGGAGAGCTCTTACACATCCTGCAAAGCCCAGCCTGACCAGCCCTTTTCTCAGGCGACCAGCCAGCCTGGCCTCTGAGTGCCTCTGAGTGGCAGGAACAGTGCGCCTCCTGAGCATAGACCCCCAGGGCAAGGAGGCTGAGACCAAGTAGGAAATGTGGGCCTGGCGTCCAGGGCAGGTAAGACTTCCAAGGAGCACTGGGGGCGGGAGACACCCCACCTGGCTGGGAAGTGCCGTTCACCCAGCCACCCTGCCATCCTTCATCCCTGCCCAAGCCAGGGCCCTCACTAGTGACGTGGTCACAGCTACACCATTTCTGAGGCGCTGGGATGGAAGGATTCCACCCACCTATCACATCAGTCCCCGGACACCGGGACCCCGCTCCCTGGTGGCTGAGATGGTCCCCTTCCCAGAAACAAACGCTGGCCCAGAGAAGTAGCCCACGGCGGCCCGGGGCTGGCCCTTTACAGATGGGGAAACTGAGGCCAGAGAGCAGGTTGCAGCGTCAGCAGGGAGCACCGCACCCCCGCCAGGCAGGCCTGTGCAAGCCTGTGGGCATGATTCACATCCCCCCCTGCCAGCTAAGCCCAGGAGCCTCCTCCTCCCTGGCTGCCTTTTCCCAGCATGTGTCAGAAATACAGACACCGCCTCCTCTGCCACGCAGGCCTGTCCAAAATGGCCTCTGAGACACGCCCCCAGCCACACAGCAGCAGCAGGTCTCCTTCCATCCCACCAGGAAGCCTTGGGGCCAATTAACATGAGAACAAGAGGAGGACCCCTAGATCCAAGGCCCAAAGAGTCCCAATCTCAGCCCCCAAAGACTCCTCCCCCAACACTTCTGGCCCAATTTCGGACTCCCCCTGCCCCATCAGCCTGAATCACACAGTGACACTTCCAGCAAGGGCTAATCAAGAGGAGAGGGCATCTGCCCAGACTCGCTCTGCTCTTCCCCTCAAGAGGAAGTCATGAGATCCCTGACCCTCAGGGCCAGGTCCACCCACTCCTCCTCGTCTTCCCGGAGTGGGGATGCGGCCTCCCCGCAGGGGTGAGTGCCCATCATGGGTCCTGTGGCCCCACCGGCGGTTCCAGTCCCACCTACCGACCTCACGGGCTCTTACTCAGCCATAATAGGCTTTCTGCTCCTCCCTGCCTCAGGGCCTTTACACAAGCTGTGTCTTTTTTGCCTGCAACCCTGTTCCACATGCCTGATACATGCCACCTTATATTCATCCTTCAGGTCAGCTCCACGGTCCTCTTCGGAAGTGTCTCCCCCACCCCGCAGTCTAATCGGAGATCTTGATGTACCTTCTGGACACCCAGGCCTCTGCGTGACACCTCTGGGATGCAGATCATATCCCAAGAAGAACATCAGCTACAAAAGGGAAGGGTCCAGGCACATATACTCATTCGTTCACCAATCACCATGTCTCACCTGGTAGGAGGGGCTCAAGGTTTGCTGAACAGGTGAGGAGTTCTGCCCCACCTACACTGTGGGGGGAGGGGGAAGGCCACTGTGCCCTGGAGGCTGGGAGGCCTGGGGTGGGGGGGGGGGGGCGGTCAGAAAAGAGCCTATTCTGTAATCAAACAGACCCAGTTCTGTGTGTTGCTTACTTGCTCTGTGACCTCGAGCAAATGGCTTCACCTCTCTGAGCCAAACAGGCTCATCCATACGACGGAGACAATACTGCCCAAATCAGTCAGCAAACTGAGGCACAAAACAGCCACTACCCGACCTGACCGGACCCCACTGCCAGGGGGCTGTAAGCCCCAGCTTCACAGACCCCACCCACAGTCAGGAGGGTGGCCGTCAGGATGAAGGCACGGAAGTCCACTCCACCAGGAGGACGACACTGATTGGGCCCCCATCCAGCCATCTCCAGAGGCTGGGGCCCAACTTCCCATTCAGCAGAGCGGGACCCCCACAGGTCTCTCCAGCGGGGCCTCCGGCTGCAAAGAATCAACTGGCTTCCTTGCCAAAGGAGGAACGAGGGCGCCAGAAGGAAGAGAATCCGCCCAGGGGGAGAATCTAAGAAGGAAAAGAGAGGGGCTCACTTCTGGCGCGCAGGCCGGTAGGAAATGGCCAGGCCAGTAGGAGGCCCGGGAAAGGACCAAGCGAGTTGCAGTCAATTGTTCCAGGCGGGACACTTGGGGTTGGGTTCACTAGAGGGAAGGGGCTTCTCGAGGGAGCCGGGCTAGGGTCTCCGGGCTCACGCTCAGTCCGCCCTCCCAAGGCCCGCAGGGCAGAGCGCAACAGACCCGAGACGTGCGGGCGCAGGGCGGGGTGCCTGGCAGGGCGCCATCCGCGCCACGCCGTCCCAGGACCGGGGCGCGAGGAGGGAGGCCACCTCCAGGGAAAGCTCCGGACCGGGCACTAGGCCGGGGACGGCGCGGGGGGTCCTCAGCAGGGGGGACCCGCAGAAAACCGATCCCTTCCCCCGCCCCTCCGCATCTGGTTTTCCCATCTGCAGAGACCGAGCAGGACAAAGGGGGCGAGGGAGGGCCCTCTGGAGGAGCCCGCCCCCCTGCTCACAAAGGCCGCGGCCTCCAGCGCAGGGCAGGCGCGGGAGGAGGGGTTGGGGGGGGAAGGGCAGACATAGGGGACGCAGCCCCCCAGCAGAGGCCGACCCCTCGGGGCTGCAAGTGGAGGTACAGAAAGGCCCGGAGGGCTGGAAGGTGGAAGCGCACCCTACGGAGATCAAAGTCTCCCCCATCCCGCCAGCGCTGGGAGGTTCGTGGGGGGTGGGGGTGAGCCCCTCGCGCGTAGCGACCCTCGCCTCCGCCCGTGAGCTACAGGCCCGCTGATTAGGGAGGGGGCACAACGAAAGGGGGGAGGGGCGTTCCCCCCAACCCAGGGCCCGGCCGGGCGATCCGCGGAATCCGCGCGCAAAGGGAGTCCCAGGCGGGGGTTCGGTGAGTGGCACATGGGGCGGCGCCTACGCGGGGACCCAGGGAGCCGAAACCCCAACGCCGGGTAGGAGGGTGCAGCGGCGCCCAAGGATGGGCACGGCCCCACCCCTCGCCCCCTCCTCCGGGCCCAAGCGCACATCCCGCGACAAGCGCCCCTAGCGAGGGCGCACCCGGCGTCGCTAGGGACTGTAACAGCGTGGCGGGTGAGAAAGGGCGGGAGGCCGGAGATACGGGGGTGGGGTGCGCTTTGTGCACCGACCCGGAGAGGAGGGGGGCGGCGTCCCCACTCACCCTGGCGCGTGGACACGTTCCTCTCGTTGGCCGCCTGCAGCACGACCTGAGCGCAGCTCTGCTCCAGGGCGAAGAGCTCGTCCTTGCCCACCTTGGTGGCCTTGCCCGCCTTGAGCGTGCCGCTGGGGCCCGACGGCGCCAGGTAGCGGCCCTCGCAGTCGCGGAAGGCCACCTTGCCGGAGCGGAACTCGAGCGTGTAGCCCGTGGCGGGCTCGGGGAGCGCCACCAGGCGCCCATCGTGGCGCAGGAAGCGGTGGTCAGCGGTCTGCACGCTGTAGCGCTGGTCCTGGAAGGCCAGCGTGATGAGCGAGTCGACGCCCCAGGGCACGTCGCGGTCCACCGCGATCTCGTCCGCCGGCCGCGCGCTCAGGTGCGCGTAGCGCTTGCGGGTCAGGCTGTAGATGTTGACCTGCGGGTGCATGGCGATGTGCACGCTCCACTTCTCAGCCGGCGACACGGTCTGCGCGAAGCACGACAGACGGTCCTCGGTGCCGCCGAAGTAGCGCCGGTGCACCTCGGATTGCAGGGACCAGCGGCCGTCGTCGTGCGCCACGATGAGAAAGCGGCAGTCGGGGCCGGGCACCTCGCGCTCGCAGGTCACATTGCCGTCCTTGTCCGCCGCCAGGTAGCGGCCCAGGTGGCTGCGCAGGCATACGGCCGCGCTGCCCGCCTCGTCGGGCGGCTGCTCCAGCGTCCAGATCTGCTTCTTCTTCAGGCTGCTGGCCGACGCGTTTACCTTGAACCCGAACGCCTCGGCCGTCAGGTACTTGTTGCCGCAGTTGATGAGGCCGAACTGGATCTGCACGGCCTCAGCAGTGCCGTTGGCGGTCATGGTGGCGGCAAGCGGGAGGGCCCCGGCGCGGCCCGGGAGGTCGGTGGCGGGTCCCCGCGGCGGCGCCCTGCTCCTTTGTTCGGGACCGGCGCCCCGCGCGCACCCTCTGCAGCGCTCCACAAAGCCGGCCCGCGACGCGCGGGCCCCTTTCTAGGCGCGGTGACGTCAGCGTCGCGAGGCCCCGCCCCCGCCCCGCCCCGGGGCTCGGCGGGGGAGGGGGCTCAGGGAGCGCGCGGCGCCGGGACCCAAGGGGTGCGGGTGGCGGCTGGGCTCTCAGCGTGCCCCCGGTTCTGCACGGCCGCCCTCTGCAGCGCCCCCAGCTCGCGCCGCCGCCCGCTCCCCCCAGTGCCAGGGTCCCACCCCCTCAGCGCCGCAGCCTGAGGACCCACCCGGAGCTCGGGACCGGTCGGAGTCCTCCCTGTTCTAAGCCTAGCGGGGAGGAAGGGTTTGAGGTTGTGACAGAGACCGCAGAGACCACAGAACATATCAGTGCTGGGTGGGGGCGGACCGGAGGCTGCTCGGAGGAGGTGGCCTTAGAAGCAGAGCTTCAAAGGCGGGAGGGCGCACTCACCCATGGCGCAGGGGCAGGTGAGCCAAAGGGGGCTGGGGCAGGACAGGAGCTGGGAGAAGGGCCCGCAGACCCCAACTCACCCAACTCAGGCCTTGCAAGACACTTCCCTGAAGGCCACCCAGACCCTGCCCTCAGACCAAGCACTCAGCCGTGCTGGCCCAAAATAGATCTTCAAGGTAGTGGCAGAGACAAGTGACTGCTGTTCCCATTCTGGGGATGCAGAAGTCTCAGAGTTCTGGTCTTCCAGGCGGTGGGGTGGGCTGGTCAGAGGTGGGACCGACCACTCCTGGCCCCACAGTCTGAGGCGCGTGGGCGGGCCGGAGGCTCCAGGATCAGTGTGCCCTTCAATGTATACCCCCAGGCTCCCACTTCCTAGGTGGCTGAACTGGTCGAAGCCCTTCTCCTTCAGGACCCCAACTCTGTACCATTCTCCTTTGAAGGGGACACTCCCTACAGGCGTTCACCCCACACACACACCCCCGCCACGTCCTCCCCCTTCTAGGAACACTTCCCTTTTCTAAGGCCAGGACTTTTGCTGGGACATTCCCCACATGCCAAGCGAGCTCGTGGAATGCCAGCATGACCACAAGCTGCCCACAAGGTCTCGGGGCCAAAGGCATAGAGCCCTGAACTGGCTCCCCAACTGGTTGGTCTGGGCTGTGTCTTCCCCCAGGCAAGCCCCTCCAGGGATTTTTTTTTTTTTTTTTTTTTTTTTTAATCTTACAGGGCAAGATGGTGTCACTTTCTCACTGTTGTGGCTCAAATGAGTTTCCTGACAGGGCCTAGAACCCCAGGCAGGCAGTGGCCATATCCTCCTGCCCCACGAAACCCATCCCTCAAGAGCTGGAACATCAAAAATTTCTCATTTTGAGATTATCCCTTAGGCTTGAAACCCAGGATCTCCCTGGCTCTGTGACTTCAGGCAAGTTGCTTAATCTCTCTGAGCTTCCATTGTTGTAGAAGAGATACAAATCCCCCATCTCTGGAGGGTCTCAGTGTCCCTGGGGGCATGGAGCTCAGACACTGTCCCTGTCCACCCTCAGGAGCCATTCCAGTCCCCTGGAAGCCGTGCATCTAATTAGAAAGACCCCAGACCTCTGGCCAATCTCCTCCAAGGCTCAAAGGAAAGGCGGATGAATAGTTGTAGGCGTTTCCAGAAGGCTGTGTAGTGCCCAGCTTGGTGCTGGCAGGGGGACTGGAGGATGCTGAGACCCGCCTGCTGGGATCAGGTCTGGGTGGCCCCTCCCTCCGGTCTGCAGTTCCCTGCCCCTGCTCTGGCCCAAAGGCCCCTCCTACAGCTCTACAGCCTGGAGGCCGGGAAGAACTCCTGCCCCTCAATCAGATCAGAGGTGGGGGAGGGTCCAGTCCTTCCCAGGCGATGCTTTGATGGGTAGAAAGACTGGCAAGTCCAGAGTCCAGATGGGTTTGGCAGCAGTCTGGGTTCAAATGCACATTTCTGGCTCTCGGCTTTGCCCTCTCTGAAAGGGTCATGGTGACAGCACCTGCCCCAGCAGAAATGCCAAGAAGGACAGTAGAAGCTGAAGTTGGTGGCTCATCAGGCGCCTAGGAGACAGTGCCTGGCATGTGGTCAGTGCTCAGCAAACATCGCTGTTTTATTGTTCACTAACAACATGGACAGGAGGATCCTGGGCACACAGACGGATCTTCTCTGGCCCCCAGAGTCCCCAGGAATCCCCAGGACCCTAGTCCTGCGGTGAAGCAAAGGCAGAGTCGTGGGAAGCCTTTAGGATCCATCAGAACTCAGAGCCTTGTGCCTATTTGTTGGATAAATTAAAATTGAATGTTGCAAAGGGCAGAGGTGGGAGGAGGAGGAAGAGGAAGGACCCCCAAGACCTGCCCACAGGACAAGGACAGTCCCAGTGAACACAATCGAGCCTGCAGGTTGCTGGGGTCACTGGGGTCAGTATAGGAAGCACTGAGGTGACTTTCGGTGGATGTGGAACTAAATTACTAGTATTTAAGTGGCTTTTTTTTTTTTTTTCCTGAATAGATGATAGGTTCCCGTGACTCAAATAATCAAAAACGTAAAGTGGCCCTTGTCCTCATTGGCAGTTAGATTTGTTACTTGTGTGTCCCTGTCTTTACACAAAGGCCAGCAACTGCCTTTGTGTTCTTCTCTCCATTATTTGCCACACTTCTATCACTTCATGTATCTTTTTATTCTTTTTTTTTTAAGACACCCACTATGGGACTCAAACTCATGACCAGGGATGGAGAGGCGCGTGCTCTCCAGACTGAGCCAGCCAGCCGCCTCTTACTTGGTTATCTTTTTTATTTTTTTTAAGATTTTATTTATTTATTTGACAGAGAGAGAGAGATCACAAGTAGGCAGAGAGTCAGGCAGAAATTGAGGGGGAAGCAGGCTCTCCGCTGAGCAGAGAGCCCGATGCGGGGCTCGATCCCAGGACCCCGAGATCATGACCTGAGCCGAAGGCAGCGGCTTAACCCACTGAGCCACCCAGGCGCCCCTTACTTGGTTATCTTAACAACGTTCGGCTTCAGTACAAAAGCAGCTTCCTTGTTCTTCTTCCCTGTTCTAGAACATTCCACAGCACTGTGGGCCGTGTTTGTTTACCTGGCGCCATATGGATGGACATTTGGATTGTTGTGGTGGATGCCTTGCTTTGGCCAGCCCCCCCCGCCCACAACAGTGCAGTCCTCAACCACACACCGGCATGTTTTCGTGCATCTTGCCCGACCATGCTCTGTGTACTGTGTAAGGAAATTAAGGCTGTCCAATCTTGCCTTGAATGCCTCTGGTAATGGGGAGCTCACTCTATCCTCTGTCCAGTGCCAATGCGGGTGGTATGTATATGCCATGCTCTAGCTTGCCTCGAGATTTGGGAGTGAGGGAGCCCTGGCCCACTGAAGCTGCCAGGAGGGAGGGTGTCCTATGGAGTGGGCAAACGACCACATGTCTGGATCTCATGACCATAGAGCCTTGGATGGGGTAAGAGGGAAGCCTCTTTCTCTTTTTTTTTTTTTTTTTAAAGATTTTTATTTATTTAATTGACAGAGAGAGAGATCACAAGTAGGCAGAGAGGTAGGCAGAGAGAGAGAGGAGGAAGCAGGCTCCCCACGGAGCAGAGAGCCCGATGCGGGACACGATCCCAGGACCCCGAGATCATGACCTGAGCCGAAGGCAGAGGCTTTAACCCCCTGAGCCACCCAGGCGCCCCCAAAAGAGCATTTTTGAAAGTCACCTGCTGCTCTGCCCCATGTTGTGTGCCCTCCACTGGCCTTCTCCCGGCCCATGTTTCGGTTACACTGGGCACCTCTGCGTCCAGCACAGTCACACGGTGCTGTCGGCAGACTCTGCCTCGGGTCCCGCTGGGGAAGGACAGGAACACGGTCGCTGTGTCCCCGGGCCCCATGGGAACTCAGGTGCCACCTGAGCTGCCCTGGAAGGAGGGCATGGCGGGAACCAGACCTGAGGGGTTCCTGGGCAGGCCACCTCTGGCATGTGCCTGATCGGGGGAGGGAAATGAGGCCACTGGGAAGGGCTGCTCAGATGGCCCCAAACCCAGTTCCCCAGGTGAGGATCCTGACCCACGGAGATCCAGACCCCTTCCCCACCGCAGCTGAGCAGCCTCGGTGGGGGGGGGGGGGGTCCCTGAGCCCACCCCTGATGAGCAGGTGTTCCTGAGACGAGATCCCAAGGTGCACCTGGCACAGAAGTCAAGGAGTAGACCCTGGTGTCCCTTGCATCCTGGCTCTGACGCATACTTGCCATGGGACCTCCAGTGAATTACTTCCCTCTGGTGCCTCGGTTTCCTTGCTGTCAGATGGGAGTAGTGACACCTGCAGAGTTTCTCAGGAAGATGCCGAGGGAGACGTAATCCCAGCACAACATTCTGCTAGAAACAGCAACCAAATGCCTTCACCTTCTCTCCTGAAAGTCCTGCACTTGAAACGGTAGGAACGCCTGGAGTTTGCCTTGCAATATTCCAGACAGGGTGGTGGATATGTAGGGCTCCCTACATGATCGTCTCTACTTTTTTTTTTTAAGATTTTTTATTTATTTATTTATTTATTTATTTATTTGACAGAGAGAGACACAAGTAGGCAGAGAGGCAGGCAGAGAGAGTGAGAGGGAAGCAGGCTCCCTGCCGAGCAGAGAGCCCGATGCAGGACTCGATCCCAGGACCCCGAGATCATGACCCGAGCCGAAGGCAGCGGCTTAAACCACTGAGCCACCCAGGCGCCCCGATCGTCTCTACTTTAATAACTGTTTGTGGACATTCCCATAATAAAAGGCTTTGGCAAAACCTACCAAAAATAAAAATAAAAAATAAAATACCCAACCCTGCCTCCAAGAAAATGATGTGTGTTGTGGCGGGGGGAATAGATGGAATGTGATTTCTGTGCCAGCAAGTAGAGCACAGGCGGGTGCGCTATACTTCAGTGTTTTTTACGCATGTGTCGTTTTTCATAACAATAATAAAACCTGGGAGACGTTGAGTCCTCTTTTCGCCTGTGCCATAGCTCTGTGTGAGAGGGCTGCTCCACGGTGTTCCGACCACTGCCCTCCAGACCGACCTCTCTACGATGATTCGGAAATGTGCTAAGCAGACAGAGGGGGAGAGATGATGGATGGATGGATGGATGGATGGATGGATGGATGGTAGGTTGATAGATGATGAATGGATGGATGGATGGATGGATGGACAGACGGACAGCAGGTTGATAGATGGATAAGTGGATGGATGGATGGATGGATGGATGGATGGTAGGTTGATAGATGATGAATGGATGGATGGATGGATGGATGGATGGATGGACGGATGGATGGATAAATGGATGGTTAGGTTGATAGATGATGGATGGTGGGTGGTTGGGTGGATAGATAGATGGATAGATGATAGGTAGGAGAAAGAAGATGGATAGATAGATAGATGTTGGATGGATGAATGAATAGATTGATAGATGATAGATGGGAAGATAGATGGTTGGAGGGATAAATGATAGTGGGTGGATGGATAGATTGATAAATGATAGGTAGATAGAAAGATGGATGACAGATGGATAGATAGGTAGATAAACAGATGCATAGGTAGATAGATAGTAGGTTGATAGATGATAGATAGACGGATAGAAGATAGTGATAGATATTAGATACGGAAATGCATAGCTTTATTTCTGAGGGTCTTTTTACATATTTGTCTTGGCTTCAGCTTCTTTCTCTGCATCTCGCTTCCATCCCTTGGTGACCCTTCCCAGGGAGCCCCCCCTTCCAATCACCAGGGCTGTCTATACCCCTCTTTACACTAGGGCATGTGGGGAGTCATGAAATTGCTATGGGGCTGATGCTCCCACCTCAGTCTGGGGCAATGACTGCCTGGACCGGCTGTGGGCTCACCTCTACCCCTTCCTGAGCTGAGCCGGCCTATCCAGCACCTCCTACACCACCCCAGGCCCCCAGGGGTCCTCAAGGCAGGAATCTTCCCCAGCCTGAGAGCTGGGGGCTAGCTTGACCAGCTCCTGGGGACCCTCTTGCTGGGCTCTGCTCTTGTGGGGCATAGGGTCTGTCTGGTTGGGGAGGCAGGCATTCATTCTCATAAAAGCTCCAGGCATCGGGCTGAGAACTTTATCTGCTTTAACCTTCCAACGAGCTGGGAGTCTTCCCTGTTTCCCAGATGAGATGAAGGGACACACCCCATGGAAGGCAGATGGGTGGTTGTAGGGGGATGGGGAGGGACTGCCCGATGGGTGCAGGGTTCCTTCTGGGGTGAGAGAAATGCTCTGGAGTTAGGGACAGGTGCTGGTGCATGTAGTTAATGCTACAGAAGTATATATATTTTCAAAGATTTTTTTAAATTTATTTAACAGAGAGCCACCACGGCAGAGGGAGCAGCAGGCAGAGGAAGAGGGGGAAGCAGACTCCCCACTGAGCAGGGAGCCCGATGCAGGACTCGATCCCAGGACTCTGAGATCACAACCTGAGCCAAAGTTGGACGCTTAACCGACTGAACCGCTCAGGTGCCCTAGAAGTATATACTTTAAAACAGTAAGTTGGGGGCGCCTGGGTGGCTCAGTGGATTAAGCCGCTGCCTTCGGCTCAGGTCATGATCTCGGGGTCCTGGGATCGAGCCCCGCATCGGGCTCTCTGCTCCGCAGGGAGCCTGCTTCCTCCTCTCTCTCTGCCTTCCTCTCTGCCTACTTGTGATCTCTCTCTCTGTCAAATAAATAAATAAAAATCTTTTAAAAAAATAAATAAATAAATAAAACAGTAAGTTGTATGTTATGTAAATTTTACCCCAGTCTTAAAAAAACCCATCACTTTTGGGGGGAAAAAAGAACACAAAAATCACACCACTAGGTGTGATAGTATGAGGACCCAAACTCCTGGGTACTCCCTCCCAGGGGGCTGCTCCCCCTCTTGCCTTGAGCAGGGGTCACACCCCTTCCTCCCAGGCAGCTACAGCCTCCCCAGCCTCCCAGCCCCCAGCCTCCTCACACCTCTCTCCCAGGGGTCCCCCTTCACACCCAGCTTGGCAGCCTCACACCACACCCAGTGAGACCCTGGAGACCTTACACGCCACCCCCAACCCCTCCCCCGCCCAGGGCTCTGCTAGCTTCTCCTTGACTATCACCCAGAGACCTGAGCTTGGGGCTCCGCTGGCGCATCACAGCCCCCTTGAAGCTTTGGTTCATCGTCTGCAAGAGGGCAGGGCATGAGGCTGTCCTGGGAGCTCTGAGCCAGCATCCTCAGAGCTGCGTGATGGGGACTGGGCTTCCCGTCCCCACACTGCCCGGGCCACACTCCACACTCCTTTAGAAGGAGGGGAGCACGGCCCAGGCAGTGAGGGGCCAGAAGCGCTGTCCATGTCACAGACGCCCAGATGTCCCCGGCTCAGCCCTCCATAAATGACCTGCCTGGAGGCCGGAGACTGTGAATGGCTTCCGTTGTTCTGCTGTGGAAGGGGGCCCCTCCAGGCAGCCTGGTACGGCCTGTGTCCCTCCAGAGCGCCCTGCAAGGGGGAGGGAGCGTCCCTCCAGGGCAGGACTCCAGGACCCCTGTGCCATCCAAGGCCACAGGCTGCCCCCCAGCACTGTGGGGACAGAGCCGAGGTGGGCACAAGGAGGCCATCGCACCCTCACCCTGTCCCCACAAACACCCCTGCCAGTCTCTGGCTGTTGCGCCTTCCGGTTACAAACAGGGCCACCGAGGCCTGGACAGAACGAAAAGGCCCTAGTCCAGCTTTAAGGAGGGATGTGTCGTTTTCGGGGTCCCAGAATGCCGCACCTGCCAGGGGGCAGATGCTGGTCTGGCCCTGCGGCCCAGGCGTGTTTTGCAGAGTGAGGCTGCGGCGGCAGGTGCCTGGCAAGAGCCTGGCTAATTAAGAGGGCATTAGCACCCCGGGCAGAGCCCCTCTCCTGCCAAGACATCCTTGCCAGGAGTGGGCCAGGATTCCTTGGCCGCGGAGAGGCCCCTGGCTGGTGGCGAGCCTCGGCCTCCTTGCGCGGGCCACCACCCCACCCCATCCCGAACGGAGGGCCTGCGCCCTTCTGGGCTCCCCCAACCTGTGCTGCAAAACCTCGGTGGGACAGGCCCGTCTCTGGCCTCGGCTCCTTCTACCAAACGGGGTGGCCATCCGCTGCTGCCGGGCCCTGAACACAGCCCATCCGGGTCAGCTGCGAGGAACAAGGCGTCTGTCTTCCCTGGTTCAGCGAGGCCCGAGCGCTGTTCCGATCAACTCCTGATGCTCGGGGGAGCGGAGAAACAACAGTAACAAGCACGTCTCCCTAGTACAGCTGCCCCAAGGCGTCCACCGGGACAGCCTGAGCGGCTCCTGAGAAGGCGAGTGTGATGGGCCCCTCCCACTTAAACCTCTCCCATGGCTCCCCAGGGCCCTGATGGTCGAGCCTCTGCCCCCCACCGTCCTGCTTCCCTTCCTGGTCCCTCTCCACTCACTCACACCCTCCCCACAGGGCTCCAGCGGCTTCACCGTTGCCTGCCTCGCCCTGCCCTGAGCAATGTGGGTCTGAACCGTGTGCGTCCACTTACACGTGGATTTGCTAAGTGTATTTTCCCTTCTCGTGATTTTTTTTTTAAGATTTTATTTATTTATTTATTTGACAGAGAGAGGGAGGCCTGGGTGGCTCTGTAGGTTGAGCAACAGCCTTCAGCTGAGGTCATTATCCCAGGGTCCAGGCATTGAGAACCGCCTTGTGCTCTCTGCTCAGCGGGGAGCCTGCTTCCCCCTCTCCCTCTGCTCCTCTTCCTGCTTGTGCTTTCTCTCTCTCTCTCAAATGAATAAATAAAGTCTTTTTTTTTTTTAAGATTTTATTTATTTGAGAGAGAGAAAGCATGAGAGGAGAGAGGTCAGTGGGAGAAGCCGACTCCCTGGTGAGTAGGGAGCCTAATGTGGGACTCGATCCTGGGACTGCAGAATCATGGCCTGAGCCAAAGGCAGTTGCTTAGCCAACTGAGCCAGCCAGGTACCCAAATAAATAAAATCTTAAAAAAAAATAAAAAAGAGGGGCGTCTGGGTGGCTCAGTGGGTTAAAGCCTCTGCCTTCTGCTCAGGTCACGATCCCAGGGTCCTGGGATCAACACCCTCCCCCCCAAAAGCCCCGGCATCAGGCTCTCTGCTCAGCAGGGAGCCTGCTTCCCTTCCTCTCTCTCTGCCTGCGTCTCTGCCTACCTGTAATCTCTTTCTGTCAAATAAATAAATAAAATTTTTTAAAAAGAAAAGAAAAGATAGAAAGAAAGAGAAAACCCTGACTTAGCTCGCCAAACAACGAAGCCATTAGTTAATGGCAAGAAACCAGAAGTCCCAAAGAGGGGAGTTTCCAGGGTTGGTTAATTCTGGTAATAGCTGGGAAAGGACCCTGGAACTCCCCCCACTCCTCTGCTGTTATTATTGAGTCAGCTTTGCCATCAGGCTGAGCCCCTCAGAGTAAAAAAATGGCTGCCAGGGCTCCAAACATCACATCATCTTCCTAACATTTTCTAAACTAGGCTTTTGACAACTGATGAAGTCCTTCTCGGCATCATGATTTAAACACATAAGGTAAAATTCATAAGATTACAAAGGAAATCAATTACATTAAAGTTGTCAACATATTGTTTAAATGTGATATGCTAATACGTGTGCTTCTTAATGATACACTAAATAATAAAATCTCATGGTGGATCCAAGAACTACCATGACTTGAGTCTAAATGGTATTCTGAAATTTCCCCAGGAAGAGTAACATGCACCAAAGCCATCAGTGACACTGTTGGTGACCAAGGCCGAGGCCCTGGGTGGGTTTGTTGCTCACTTACATAAAGGAGGGAAATGCTAAACTCAGTTAGTGACAATCAGCCAGTGATTATTTCCCACCCAGGTTCACAGACTCCAGACTCCCCAATTCCAGCAGCTCTTTGCAGAGGGCTATCTTTGCACACCGAAGAAATACTGGGGCTTCCGGCTGGTTGGGTTGTTAGAGCACGTGACTCTCTATCTCAGGGTCATGAGTTCAATCACCAGGTTGGGCAGGGAGCCTACTTAAAAAGAGAGAGAGAGAGAAACACTTTCCACTTAGAGAGAGAGAGAGAAGAGAGAGAGGAAAAAAAACGCTTTACCAATTCCTTTAGCACATCTTTCCTGAATTCTCTTGGCCAAGTTGCAAAACGTGCCCCTCTCTGAAACCAGCCCCCAAAGAATGACCTTGTGATCCAGCAATTCCTCCCTGGGTCTATACTCAGTTAATTGAAAGCGGGGACCCTGTATTTGCAGGGCCATGTTCACAGCAATGTGACTCCCACTGGCCAAAAAGTGGGAGCAACCCAAGGGTCTGTCAATGGATGATGGACAGAATGTGGTCCATCCATAAATGGAATATTACGCACCCGTCAAAAGGAAAGAACGCAACGCGGACGAGCCCCAAGGATGCTGTGCGAAGTAGGCCAGACAATAAAGGACAAATACCGAATAGGAATGAGGTCTCTGGAGGAGTCTCATTCAAGGGACGGGAGCTGAATGGCACCCACACCTGACTTCATGACTTACCGCAGCACCCAGGAAACAAAACAGCGCCCTTCTGGGAGGAGACAGAAACACACACCACTGGAGTGGAAAAAGGAGCCCAAAGACACAGAGGTCAGTGCACAGACAGCCTCCGAGTGGGACCATGTTTTGTAAAAAGGAGGCAATGCTGCCGACCCCACAGGGTGGTGGGGGAAAGTTCTGGAAAAGGGGTTGCATCGTCTGGAGTCAGCAGAGGAGTAGGAGTTGAGGGGCCAGCTGAGGTTAGATCTGGGGTGCAGAGGAAGGGAGACAGAATTGCAGAGGCCAGACCGTCAGGCCTGTGCTCACGGGTTTTATCCTGAGAGCACTGGGGAGCCATGGGAGGCCTGAGCGGGAGTGTGCACTGTCTCCGTTGTCACCTGTAGGAAGATGGTGAGGAGAAGCCAGCCTCGGGCCGAGACTGGGGAAAGAAATGCAGCCTGCAGGAGGGGACTCTCCACACCTGGGGTAGAGGCCCCCATTCTGAGGGCCTCAAGGGCCAGCCAAGCAAAACCCAGAAGATGTGCTCAGAAAGCAGTTTCTGTTTTGGGGACAGAACTGACACCATGAGCAGGGCTGGCCGTGGGGAGCAAGAGCAGGGCCACATAGGCCCCCGGGGACCTCAAGCCTCCTCGGGTCATGACCGGTGGTAATATTGCACAGCTTCCCTCCTCCAGACCCAGCCTCCAAAACAGAGTGGGACCCCTCTGTCCCTTCCTCTCCGGGCTTCCTCTCCGGGCTTCCCACACCCCAGGCGGGAAGATGGAGGTGGGAAGGGCCCGCAGAGTCCCCTTCCCTCCCCTTAGCTCTCCCAGCCTGGTGGGGGGCTTGTGGGGGGCGGAGGGCAGCAGCGTCCCCAGCCCAGCCTCTGTTCTAGTCTTGGGGTTATTGGTAAAACCAACACAAGGCAAAATCCCGATGGGAGAGTGTCTTCGAGGCCGCCGTCCCCGGGCGCTGCAAGCTCTGACCACACAGTGGTTTGGGGACGATGGGGGAGATTCTCAGTACGTCTGCACCACTCTGGAACCCACCTGAGGCCGCCTGTGGGGTTCTGAGGGACAACTCCTCCCCCCCATCCACTGTGCCATCGGGCCTGTTTGGAGAGTCCCTGCCCAGCCCCAGCAGCGCCACTTCGGGGACAGTGCTGTTCAGAGAGGTGCACTGACTTCCCTGGGGAAGTCCCCAAACCCGGGCTCCGCGAGCAGCTCTCACTCTCTTGCTTCCAGGGCCTCAGTTTCCCCTCTGTGGCTGGGTGGGTAAGGCTGCCAGGCTCCCCTCCTGCTCCACAAAGGAGTTTCCTGGCTCCGCCAAAACAAAGTACCTCAAGCCGCATAGCTCAAAACAACAGGACTTTCCTTAGGGTTCTGGAGGCCAGAAGCCAGAAATCGGGCTTGCTCGGGAGGCCCTGGAAGGGGATCCTCCCCACTTAGGCCAGCCTCTGGTGGGCCCAGGCAGCCCTGGGCTTGTGGCCGCGTGGCTCCATCTCTCCCTGTCCTCTCGTGGTCTCCATCCTCACATCCCGCTCTACACGAATCCCCTTCTCCTTTCCCCTACAAAGACACCGCGTCCCACAATCCAGCACCTCCTGCGAGAGCCCTAGCTGGTGACATCTGCAAAGACTTTATTTCCAAATGCAGAACCTCACGTTCTGAGGTTCCAGGTGGTTACAAATTGGGGGGTGGGGGGGCAGCCACAGTTCAACCCCATACAGTCTGGATCGGGGCCTTGCCCAGCTTAGGCCCTCCTTCCCCTCTGCAGCCCCTGGGACCCCGGGCATCGTTTCTGTCATTTGTGGGCTCCCCAGGGCAAGGCCCCTGCTGTGGTCCCCTTGTCCCATCCAGGGTCTGGATTGGTAAATTCCCCGTGAGTTTGCCAGTCACAGAGATGCCTCTTGCCGTGTGACACCATTTACCTAAGTTCAAAAACAATCCAAGCTAGTCTGGGTGATAGCAGCAAGTGACCTCTGGGGAGGTGCTGATGGGGCGGCAGCTTCAGGGGGCCTGGGAGGCTCGAAACGTTCCATACCAGTCACTGGTGTAACTTGAAGTGTTCTAGCTGCCACATTAAAAAAGAAAAATCAGGGGCGCCTGGGTGGCTCGGTGGGTTAAAGCCTCTGCCTTCGGCTCAGGTCATGATCCCAGGGTCCTGGGATCGAGCCCCGCATCGGGCTCTCTGCTCAGCAGGGAGCCTGCTTCCCTCCTCTCTCTCTCTGCCTGCCTCTCTGTCTACTTGTGAGCTCTCTCTCTGTCAAATAAATAAATAAATAAAATCCTAAAAAAGAAAAGAAAGAAAAATCAGTGAAATCAATGTTTAGTGATATACTTTATTTAACCCATTAATGTGCCTCAAATATGATCATTTCAACATATATATATGTTCAACATATATATATATATATAACGCATATAAAAATTGTTGAGAAATTTTAGGTTCCTTCCATCCCTGAACAAAGCCATCCAGCTCACCTCCCACTCGACCAAGTGCTCCCCACCGCAGGGGCCATCCTGGGCCTCACTGGCTGAGGTCCTGGTCCACACCCTCGTCTCAACACACACGGAGTCTGAGTCTTAAAGGTCTGTGTACTTCAGGTACTGGAAGCCTCAATTTAAAAAAAAAGAAAGAAAGAAAACCAAAAATCCCTAACTAAAACTAGAGGAAAACATTCTCCTTGAGTGATTAGGTCCTGGGGCCAAGGCAGGGCCTCAGCACCTCCCTTTCTCAAAGGCGCAGGGTCTGGATTGCAGATGGGGACCAGAAGCCCACAGGCTGTGTGGGAAGTGGGGGCAGCCCCAGGGAAGCAGCCTGCTCCGGACTGGCCGCAAACAGGAGGCCGGGATTCCATCCGTCTGCCGGACTTGGCCCTTATCTCCCACCGCAGAAGGCAGCCTATTGTCTGGGGAGGAAGCTAAGAGGAGAGGAGGCGGCCTGCCCAGTCTGCCTCTCCCCCAGGGCGCCCCCTTCTCCACCCTGCCCTTTCCAGCCCTCCCCAGCCGCCTAACCCCTGGTCCTGGAAGCATCCCCCACCCCCAACCCAGACCCATCAACTCTACAGCAGGTGCTGGGTCGGGGGTGGGGTGGGGGGGGAGATAGGGTATCTCGTTAAATCGAAAGGAAAGTGTGTTGGTTATAAATCATACTTGGCACAAGTTCTCAAGACAAAAGCAGCAAATAGAGAAGACCCCTTCCTCTTCTGGTTGTCCCCTTCTCCTTTCCTTTCCCTTCTGGAACAGCTGAGTCGTAAAGCCATTCGCTGGGGCCAGCAGCCGGGGCAGAGCAAAGTGGACACCCACACTGTGGCTCTGGGCAGGGGTGGAGGCCCAGAGGCCGGCAGGTGGAGAGGGCTTCCCTGGGGCATGCACAGGAGTCGGGGCTCAGTGGAGGGGGAGAGCATCTGCAGGCAGGGGAGGGGAAGGGCGTCCAAGCCCACGTGGGGTGAGATCCAGTGGAGGCCTGGTGGCTGAGCCGGGGAGGAAAACTTCTGCAAGGTGGTCGGGCAACAGTGGCCACGGGAGACAGGGGTGCATCGGGGACTGAGAAAATAGACAGACACATTAGGACAATGGCAGCCAGGTTCTCACTGGCAGAGACGGTGAGCTATAAATACAGGACTACAGGGCCACTGACTGGTTGGGGGACAGGTGAAGGGAAGCCCTGGCCACTGAGGACACAGGTGAAACACACCTGGAGATATGCCACGTGCATCAAGCTTGACCCCAGGAGTCCTGGCCAGTGTCCCCCGCACCTGCCCACCCTCCCCCAGAGCTTCAAAAGGGCCATCCACAGGCGCCTGGGTGGTTCAGTCTGTTGAGCTGGTGACTGTTGGTTTGGCCTATAGGTGGTGATCTCTGGGGTGGAGCCCTGCCTCCAGCTCTGCTCAGCCCGGAGTCTGCTTGTGGATTCTCTCTCCCTCTGCCCCCACTGAACAGGTCAACCTGCTCTAAGGATGCTCTGTGGACTTTGGCCCCTTCACAGGGTCTTCATGGTACCCAAGATGCTCCATGTCTAGCCTCTACTGTGTGCCGGGCACCGAGCAGGTCGCATCTAATCCTCACAGCTGTTATTATCCCATTTCAGAGGTGAGGAAAGTAAAGTTCAGGGAGGCCAAACTTGCCTGGGAGGGTAAGGCGGGAACAAAGTCTGTCCAGGCTCTCTAAATACCAAGGCCAAGTTTTCTTATTGAAATCCCCTCCTCCAAGCCCCAGACAACTTGCCTGGGGACACCTTTCTCTCAGCCTGACCACCCCTCCCTTGTTTAGATTATGGTCTCTGGTGTATTTGGGGAGAAACTGGAGGATGGTGAGGCACGGATGATTACACTACCCCCATCTCCTCCTTTTCCCACTCCTCATTATTAGTAATGGGCTAATTTTGACTGCTGTGTGACTTAGGGCGGATTACCTACCCTCTCTGAGTCTCAGTTTGCTCATCTGTACGAGCTTCATAATCAAATAACTAATAATGAGTCCACCCATCACCCACCGCCAGCACTACGGGCAGGAAGGGGAAGTGGATGGAGGAGTTTGGGGGTGGTGAGGACTTGTGAGTCAGTTCCACCGAGGTAATAGAGCCCCAGGGGCAGGGTCTAGGTAGAGAGACACGGACGGAGACCCCAAGGCCCAAGTGCATGCATTTGGAGCTCATAACAACCACGATCGCAGCTCCTATTACAACCCCCACGTCAGAATCTGTGACTCAGCCGCGCCTCTGGTCGGCGGAGCTCGAAGCCAGGGAGCGGGTCCCCAGTTTCCGCCGAGTCGAGCACACCGAGGAGGGGCGGGCCTCCGCTTTGTGCAGCTGCCGGGGCGTGGTCTCCCGGAGATGGACCAATCCGAGGAGAGCGCCGCTCCGGAAAGCCAATGGCGCGCTTGTAGGCGGGGAGAGGGTGTGGGCGGCACGCGGAGGGGGCCTGGGGGCCTCGGAGCCTGAAATCAAGTTAGCGGGGGATGGGATGGGATCCGAGTGAGCCGGGTTCCCAACTACTCCCAACTGTAGGCTGGGCTGGGAGGGGGCGACCCCTGCTCCGCGGCACTTCCCTCAGCCCCCCACCGCGTCCCGGGCCGGGCGGGCTCCCCGACCCCCCAACCCCGCTTCCTGCCGGCTGAGACCGCCGAGAGCGCCCCAGGAGGCTACGCGGACGTGGAGGCTCCTGGCGGGAGGCCGGACTCGCTTCCTGCCGGGCGTGGTTTCTGAGATCTCCAACCCGAGGCACCTTCCCCAAAGTCGCCCCTTCCACACTGCATCCCTCTGCGGCCGCGCTCCTTCCCGCCGCCCCTGCCGGCCGGCCCTATTGCAGTCCTCAGACGGCCTGGCGGGGTTTCTTAACAGGCAGTCCTCTTCCCAACCACCGGGCTCTCCGGGCGCCCCTGCCCAGCATCCATCCCTTCCCTCCTTTGGACTGGTTTTCTTCCACGGTTCACTCTTCCCCTCAACTGTGTGCCTGGGGTACAACCCTGTTACTCCTCCCCTATCCCCCCACCCCCCACTCCTCCCCACCCCACCCCTCCACCCAGACAACGATCTGGGCTCCAGATGGGCATGTGACTGAAATTGTCCAATGAGGCGCAACCTCGGGGCTGTTGCTTAGCCTGCTGGCTCAGAGCATTGCTGTCTACCCCGGGTCAGTGCAGCCCGTGAGTGTGCGACCTGGATTTGTCGCAGGCGTTTGGTCACCTTGTAGACAGAGCCGGCTGTGGAAAAGACAATGCTAAGAGAGTCTCAGAGAAATTGAGCCAGAACCCTGATCATACCGTTCCTGAAGTCTAAATATCCCTAAACAGTTACAGAAGCCAAAATTCATTGTTTTAGGCAAGATTCAGTGGTGGTGTCCATTTCTTGCAACGTGAAGATACTCATTGACGAT
Organism: Meles meles; assembly: GCF_922984935.1. Taxonomy (NCBI): domain Eukaryota; kingdom Metazoa; phylum Chordata; class Mammalia; order Carnivora; family Mustelidae; genus Meles; species Meles meles. The sequence continues at coordinate 12,884,688 of NC_060086.1, forward strand.
GTTGATTCCATCCTCACATCAATCCTAGGAAAATGGGTGGGTAAATACAGAATTTACGACCTATTTTCACTTTTGCACTCATGGCAGACATTACCAGTCAACTGCCAAACAATTTCCTGCTGAATCCACAAAGTCTCAGACTCTCCCATTATCTTAAAAAAAAAAAAAAAAAAGATTTTATTTATTTGACACAGAGAGAGAGAGAGAGAAACACGGCCAGGGGGAGGGGAGTGTCATGGGGGAGAGTGTGGCAGAAGCAATCTCCTTGCTCAGTGGGGAGCCGGATGCAGGACTCCATCCCAGAACTGGGATCAGGACCGGAGCAGAAGGCAGAGACTCTCAACCAACTAGGCCACCCAGGCGCCTGACTCTCCCATTATCTTAAGAGACCAGACCTTGTTTCCCAGCTCCTGAGCACCAGGAGCATATCAGGTCTCCCCCCACTGGCTCAGTCCATTTGAATTGAATGGTATTCAGTGGAATCAAGGGCAAAGAGGATTCCCAAATTCTCAAATCTGGCGTCCTCTGCAGAACAACAGGCAGAGGCAGCCACAGTCATTCCCCCACACCTTGCTCTTTGGCCAACTGGAAACATAGATGCCCCAAGAGGGGTAGAGATGAAATGAAGTGGGGATCTTGGGTCCATCTGGAAGGTAATATTGGTCTTGGAAGGTGGAGACTGTCGGAGGAGCCAGAAGATATGGTCCGAGCCCCTTGGCAAGGAGGCTGAGGCCAGAACGGGTCAGAAGAATTCCCGCCTCTGCCATGGGTCACGACCGAGCACCCACGTGCCCTGTGTCAGGAAAAGTCATCCAAAACCTGGAAATAGGGCCCAGAGCAGGACTGCCTTGTATAACAAGTACATCTACAGGTGATTTAACTCTCTAGGAAACTTCGTCTTCTCCTTTTTTTTTTTTTTAAGATTTTATTTATTTGACAGAGAGAGACACAGCGAGAGAGGGAACACAAGCAGAGGAGTGGGAGAGGGAGGGAGAAGTAGGTCTCTAGCCAAGATGCGGAGCTCGATCCCAGGACCCCAGGATCATGACCTGAGACAACGGCAAAAGCCCAACAACTGAGCCACCCAGGCGCCCCTCTAGGAAACTTCTGTTTGCCTTGCTATTTGCTTTCTTTTAAGGGCTCAGTTATAGGTTAACCTGTGGATTTGTGTTTGATAGAAAAGATAGCAACAAAAGTTGCTGGGTTGTTATTTTTAAGATGGGGCGCCTGGGTGGCTCAGTGGGTTAAAGCCTCTGCCTTTGGCTCAGGTCATGATCCCAGAGTCCTGGGATCAAGTCCCACATCAGCTCTCTGCTCCACAGGGAGCCTGCTTCCTCCTCTCTCTCTCTGCCTGCCTCTCTGCCTACTTGTGATCTCTGTCTGTCAAATAAAGAAATAAAATCTTTAAAATAAAAGAAAAGATTTTATTTATTCGAGAGAGAAAGTACAAGCCAGGGGAGAGCAAGAGTGAGAAGCAGACTGTCAGCTGAGCAGGGATCCCAGAGCGGACCTCAATCCCAGGACATGACCTGAGCTGAAGGCAGATGCTTAACGGACTGAGCCACCCGGGGGCTCCTCTGATGCTGTACTTTTCATCCCTGGGACTTACTTATTTTATGACTCTCAGTTTGTATCTCTTAATCCCCTTCGCCTATTCCACCCCCCCCACCACCTCCCCTCTGGTAATCCCCAGTTCGCTCTCTGTATTTAAGAGTCTACTTGTTTTCTTGTTTGTTCCTGTGTTTGTTTTCTAAATTCCACAGGTCAGTGAAATTATATGCTCTTTGTCTTTCAAAGGTTACTCTTGATTGTCCCAAAGGACATTAATCAGGTTTTGTTTTTTATTGAATTAGGAATCTTATCCCAGTATTTTTTAAATAAATATTTTATTTATTCATTTGAGAGCAAGGAGGGAGGGGCAGGGGGAGAGGGAGAAGCAAGGAGAGGGAGATGCAGAGCTCGATCCCAGGGCCCTAAGATCATGACCTGAGCCGAAGACAGAAGCTTAACCCACTGAGCCACCCAGGTGCCCCTCATCCCAGCATTTTTTTTTTCATCCCAGCATTTTTTAAATTATTTTTTAAAAAGATTTTATTTATTTATTTGTCAGGGTTGGGGGGAGAACACAAGCAGGCAGAGCGGCAGGCAGAGACAGAGAGAGAAGCTCTTTGCTGAGCCTGATGCGGGACTCGATCCCAGGACCCTGGGATCATGACCTGAGCCGAAGGCAGTGGCTTAACCAACTGAGCCCCCCAGGCATCCCTCATCCCAGCATTTTTAAATGAATTGTATAAATGCCAGTTTCTTAGGGGGTAGGAGAAAGCAAAAAACACAGTTCCTCAAATGTTCTTTGCATCAATTTACTATCTTAGTGCTCCCTCCTTAATTAATAAGTTGAACTACATCTATGACAAAAGCTCCTTGTCTAACTGTCTGAGTCATGAGTTTAGCTTCTCTTTAAAGATTTTATTTTATTTTAAGATTTTATTTACTTGGGGCGCCTGGGTGACTCAGTGGGTTAAAGCCTCTGCCTTCGGCTCAGGTCATGATCTCAGGGTCCTGGGATCGAGCCCCGCATCGGGCTCTCCGCTCAGCGGGGAGCCTGCTTCCTCCTCTCTCTCTGCCTGCCTCTCTGCCTACTTGTGATCTCTGCCTGTCAAATAAATAAATAAAAATCTTTAAAAAAAAAAAAGATTTTATTTACTTATTTGACAGAGCAAGAGGGAGCACAAGCAAAGGGAGCAGGAGGCAGAGGGAGAGGGAGAAGCAGGCCGCCAGCTGAAAAGGGAGCCTGATGCAGGCTCCATTCCTGGGCCTCCAGGATCATGACCAGAGCCGAAGGCAGACGCTCAGTCGATTGAGCCACCCAGGCGCCCTGACAATTTTTTTTTTTTTTAATTTTTTAATGTTATCTCCACCACCGACATGGGATTCGAACTCCCAACCCCAAGATCAAGAGTCCCATGATCTACTGACTAAACGAGCCACATGTCCCGACTTTAGCTTTTTGGAAATGATACTTTGACACCTATCTCCCAGCCCAGGGCCCTTCCTCCCCCGACCTGCATCAGGTCCGGGCTGGAAGGGGGTCAAGACCTGGGTCTCCCTGAATATTCACCGCCCCCTGCCCCGACCTGCCACTGCTCCCAGGTCAGAGTCACGGTCCAGCCCATTCTAACCCATGCGACTTGGAGGTCTAACTGCCGTTAGCTGGGAGGTTCAGGCTGAGGCCCCCAGTTTCGTCGCAGGAGCCCTGGGAGCTATAGCTGGTGTTATGTTGGGAGAAAACACGCAGACCCATTGTATCCCCAAGGCCCAGCACAGCCCATGGTGGCCTCCATATTTGTCAGTGTCCCTGAAACCACTCTGGGACAAAGCGTGGCCACTCCCAAACTGGGCAAGGCCAGGGCATCACAGCCCCACACTTTTTTTTTTTTTTTAATTTATTTATTTGACAGACAGAGATCACAAGTAGGCAGAGAGGCAGGCAGAGAGAAGGGGAAGCAGGCTCCCTCCTGAGCAGAGAGCCCAATGCGGGGCTCGATCCCAGGACCCTGGGATCACAACCACAGCTGAAGGCAGAGGCTTTAACCCACTGAGCCACCCAGGCACACGCACAGCCCCACACTTGCCAGATGCCACCCTCTTACCCACCTGAGTGACCCACTCCACTTGTTGGGACCTCTCCTACTTCCTAGCCTTTGGAATGCCTTCTCCCCTCACCTCCAAATTCTACCCACTTTTATTTATTTATTTATTTATTTTTAAAGATTTTATTTATTTATTTGACAGAGTGAGATCACAAGTAGGCAGAGAGGAAGGCAGAGAGAGGAAGGGAAGCAGGCTCCCGGCCAAGCAGAGAGCCCCAAGCGGGACTCCATCCCAGGACCCCGAGATCGTGACCTGAGCCAAAGGCATAGGCTTAACCCACTGAGCCACCCAGGCGCCCCCCTCTACCCACTTTTAAAGCCTGGCTTGGGGCACCTGGGTGGCTCAGTTGGTTGGGCAACTGCCTTCCGCGCAGGTCATGACCCTGGAGTCCTGGGATTGAGTCCCGCAGTAGGTTCCCAGCTCCATGGGGAGTCTGCTTCTCCTTCTGATCTTCTCCCCTCTCATGCTCTCTCTCTCTCTCTCAAGTAAATACATAAAATCTTTTAAAAAATAAATAAATAAATAAAGCCTGGCTTAACCCTCCCTGCCCTGAGAAGCACCCCACCCAGTTTTCTCTCCTCTAACCCAGCCAGGACATGGTCTGCAGGCCCCTGCTCTAGACCCCCAACTCAGAGGGGTGCTGGGGTCCTTGGCCTCAGGCTAGGACGGAGAAAGCTAGTTCGGTTGTAATTTGACCACAGAAATATATAATGACCGGCGGTTATTAAACCTATATCGACTCATATTTTTTTTTATAAAAGTTTTTTTAAAAGATTTTATTTATTTTTATTTATTTGACAGAGAGAGATCATAAGTAGGCAGAGAGGCAGAGAGAGGAAGGGAAGCAGGCTCCCTGCCGAGCAGAGAGCCCGATGTGGGACTCGATCCCAGGACCCTGAGATCATGACCTGAGCCGAAGGCAGCGGCTTAAACCACTGAGCCACCCAGGCGCCCTATATAGACTCATATTTGAACGCGGGTTTTTTGTTGTTGTTGTTGTTGTTGTTGTTTTCTTTTTTTGTACAAAGGGCTTCTAAATAGGTTTGAGGCAAAGACTTCCGGAGGAGCCCCTACTCCAGGACCGGTCCAGCCCCGCCCATCTTGGCGAAGCAGGCGCGTCTCTCGCGCCACCTGGCGGCTGTCAGGAGCTCCGCAGCCCCATCCGGAGGTAGAGACCGCGCAGGGTCCGTGAGGGCTGCGGAGTCTTGGGTGGGGTTCCCCTCCTCTCTCGCGCCCAGGAGGAAGCAGGCTGTATCTTTTGTCTTGGTAGTCGTGGGCAGCTTCTCTAAGGAGGCATGTTGGAGCTGGGACATGCAGTTATTAATTCGCATTCTCAGGCCAGCTGCTCCTGGTTGCAAGAGCCTGAGTGTGGTCTTGCCGTGCATGAATTAGGAGAATTAGATGGGCAGCGCGGCGCTTGCTGCTAACTCCAGCAAGGCTCATTCTTGGGGTTCTTATACCCATTTTATTCACTGGAAAACTGAGGCTCGGTTCTTAGCATATTGGTTCTGCTGCCCTGGTCCACTCAAACCTGTTCCAGCCTGGGTGTGTATGGGGCATTGCGTGCGCGCGCGCGCGCACACACACACACACATACACACACATGCCCAGTGTGCCACCAGGAAATTTATGATTATCCTTGCAGTCCCGTTTATTGAACAATTCGCTTTATTTAGAGGAAGGGAGTTAGTTCGCAAGAGAGCTTGACCCGGCTGAGTCAGCAGAGAGTTCAGACCGGGCCAACTCTGTCCACCCTGCTCCTTTCCAAAGGCCTGGGTCGCGGAACTACCAACAGCCAGGCCCCAACCCACGCCAGTTCCTTTCAGTCGGCCCCACCGACAGCCAAGCTGGGGATGGGGCCTTAAGTAGCCTGGAGCCAGTGGGCCGGTGTGCTTCATGGGCCGCCAGAGCTTGGGGGTGGGGCCTCCGCGCGGGCAACGCCCCTCCCCAGCCCCTTTGGAGCATCCCTCACACCCGCCCCTAGCTCCCGGGAATTCTGCTGAGTCACTTTCGAGGCTTCCGCGGCAGACCCAGAGGGAACAGTAAATGTCATTCAATTCCATATAGGCAGTGCTCCAGAGCTCACCTTTAAGACCCGGCCCGTGTCTTTTCTAAAGGCCTCATCGTGGCCAACGAGGCCAACCCTACCTCGTCCCTTGCCGTTCTCCCCCACCCACCCTAGTGGCCACGCAGGCTCCTGCCTCAGGGCCTTTGCACAAGCTTGGGCCCTCTGACTGGCATGCTTCTCCCCGGGCACCTGTAGCCTGCACATCCTTCCCACGGTCACTGCTGAAGTCTTTGCTCCAGCCGGGATGTGTCAGAGGAGAGCAAGAGGGCAGTTGCCAGCCTGACCCGCAGATCCTTGGGTGAGCAGTTAAATTGGAAAAGATGCAGACTGCTAATGGGGGAGCTCCACGTGCTGCATGGTGCAAGGGGACAGGTGTACACGACCGTGCAACTGTGTGTGAGGCTGCCCGTGCGCAGCGTAGGCACAGGCGCGCTGAGCTTTCATCCTGAGAATTCCCCGCCAGAGGGGATGCGGGTGTTGCAGCCATTGTCTCCCGGCCCCAAACCCACCCATCACCATGAGGCTCCGGCTGGGGGCTGCAAACTACGGTTCCCAGAATCCCTGGTCGCCCCCGGAATTCCTGCTAGGTTCGGCCAATAGGAGACGCCGGGACTCTTAACCTTTTGGGTGCCGGGGACCTTGCGGTGGCCTTCAGCGTTTGAGGGTAACAACATAGGGACCCCTGTCAGAATCATGCTTTTTAAAAAACGCTGAAGGCTTTAAGTTGTTTTTCATTGCATCCCACCTTTTAAAAATTGTGGTAAAATAGCATAACATAGCATTTCCCATCTTAAACAATTTTAACTGTGGAGTTTGGTCAGAAGTATTCACTCTGTTGTGAAACAGCACTCCAGAACCTTCTCTCTTTGTAAATCTGAAACTCTCTACCCTTTAAACTTTCCTTTCCCCTAAACCCCCTGGTAATCACCCTTACACTTTCTGTTTCCCAGTTTGACTTTACCCAGGCGATCATACCGTATGGGTCCTTTCGCAGCCGGCTTATTCACTCAGCATCATGTCCTCAAGGTCCATCCATGTCCTAACATGGGTCAGAATCCCCTTCCCTTTAAAAGTAGAATTTTGGGGCGCCTGGGTGACTCAGTGGGTTGAGCCTCTGCCTTCGGCTCAGGTCATGATCTCAGGGTCCTGGGATGGAGGCCCGCATCAGGATCTCTGCTCAGCAGGGAGCCTGCTTCCCACCCCCCTCTCTGCCTGCCTCTCTGCCTACTTGAGATCGCTCTCTGTCAAATAAATAAATAAAATCTTAAAAAAAAAAAAAAAAAGAGTCCACCCTCGGTCACCTGAGTGGCTCAGTGGGTTAAGCCTCTGCCTTTGGCTGGTGTCATGATCTCGGGGTCATGATCTCAGGGTCCTGGAATCGAGCCCTGCCTCTGACTTCACTCTGCTTAGCAGGGAGCCTGCTTCCCCCCTTCTCTCTCTGCCTGCTGCTCTGCCTACTTGCAATCTCTCTATCAAATGAATAAATAAAATCTAAAAAAAAAAAAAAGTCTCCGCTCAGCCTCTACCATTCGGGGTTCCACCAGCGCCCTGATATGAGGCGTCCATCCCAGTAGAATACCACCCCTGCCACCCGGCCACAGAAGGCAGCCGCACATGGATGAGGCTGCTGCCTCACCAATATGTTTCTCGAAGCTGTGCAGGTTGCCGAGATAAGTCACTTCTGTTGGCCTCTTCCTCCCACTTATTCTGTGAAAATTCTGGCCTGCCTGCCTCACTGAATGTAGGCCACAGATGGGTTGGTTGAAACTTCAGTCTGTAGACCTGGCAAATTGTTGGCCTCTGCAAGAGGGTCCCTTCAGATGAGGGTGTTACGGGTTCTTCAGCAGGGAAGGTTCGATTCCTCAGCCAGCCCCAGAGGCTGCCGCGCCCAGACACTCAGGGGAAAGTGCATTCAGCTAGAGTGCAGACTCAGGGTGCCAGCCCCCCAGTACCACCGTGTGCATCAGGGAAGGGGTGCCTGTGTACCCTCTAGACCTCAGATTTCTCATCTAAAAAGGAGGAGAGGGGCACCTGGGTGGGTTAAGCCTCTGCCTTCAGCTTGGGTCATGATCCCAGTGTCCTGGGATCAAGCCTCGCATAGGGCTCATTGCTCAGTGGGGAGCCTGCTTCCCCCTCTCTCTCTGCCTGCCTCTCTGCCTGCTTGTGATCTCTGTCTGTCAAATAAATAAATAAAATCTTTAAAAAAAAAATAAAAATAAAAATAAAAAGGAGGAGAGAAATGTCTCCCCCAGTAGGGTCACTGGGAAACTGCAGCCAGACCTCTTGGTGGGTGGGTGATGTCTGGGTCCTGGGGCAGCTAAGGGCGCTCCTCCTGCTTGATGCTTTCCGACGGCCTCCTCTTGTGCAGCAAGGCCTGGGGTGAGGCAGAGCCTGAGGAGGTGAGGGAGGGTTGAAAATGAGGTGCTATGAAGGGGTACCTATTGTGGGCTGGGTCCCACGTGGAGAATCCAGTCATTCCCTAACGCTTGGAATGCGGACACACAGAGCCTCCTAGCCAGGGAGAATGTCCCCGCTAGAGGGCACCCAAGAGGCATGTCTTCCAGCCAGTCCTGCCTCAGCCCTGCCCCGAGCCCTGTCAGCCCCTCACCCCTCCTTCCTCACTCTCAAGGGCTCCCCCTCACTGGAGCTGCTTCATAGCCCCTACCTTGGACTCTGTTGCCCCCTGGCCACACAATCTCAATGTCTCTGGCTCACACTCCCCCCAGACCTTGCCCCTCTCAGCCAGGTCACCTTGGCCTAGTCATGTAACCTCGCTTCCTTTGGGGGCTCTCCAACCCCCAGGAGGATTATGAGAGGCTTTCACCAGAGAGCCCAGATGCAGTGCCCACGTATGGGAGTTCAAAAATAGTGGGAGGAAGGGACGCCTGGGTGGCTCAGTTGGTTGGACGACTGCCTTCGGCTCAGGTCATGATCCCGGAGTTCTGGGATCGAGTCCCACATTGGGCTTCCGGCTCCACAGGGAGTCTGCTTCTCCCTCTGACCTTCTCCTCGCTCATGCTCTCTCTCACTGTCTCTCTCTCAAATAAATAAATAAAATCTAAAAAAAAAAAAAAATAGTGGGAGGAAAAGCAGGCTGCCGTCCTTTTGCTTTCTCTTTTCTCTTCCCTCTCCTTTCCTGGATGCCCTTTCTTAACCCCTCTTCCCTTCCTCCCTGCACCCTCCTCCCTTCCTTCCTGCTGCCCCGGGTTGCCCACAGCCCTGCGGGACTCTCTGGACCCTGTGTCCCCAACAGGGCTGACCAACCGGCTGGCACCCCCCATACCTGTGTGTCCTCGCCACCCACAGAGGCTTCCTGAGGATCCTGCCACCTGGAATCTGAGGCCAGGTGACCTGCCGGCCTGTGTCCTGCTGGGACTCTGGCCCTGAGCCTCACCCGGAGCGACCCTGGCCCCGGGGACAGGACAGTCGGGACAGGATGGGACAGGCAAGGCATGGGGTTGGCTGGCCCCATTTGTCAGAAACACAAGCCCTCCCAGCCAGGCCATGCTAGGCCATTGGCCTAATGGAGCTGTGGGCTGAAGACCTTCCCATCCTGGCCCCCCACCCTAGCAAGTCCTCCCTTCTCCCAGGGGCGGCTCAGGAAAAGGGGAGCCCCATACAGACTGCCTTGTCGAGCACCTACCGCATATCTAGGGCTCATACTCAGCACTTGGCATTCATCACTGCATATAATTCTCAATAAACCTTCCCCAAAGGGATTACTGATGGCCCCATTGTACAGAAGAAGAAACGGAGGGTCAAAGAAGTTGACCACCCTGTCGAATTCCCAGCCATTGTGCTCCCCCCCCCCCCCGCCGCTTTCATTATGAAAAGTGTACCATATTTCAAATAGGTAGAAAAGAACAGAGAGGAAGATAATGTACTCCCAGACCTAGTCATCATCTTACCGCATTTCCTTCAGCTTTGTTTTCTGAAAGAAATAGAGGAGACCAGAATCAGTGGGCATGTCCCCTTCCATGGGTCTCCTGCGTCCCCTCCCACCTCCACACCGAAGCTGTAACATTGAACATTGACTCCCTCCCGTGTCCCTACCGCCTGTGTACCTCTGTAGACAACCCTAAACAACCCATGGGAGTGTCCTGTGTGTGCATTCCTTTTTTTTTTTTTTTTTACAGTCTGTATTGGGGTATAATTTCCCCACAGTCGAGGTCACCAATCTTGACTGTGCAGCCCTAGGGCCACCACCCTAGATGGGGGGGCGGGGGGCATCCATTCTGGGAAGGCTCCTGCCTCTGTCTCCAAGCCAAGCAGGACCTGCCCCCCACTCTGGACAGTCACCGTCCTGACCGCCCTCACCACGAGTTAGCTTTGGCTCTAAATGTAGCGCAAAGCAGACAGCAAGAGGGGTGCCCCTGGGGTTCATGCGCTCCCCGCCGGCCCCCGCAGCACCAGCGAGCGCTGCCTTACTTTGCGCCGCATGCTGTCCCATACCCCGATCGATCCCTGCTCCAGGGACGCTGTCAGGGGTGGTTTCGGCCCGACGCTCTCACATTGCACAGATGGCTTCTGGCCGCCGGCTGAGATTTCCCCGGGCAGCGGCCTGGGCCTCCCTGGCAGGCGTCTCCTGGAGGCGCCGCGCGGACTCGCAGCTCCGGCGTGAACGCGCCAGCCGGGGACGCCCCCTGGCCAAGCCCCCGGTCACTGGGAGCCGAGGCGTTTCGAAAGGCCCGGCCGCACCTCGGCCCCCTCCCCGGGCCCCTCGGAAAACGGGAAGTTCGGGGAGGAAGCTGCTGCGCGCAGCCCGGCGGCCCGCGGGCCGGATGACTAAGTTTGGCTGCGCGACCTGCGGCCGCTTGCCTTTTATGGCGGCCCCGTGGGTAGCGGACGTGGCCGGGCCCGGCGGGGACCGCGGGCAGCGCCTGGGGCGGGGGGGAGCCCCGCGAAGGCCGCCTGCGCTCCCCCCCCCCGCCCCGCAAGCTTGTCAGGCCCAGCCCTCTCTTGAACTCATGCGGCGGGAAACTGAGGCCTGGAGAGGGGCGGAGCCCTACCGAGGTCACATTGCGCGGTGGGGTGGAGTCCGATGGCACCCGATGGCCCTGATCCCCGGTGCAGGGCCAGGACGGGGATGACTCACCCGGGGGGGGGGGGGGGTGCGGCGCTGCATTTATTGAGCACTCACTGTTTCGTCTCCGCATCCGCGGCCTCTGAGCCTCAATGCAGCACTTGCAGGCTCCCTGGAGAGGGGCGGGGGGGGGGTGGTGCGGGCGGGAAGCGGCTGCGCCCCCCTCACGGTTCCGGCTCTGACCCTGCGCGGGGCCGGCTGGGTGCTGTGCTTTACAGCTGCACAAACTCCGGAGACGAAAAGCCTCTCCCCCGATTAACGGACAGGGAAACTGAGGCTGGGCGCCAAAGTAACGGGCGTCCAAGGTCACACGCTAGCCAAGGGACGAGGATGCCGGAGAGGGAGTATAATCTCTAGAGGTATTAAAATACACTAGATAGTCCCCCACGAAGTGTGACTCGTATGCATCCCCACAGAGCTGAGTAAGTGTGACCCTCGGACACGATGGTCGTTCCTGATGTTCCCAGATGCCCAACCCCGCGCTCCTCGGACCCGCTTGGCTGTGGGCCTCAGGTTGTTCAAACGCGAAGTGGGGACAAAGTGCGTGGCGTTCAGGCGGGTCGGGAGGAGGGGAGCGCGGTCGGGATGGTGGTCTGGGGGCTTCCGGGGGCAAGCGCGAGGCGGGGTTTGGGAAAACCCCGCCCCCGCCGTGAACCCACCCCCTCCCCGGGGCCGCCCACGGCAGCCCAGCCCCCGGGTGCAGGAGGACTTGGGGGGCGGCCCGGGCCAAGCTCCGTGGCCAGGCATGTGAGTCCAACGCCCCCTCCCCGGGCGCTCCCAAACCTCGCCTTTTAAGGAGAGGAAGTTGGGCCAAGTGGGCCGGGCCGGCGGGGGATGGGGGAGGGCGGGGAGGGGGCCCGCGGGGAGCTCCCGTGCTGGACACGCTCTGGGAGCGCCCGGCTTATCTGTCCGCGCGAGACTCGGTCCGGGGACGAGGGAGGCGCGCAGCCGCGGCCACGTGAGCCCGAGCCGCGCGGGCCTGGCAGCGCCAGATAATAGCACCCCACCCCACCCCTCAGCGCTCCAGTCCTGGGTAGAGGCAGCGACGACGGGACCACCCCCCCACCCCCCCGCAACAGGCCAAGCCAGCCCCAGGCTGGAAGGATGGTTGAGGACCCAGGCAGTTACCTACCTGGGGTGTCCAGATGGGCCCTCCACCCTCTGATTTGCTTTAATCTAGACACTTCCCCCGCCCCCCCAACCTGGGAGTGTCTGGGCCTCTGTCTTGCAGCCCGATGTCTGGACCCAGATTCTGGACAGAGAATATCCTCTGACCCTCACCTGTCACGTCCTCCAGCCCTGGCCACTTGGCAGGACGGCGTAGATGCCCTGTGGGATTCTGAGACCTCAGTATTTCAGCCATCTGGGTGGTCCGGAGTTCCCCCTGGGACCCTGGAGCTCTGGTCTCAGGCCACTGGACTCCATAATAGGGATGAGCCCACTGAGGCCCAGAGACCACAGGGCCCAGCGTGCTCCACAGGTTCTGCTTTTCAGCCCTGGACCATGTGAATCCCCCACACGCTGGGAACACTGGCCCAGGTGCACCCAAAGGGTCCCCATGAGTGACCTGGGACAGATCGTCATTCTCCTGAGTCCCCCGGAAATTCCCAGGCTTGAAGGGAGTTGCCAAGGCCTATGGAGCTGAGTGTCAGATGGCGGTGGGGAGGAGGGTGCCTGGGACTCAAGCCTCAGGCACCTGCAGGGTCACTCCCTCCTCTGGGTGGGGGGAGCGTGACAGACCTGGCTTCGACTCCTGGCTCCGCCCTTCCTAACTGCAGGTGATGCTTGGGGCAGGTGAGGGGGTTGCTCAGAGACGCTGAGCTGGAAGGTTGGCACCACACCCAGCACACCCTCAAGGAAAGGCAGCTGTCATGATTAAGCCCAGATAATGTCTACAAGTGGCCCCAGGAGGACAGGGAGAGGCCAGGCTCCAACCTTCGCCCTTTGCTCTCTGCCCTCTGCTCAGGTGGCCCCTGGGAGTAGGCAAGAGGCAAGACCAGGAAGCTCAGCGGGTCAGCTGATCCATGGGCGCCCTTCTCTTCCTTGCTCCCTCCCCAAAGCAGACCCCCTTGGGCAGGTGCCATAAAGAAGCCACTGGTCCCCAGTTCTTCCCTGGCGACATGGATGAACGTTTTCCAGCCCAGCACCTCCATTGGGCACTTTTATTTTAAAGTGTTTTGTTTTTTTTTTAAGTTATTTATGCAATCTCTGTACCCAGTGTGGGGCTTGAACTCACAACCCTGAGATCAAGAGTCCCATTCTCTACCGACTGAGCCAGCCAAGCCCCACGTTCTAACTGCTCAACACACACTCTGGGTCCATCCTCTGGCAGCCCCATGAAATTTTCACCCCTATTTTATTTTAAAAAAAATCTTTTTTTTGAGAGGAGGTCAATTATATTGTATTGTATTTTTTTAAAAATATTTTATTTATTTATTTGACAGAGATCACAAGTAGGTGGGGTGGGGGGAAGCAGGCTCCCTGCTGAGCAGAGATCCTGATGCGGGGCTCGATCCCAGGACCCTGACATTATAACCTGAGCCAAAGGCCACTGAGCCACCCAGGTGCCCCTATATTTTATTTTAAAGATTTTAGCCATCTATTTGAGAGAGGGAGAGAGAGTGCGTGCGCAGTACCGGGGAGAGGGGCAAACGGAGAGGGAGAAGCAGACTCCCCACTGAGCAGGGATCCTGATGTGGGGCTCGATCCCAGGACCCTGGGACCATGACCTGAGCCGAAGGCAGACGCTTAACCGACGGAACCGCCCAGGCGCCCCTTACCGTTTTTTTTTTTTTTACATAATCTCTGGGCATGGAGCCCAGTGTGCGGTTTTGACATCAAGACCCTAACGAACTGAGATCAAGAGTCGGGTGTTTAACCCACTGAGCCACTCAGGCGCCCCACATCCCTATCTTAACAAAGAGATCAAGGTTCTTCCAGGTAAAGTGACTTGCCCAGGATCACGGAGAGGGCAGACATGCCCCAGCTCACCAACCTTCTTCCCTCGTGGGTGTGACCTTGGCCATGTCCCTTCACCCCTCTGGGCCTCACCTGGATTTGGGGAACCACCACAGCGCCAGTCTCCTGGAGCAGCTGATAGGAGCCTCGGGGCGGGGGGGGGGGGCTGGTGCCAAGAGCATCTGGTTGTAAAAAAAAAAAAAGAGCATCTGGTTGTGAAGGAACCGTGGGTCGCAGCTAGGGGTTCACCTCCTCACCTCATCCCGGTGAGCAAGGCCCCGTGCAAAAGGGCGGGAGCTGTGCATGCGACAGGCAGGGCCCCAGCCTCCACTGTGCGCTTTGATACCAGCAGCTATAAGAGTATAATGAGGGGCACCTGGGTGGCTCAGTTGGTTAAGGGTCCGACTCCTGGTTGTGGCTCAGGCAGTAATCTCAAGGTCGTGAACATGAGCACGGAGTCTGGTCGAAATTCTCTCTCTCCCTCTTCTCCTCCCCCACTCGAATCAATAAATCTTTAAAAAAACAACAATAGTATCATGAAAGCGGCCTTGCCCACCTCTTGGGATTGCCACGGGGACGAAAGCGAAATGTAGGGTGTCAAAAAAGTAAACAGATCTGGGGCGCCTGGGTGGCTCAGTGGGTTAAGCCTCTGCCTTCAGCTCAGGTCATGATCCCAGGGTCCTGGGATTGAGCCCCGCGTCAGGCTCTCGGCTCCGTGGGGAGCCTGCTTCCCCCGCTCTCTGCCTACTTGTGATCTTTCTCTCTGTGTCAAATAAATAAATAAAATCTTTAAAAAAAAGTGAGCAGACCCACAGGTTATCATTGGCGTTACTATTATCATAATTGTTCTTGGAACCCTAGTATTTCTAGTCCCAACGTCTACTCAGCTGGGCACAGAGAGAAATCTGAAATCTGAGGCTACAGGCTTTGTGTCGGAGCCCTCCTGGGTCCTTTCTTAGTGTAGAACTTTCTGCTGAAGCACCGCACTCGGCCCTACCCCTCTCTTGCTCCTACATCCTCTATAGCTCCCATCGCCCTGGCAGGACCAAGTCCCAGCTCCCGAGTTTAGGTTAGTTCTCTGAGAAGACAGGTGTCATCTGAGTCCCAGAGCTGCGTTCTTGCTGTGTGGTTCTGCCCCAGGCTGTCCTTTTCTGGGCCAGACTGAGCCTGATGAGGTGAGGAAGGGGCCTGGGACCAGCGAGAGGGGGAGGAAGCCCAGAGGCCTGGCAGCTGTCACTTGGAAGGCCTGGTTCAGGTTCTGGTTCCCCGGAACTAGAGGCTGGCCCAGTGAACTTGCGTCTGCAGACTGCCCAGCCCTTGTGGGCTCCCGAACCCAAGCTTAACCCAGGCATGTGAGTCTAGGCCCTGTCCATGCCCACCTCAGTCTCCCCATCTGTACGACAGAACCCTAATTCAAGACCCAGTACGTTCTTTTTTTTTTTTTTTAAGATTTTTATCCATTTATTTGACAGACAGAGATCACAAGTAGGCAGAGAGGCAGGCAGAGAGAGAGGAGAAAGCAGGCTCCCCGCAAAACAGAACCCGATGTGGGGCTCGATCCCAGGACCCCGAGATCATGACCTGAGCTGAAGGCAGAAGCTTTAACCCACTGAGCCACCCAGGCGCCCCAAGGCCCAGTATGTTCTTCACAAAGGGGTAGGGACTGATAGCCCCCTCTGACCTCCTTTCCCCAAACTGTGTCCTGAGAGGAACAGGGCATAGAGAGGCAGGCAGTGCCGCTTGGACAACCGGTGCTTGCCCCAACCCCCTTCACTCAGTTGGGCTCTTTCTCAGCTGGGGCCTTTTTTTTTTTTTTAAGATTTATTTATTTATTTATTTGACACAGAGAGAGAGAGAGATCACAAGTAGGCAGAGAGGCAGGCAGAGAGAGAGAGGAGGAAGCAGGCTCCCTGCGGAGCAGAGAGCTCGATGCGGGGCTCGATCCCAGGACCCTGAGATCATGACCTGAGCCGAAGGCAGCGGCTTAATCCACTGAGCCACCCAGGCGCCTCAGCTGGGGCCTTTCTTGAACTCTACAGGGTGTCGGCTCCCAGCTAAGGTTTCTAGAGACTCACTTTCCAAAGCACCCAGCACAGCAGCTGTTTTCAGCTCTCCCGACTTCCCCGTCTATCAAGACCTCCCTAACTTGTCTCCTATTCAAACTTCAAAGCCCAGCCAAAAAGACCCTTCCCCTGGAAAGCCTTGCCAGGCAGCCCCACGCACAGTCAGGATATCAGACACTTGTTTCCCCGGGGGACTTCTGGAGCGCGAGGCTGGAGTCTGACCTGTGAGTATTATCAGAGGCAGGGTGAGTCAGCTACAGCACAGACTTCCTATGACACCTCTACTCCCCTCCTGCCAACATCCTCTGGAAGGTGTGAGCCCTCGGATGGCCAGCCCCCCCTCCCTAGGCCTATTCCTCATCAGCTTTGGCAATCCTGGGACACCACACCCTCCTGGGACAGGACGCTCACACCCTCAAGAGACAACACATCCCTTCCTGCAGCCTCTGTCCCTTCTGTAGAGAACTGGATCGATCCTTCCTTCCTTCCTTCCTTCCTTCCTTCCTTCCTTCCTTCTGTCTGTCCGTCCACAGATGGGAGCTGAAAACTTCACTAACCATAAAAACGTGCTGGGGATCCTGCAGTGACCAAAACAGATATGCTCCCTGCCTATGGAGCATAGAGGGAGAAAGCAAACCTATATTAATTATCAGCTGTGAGGAGCATGACAAAGAAATGTGGGAGGCCTAAGAGCCCTGCCCTTGGCTAGGGATCAGGGAGGACTTCCTGGAAGAGGTGACATTTACACTGAGACTTAAAGGATAAGCAGAATGTAGGGGCTCGGTGGGTTAAGCCTCTGCCTTTGGCTCAGGCTATGATCTCAGGCGCCTGGGATGGAGCCCTGCCTCAGAGTCTCTGCTCAGTGGGGATCCTGCTCCCCCACCCCCCTGCCCCCGCCTGCCTCTCTGCCTACTTGTGATCTCTCTCTCTGTCAAATAAATAAATAAAATCTTAAAAAAAAAAAAAAAAAACAGGAAAGATAAGCAGAAAGTAAAGAAGCAAAAAGGTGTGCCTGGGGAGCAGGGTCCATTATAGACAGGGAGAAGGGCAAGTGCAAAGGCCCTGAGGCAAGCAGGAGTGTGGTGCTCTGGGGACAAGAGGCCTGCGTGTCTGGTGCGTGAGATGAGGCTGGCAGGTGAGCCACATTCCCAAAATACTCCACTCTTGGGACAGTGCACGCATCCTTAGTGTGTAGCTGCTTGAATTGCCCCCCACCGAATACTTACACCCAGCACCCAGACCAAGAGACATTTTCAACTCCCAGAGGCTCCCTCATGCCCTTTTCAAGTCACCACTTCCCAAAGGGCAGTGACCATCCTGACTTCAGCACCATCTCCCACCCCTGTCTGTAAACTCTGTGAACACTGAATCATGTGGCATCTACTTCTGCATCTGGCTTCTTCCTTTTGACACGGTGTTTTGAGACGGACGGTCTGGAGCCCACCGGTAGTCTATTCCCGGGCACGAAGGCGCCACAGCTTGTCTGTCTGTCCTAGTTCTCATGTGCATTCGGGACCTTGATAAATACATATTATGTGACTCTATATTATACGTGAATATGCACGAATGTTTCTGCTCATGTCTTTTGGGGGACACACAGACTCCTTTTTCTTGGGTAAATACCTAGGAGTGCAATGGCCGGGTTGTATTTTCAGGGCCTTGTGAACAGTTTCCAAGGTGGTTGTGGAAATCCCAGCCCCACAAGCTGCTAGCGGCTGCTTGTCCCCAGCAACACTGGGGACGCCAATCCTCCTCTCACCCACTGCGGGGATGAGGCTACATCTCAGTGTGGTTTTATTTTATATTTTTTTAATTTTATTTTATTTTTAAAGATTTTATTTATTTGACATATCCCAAGCAGGCAGAGAGAGAGAGGGGAGCAGGCTCCCCACTGAGCAGATTCCGATGTGGGACCCCATCCCAGGACCCTGAGATCATGACCCAAGCCGAAGGCAGAGGCTTAACCCACTGAGCCACGCAGGCGCCCCTTTATTTTTTTTTTTAAAGATTTTATTTATTTATTTGACAGACAGAGATCACAAGTGGGCAGAGAGGCAGGCAGAGAGAGGGGGAAGCAGGCTCCCTGCAGAGCAGGGAACCGGATGCGATGCGGGGCTGGATCCCAGAACCCTGGGACCATGATCTGAGCTGAAGGCAGAGGCTTTAACCCACTGAGCCACCCAGGCGCCCCTCAATGTGGTTTTATTTTTTATTTTTTATTTTTATTTATTTATTTATTTTTTTAAGATTTTATTCATTTATTCGACAGAGAGAGACCACAAGTAGGCAGACAGGCAGGCAGAGAGAGAGAGAGGAGGAAGCAGGCTCCCTGCCAAGGAGAGAGCCCGATGTGGGGCTCGATCCCAGGACTCTGGGATCACGACCCGAGCCAAAGGCAGAGGCTTTAACCCTCTGAGCCACCCAGGCGCCCCAACCCACTGAGCCACCCAGGCGCCCCTCAATGTGGTTTTAATTTGCATTTCCCATTGACCCGTGATGTTGAGCATCACAAGAGAGGCAGGCAGAGAGAGAGGAAGGGAAGCAGGCTCTCCACTGAGCGGAGAGCCCGATGTGGGACTCGATCCCAGGACCCTGAGATCATGACCTGAGCTGAAGGCAGCGGCTTAACCCACTGAGCCACCCAGGCGCCCGTTTTTTTTTTTTTTTTTTTAAGGAGGCTCCACGCCCAGTGTAGAGCCCAATGTGAGGCTTGACCTCGCAACCCCGAGATCAAGACCTGAGCAGAAACCAAGAGTTGGACACTTAACCAACTGAGCCACCCAGGTACCCCAAGCATCATTTTATCTTTATTGGTGATTTGGAGATTTGGGTGGCCTCTTGTTCCGAGTCTTTCACTCACTCCCCTCCCCTTTCCCTTGCCCCCTCCTCACCCACATCATGCCAGTATTGTCTGGTGGAAAAACAATCCAGAAGGGCATGAGGGAGAAGGCAGCGGGGTCGCTGGCTCTCTTCCCCACCATCCACCCCTCAAGGGACCTGCTCTGTGTTTGATGAGCACGGGGACCAGTGAGAGACACTGATTTTTCTTGTGAACTCACACACGTTACACACACGCTGGGGGGGGCGGGGGGGGCAGGCAGAAAGGGGCTTTCTCCAGCACTCCCCTCCTCTGCCTCCTGGAGCTGGTCCAGCAGGGAACCATCCAGGAGGTGGCTGAAAGGCTGGCGAGCCCCTCCCCTCCTGGCCCCCTCCGCAAGCCTGGGATGAAGAAGACATATTCTGGTTTTTATGCCACAGGGACTCAGTGTGTAAGGCCCAAGGTCACCAGCACGTGGCCATCCTGTGCTGGCTCCGGGCAGGCCCAGTGTTTCTGCTCTGTGACTCCGTAGGCGAGCGACTTAGCCAAGGCCACCCGCACAGTGGTCTTCGCCATGTCCCCAACAGGGCAGATGAGCACACTTAGAACTTTCCGCCGACTTCTTGATGCCTGCTGGGTGCTGGGCACCACGATGCACCAGCCTACAGAGAGGGGACCCCAGGGCAAGTAGGGGGCAGCAAGGGGGCCCCACTCCCTCCTGAGCCAGACGCTTTGAGGGACCTGAAGTTCACATGCTCTGAGAGGGACAGGGAATGAGGCTGCAGGCAGGACTGGGTTTGGCCAGGTGGGGAAGGCCAGGCCTTAGCGTGTAGCTTCCATCCCGGGGAGACAGGCCCCAAGTGGCCGCGGGAGTTGTCCATGCAGCTTGGGCCTGCTCAGGTCCCTTTGGCCGCGGGGAACAGCCTCTTGCATCTTTCCAGACAGATCCACTTGGCCCTCCAGTGGCACACAAACTGCATACCTCCAGCCTTCCAGGCCTGGGCTCTGGCTTGCCACACGGGCTGTGTGCCTCTGGGCCAGCTCTGCGCATCTCTGGGCCTTGTTTTCTCTTTTCTTAAGGAGCCGGGTGGTGGCCGGCTTTGAGAGTCTGTGACAAGCTGCTGAAAGGCCCAGAAGGCCCACCCAGACAGTACCATCCACACATGGTCTTACGGACCCTGGTGGGCTCAGAGATGCTGAGTCACTTCTCCGAGGACATCCAGTGGGCGAGCAACAGAGCAGAATCTTAGTGTGGAGCCTCAGTGTGGTTCGAAGCAGGAAAGACTGGGGTCCCCCAAAGACAGTGTGCTGAGCTCACTATTCCATGGGGCCTCCTGGAGGGGGCGGAGCGCTACTTCCTGGGGTACCCCACCTGCTCTGGGGCCCTCTTCACCCTGGCTTCGCTAGGAGGGGATTGCATGTGGCCTTCCAGCCCTGGGCGCCGTGGGTTTATCCCTGAATCTTACCAGGGCCCGGACCGACCCTGCAACTTCCTCACCACATGTCCTGGGTCACAGCTGTGAGCTGTCATCCCCCATGCTGGGGGGGGCTCGGCAGTCCAGGTGACGTCCTTAGATAGCCCAGATGATTCTCTCAGGATCCCGGAAAGGAGGGGAAGGAGGGCCCTGGCTACCGCCACCGGCCCCCAACGGAGGTCATTCCACTGGGTAAACCTGGGGAAATCTCTGCCTGAATCATCCAACCAAAGCCCAGGACTTCTGTCCCTTCTCTGGGTTAGACGAGGACCAGCCTCATCCAATCAGGACCGCATCCCCAGGGGACAGGGCAGGCCAGGGATCCCCCCCACTCCCCCACCCCCATGTCCCCAGCAGTCGGCACAGGGCCAAGCAAGGGGAGCCATCAGGAAGCCCAGCCACAGAGCCGGCTCAGGTTGCTGGCAAGCCCGGCAGCGGCCAAGATTTCTGGCTGGGCAGGGGCTGGTGACACAGCTACTGTGGCCATGACCTATCGGGTTTCCACTTGGACAGGCCCCGCGGCTGGAAGAGCAGCGCCAGCCATGGAGTGCCCTGCGTGGAGCCCTGTGGGGGTGCCCCACGGCCAGGCAGGGGCGCTGAGCACAGCCATAGACCCAGACTTGGCCATTGCCCACCAGCAGGCAGGGTGGTGGTCACGTCACGGTGTGCGATGAAGTGCAAGACCAAGCCCCGTGGCCGCTGGTCTCAGTTTGTGAGTCTGAGAAATGGGGAGATTCCGGCTGGGCTGGCAGGGGTGAGGTGAGATTTCTGGGTGGTGACTCAGGCTCAGCTCTGGTCAGAGCAGGCCCTCAGGGACTCTCAGGGACTGGGTAGGCCAGGCTTAGCCCTGAGGTGAGTGAGCCTGGCCTCTGAGTCAGCCCGGCCCCGCCCGCCCGCACTTTCCAACACCTCCTTCCCCCTTCTACGTTCCCCTTTCACTTCCTCCGGCCCTCCAGGAGGGGCGCCCCTCCCTCTGTCCAACTCCTCAGGCATTCTGGGCCCCTGGGGCAGGCAGAAGACTAGCAGGGAGAAGGCCACCCAGCCAGCAAGGGGTTGAGCCTCTGACCAGATCTCTGGGGGCTTGGCTCTGGAGCTGGGACTGCAGACCCCATGTTACTGACCGCTCGGGGCACCCTGCGGGCCAGCTGCCCCCCTGCCTTCTTTCACAAATCAGGGACAGAGGCCTGAAGGGTACAGTGTGTGTGGTACCTCCTGGCCCTGTGATTCCCGCTGGGTGTGTCTGCCCACACCCCAGGGGGCCCCGGCAGGTAGCCTCTGGAACACTACCAGGCCTTGAAGTTGCCGCTGACCCCACCAGGCTTGATCCAGCCTGTGTCGCCTGGCTTCTCAGGCCCTGGTCTGCAGAACGAAAGGTCCTGGTGTCCGAAGGCTACCTTGGCGTCTAGGTGGCTTTGAGCCGGTCACCAGCTCCTCCAGGCGAGTTGTGGTGAGGAGTGGGCTTCAAGACCCTGCCAGGACAACTGCGGGGGAGGCCTCAGCGTCCCCCCGCCTCCCTGCCCCAGTTTGCCTGGGAGGGTCCTAGGGTCTGGCTCCCTGTCAGCACTCGGGGTCTGTCTGGGTCACCTGGGGTTCTGCTCTGCGGAATGGGGACAGCAAGCCCTCCCAGAAACTGGTCTGAGCCAAGAAGAACGGGCTCAGCTGGTGCATGTAGGAGTGGGGGAGCCCAGGGAACCTTGTTTTCTATTTCTGAAAACTCAATCAAGTTCAAGTAAGCAAGGCTGGGAACTTCCCAGGAGGGCCAGACGGTTCTGGGAGTGCCCTGGGGCACAGGAAGAGAGATGGGTAGTTTTTAAGGATTTTTAAAAACTCTCCCAAGAAGTATCAGAAGTTCCCAGCTTCTCCAGGGTGGGGATCCCCCTTGGGGGGATAACTTTCGGTGAGCAGGGTAGCCTGGGGCCGGCTGAGGCCCTGGGAGACTCTGGCCAGAGGCCAGGCCTGGGTGGGGACTGAGGCCCTGGCTGCTGCCCAGGAGAGCACACAGGGCCCAGCCCAGCGTTCCTGCCTCCTCAGAGCTGCCGGGGGGGGGGGGGGGGGGGGGGGGGGGCGCTTCAGCTGGTTGCTTGGCTCCTGCGGTGTTGGTGGGGGGGTGCGCGGGGGGGATGTCTCTGACTGCCCTTTAAGGAGCTCCCTCCTTCCTGAGGAAACCTGCTGCTTTCTTTCGTAGGTGGCACAGCGAGTTCTCTTTCACTCTCTCATTTAAGGTCTGTCTCCGGGATCACACCTGCTTTCCGCAGGGTGCTGCTAAAAGCAGTGCCTGGCTGGTGCCGTTCCACTCTGGAAGCGCGCCTGGCTGGTTGGTGCTGGTGTGTTGGACACGAGAGCAGCGTGATCCCGGAGGTTTGGCTCCTGGCTGTGCCCTTGCTATGTGATCCCAGCTGGGTTGATAGCGGGAGGAGGAAATCACAGCAGGCTTCCTGGAGGGGACATCCCAACGAGCTGGCCTGGAGGCATAGGAAAAGTTGGGCAGGGGGCACAGGAAACCCAAGCCCAGTCCCTCAGAAATCCTGAGGTCCAGAATCTCCTTTTGAGAATGTCCTGGGAGCAGGGGAGGAGGCAGGGGGAAAAGGTGGCACAGACGGCAGGCAGGCTTGGGGCCTCAGGAGCCATGGCTGTGTGACCATAGGCTGGTGGCTATTCTCTCTGGACCCTAGGAGATAAGCCCAGGAGATAAGGGAAGTGGGACCCAAGAACTCAAACTCTGGAACAGCCTTTGGACCCAGTCCCTGGGCACAATCCATGGGACACTTTACCAGGGAGGGGCAGCGTGAAACTCCCCAGGACGCTGTGCCTAGTGTCCTTCATGCTGGACTCCAGTCCTGCCTCAGGTTCCTCATCTGTAAAAAGGAGGTGTGTTTGCTAGAGTGTTCCAGGCCTTCGTTCATCCATGAGCCTTCACAGAGCACCTGCTCGGTGCGGCCTCTCCACCCTCCTGGAGCCAACAGTCCAGAAGCCACATGTCAAGTTTCTGTAGAGAGGGGTTGCCCTTGGGGAGGACTGTTAAGTGTTCCCTGCTTGGACGCCTTGCAGGGTGGGGGGAACTACATGGAAAAAAAGCCCCAGAAAGCAGGTGAAGTGCTATTGGGTGAGCCAGGCTAAGGCTTGGGGGTCCGTGTGCAGGCTGGGTGACAGCTCGGAAATCTCCCTGCAAAGGGCAAAGTTCCCAAGCGAAGAACCTGTTCACTTCCTCTCCTGCTTGTCTCCTCCCCCTTCCTCCCACAGGCTCCACTTCCTCTTTTTCTCCGCCCCTCCCCCTAGGCTTGCGGGGTGGGGTGGGGGGCTGGCCCCCTCCCAATCCTCTGTCTTCCCAGTGTCCTTTCTCCGAGGGCCAAGGATACCCTGGGAGACACTTGTTCATTCACCAGCACAGGGCCCCTGGGAAGGTGCGGTGGGAGGAGGTGGGTGCCAGGGCTCCCAGTCTGGAGGGGGAGGCCCAGCTGTGAAGTTCTTAAGTGGGAGGGCAGTATAGGGTGCAGATGCCAAAGGGCTCCCCCACAGAGGGGTCTTCCGAGATGGGCCTTGAGGGATGCCTAGGAGAGCTCCAGGAAATGGCTGCTGCAGGCCTAGGGCCCATAGTGTTCCAGTCTGACGTTATGTTGGGCTGGTGCCCCTGCCCCTTGGCCCACCCTTGCTGGAGAAGATGTGGGGTGGCAGCACCTGGGGCCTCCCATCCCCAGCCTACCCAGCACCCCTCCAGGCTCAGGGAGCAGCCACAAGCAGCCCTCACCCGCAGGCAAAAAGAGGGTCGCTCCCCAGCCCCCCGAATTGCAGGGCTGGCAGGCCCCAGGGCAGATGCCCGTGACTTAGAGATACAAGGCCAGGGAGGATAGGGCAGTTCCCGGGAGGCAGGGAATGGACAGGCAGAGAATATTCCCCCAAGCCCAGAGCCAAGATGGGAGAGCTGCAGGCAGCGAATCTCTTGGCAGTGATCTAGGGGTGCTGGTGTGAGGCTCTGAGCCTGAGGGTTCTGCTATGCGCTGGGGCATGGTCACCCCTCCCACCCAGTTGTGGCCTCTGCAACTCCAGAGGGCCCTGCTACCAGCCACCCGTGGTGGGCAGGACCAGACTGTATATCTATATATGGACGGAGGGGTCACTGGTTTCCACACACAGCTTATGATGCCCTACTACGTGCGGCAAAGCCCTGGGGTGCCCAGAGACAGACCCCAGTGGTTACAGGCCTGTGTCCCTACCAAGACCACCCTTCCCGTTTTCTGTGTGAAAATTCTGCTTCCTGCCACCACCTCCAAGGTGCACGGTCCTCTAGGCTGAACCAGACGTCCCTCTGTGGTCCCCCGGGGTTTCTGTCGGCCACACACCAATCATCTTTGGCCACCCATGGTCACCATCTGGGTACCAGCTCTGCCTGCCAGACTGGCCGCTCTCAGAGCAGGGAACCACCCAGAACACTCCCAGATACCCAGATCTTGCCCAGTGTTTGGTGGACAGACCCAGGGCAGGAAAGGGTGACAAGACAGCGGGTCTTTGGCTACTGTCTGTGCCACCCCGCGCCCCCTCAAGCTAACTCATCTCTGGGGCATTAAGGGTCCTTGGCAGGCTCCAGATGGTCCAGGACATAAGTTCAGCTGCAGCTGCCCATGACAGACATACGATGGATGGTGTGCCCCGGGTCCCAGAGCTGTGCTGAGCAGCCCAGCCTGTCTTCGCCCAGCAGCTGCCTGGCTCATGGGCTAAGGGCTCAGGCCCGGATCCTCTGGGTGTGACCAGGCAGCTCTTGGTTCCATGGGAACAGTTTCTCTGCTCTACAGAGCCCACCTCTGTGCAGGCCTGCAGCTGGGGAGGCTTGGAGCCCTCTTCACGGGGAACTTCCAGCCACTTGCTCCTGATGCCTGTCCTGCCTCTATGGCCTGAGAACCCTGTTAAGTGGCCACAAGCCCCCTGATTCCCCCTCAGTACACCATACCCCTCAGCCCCAGGTGCCTGGTAGTAATGTCCCTCATTTAGCAGCGTAAGCACCCCCAGCCAAGGACCCCCCCCCGTCCCCAATCCAGGCTTTCTAGGCAGTGGAGTTATTGTGGACCAATGCTTCCCCTGCAACTGCTCCTTAAGCATGCACCCACAGAAACCGGGGACCCTCGCATCCATGCTGACCGTTGCCCACCGGGGCGCTCACTGCTCATGTGACGCAGGGGGTCCCGGGGTGGAGAACAGGAGAGGGGCCAGATCAGGAATTGCCCAGAGGGGCGGCGGCCCACGGGCCCAGCACCCAAGGGCTGCCAACACCAAAACTCTCTCCCTCCTCCTCTTCCTCAATCTCGCTCTCGCTCTCTCCCAGCCCGGCTCGTTCTCTCTCTCTCTCTTTTTTTTTTTTTTTGCAAAAGGAGGGGAGAGGGGGTAAAAAAATGCTGCACTGTGCGGCGAGGCCGGTGAGTGAGCGGCGCGGGGCCAATCAGCGCGCGCCGTTCCGAAAGTTGCCTTTTATGGCTCGAGCGGCCGCGGCGGCGCCCTATAAAACCCGGCGGCGCGACGCGCAGCCACCGCCGAGACCGCGTCCACCCCGCGAGCACAGGCCCCTCGCCCTCGCCGCTCCGCCGCTGCCGCCGCCGGTTTACACCACCCCCAGGTAGGTTCCCGGGCCGGCCGGGGCTCGCTGCGGCCCCGCGGCGCCTCCTCCGAGCGGGCGACCGGCTGGCCTTTCGGCCTCTGGCCTCGGCGCCGGGAGAGAGCTGCCGGGGACGGGCAGCGGGGCTCGCGCTCCCCCTGCGCTCGGGCCGGGACTGCGCTCGCACTGCGCGCCCACGGCGTGCTGCGATCTGGGCTGAGGCGGCCGCGGGTCTTTGTCCGAGCCGGCTGCTCGCTGGCTCGGGCGGTTGGGTGGCAGGGTGGGTGGGTGGGCGCGGCGGGTCCGCGGACCGGGTGGGGGCTGGGGCCAGGGCTGCGCGTGCGCGTGCGCGTTCGGGCGGGGAGCCGCGGCCGGGGTGAGGGCGGTGCGGCCGGCCGGAAGGGGTGGGGTCGCCGCGGCGCGAGGGCGCCTGCGCGCACTTCCTCCCCGCGCCGCCGGCTCCCGCGGGCGTGGCCGTCGCGCGCCCGCCCTGCCGGCGCTTTTTTGAACGAGGCGGGGGCGGAGCCAGCCCCGGGTGGGGAGGGGGCGGGGGCCTGGCTTCCTGCCGCGCGCCGCGGGGCAGCCTCCAACCAGCGTTTGCCTTTTATGGTAATAACGCTGCCGGCCCGGCCGCCTTTGTCCCCAATGTGGGCGCGCGCCGGCGCCCCCTGGCGGCTCGAGGCCGCGGCGCGCCGGAAGTGGGCTGGGCGGGGGCGGCCCCACCCGACCCCCGGCTCAAGGCCCGACTCCCTCCGCAGTTCGCCATGGATGACGATATCGCTGCGCTCGTGGTCGACAACGGCTCCGGCATGTGCAAAGCCGGTTTCGCAGGCGACGACGCCCCCCGGGCCGTCTTCCCTTCCATCGTGGGGCGCCCACGGCACCAGGTAGGGCGCCGGCCTTGGCTCTGATCTGGGTGGGGGGCGTAGGTGGGGCGCCTCCTCGCGGGGGAGGGCCTGGTCTTTGGCTTTCGGGGTGGCGGTCGGTGCCTCCGGGCCCGTGCTCAGGGCGCCTCGCCCCTCCCTCCGCAGGGTGTGATGGTGGGCATGGGCCAGAAGGACTCCTATGTGGGGGACGAGGCCCAGAGCAAGAGGGGCATCCTGACCCTGAAGTACCCCATCGAGCACGGTATCGTCACCAACTGGGACGACATGGAGAAGATCTGGCACCACACCTTCTACAATGAGCTGCGTGTGGCCCCCGAGGAGCACCCCGTGCTGCTGACCGAGGCCCCCCTGAACCCCAAGGCCAACCGTGAGAAGATGACCCAGGTCAGTGGCCCACTGGCCTTCCGTGGGCGGCCACCCCATCCTTTCTTGCCTTTCTGTGCCACGCCCTGTCTCACGTGTTCTTTCTTCTGCCATTCTCCTAGGACTTTCTTCTCTGACCTGAGTCTCCTTTGGAACTCTGCAGGTTCTATTCGCTTTTTCCCCAGATGGATTCTTTCTTGTGTTTGCCTTTCTGATGAGGCGTTTGAGGTTATAAAATGCTATGGGTTGTAGGTACTACTAACATTGGCTGGTGTGACCAAGCCCATGAGGCTGGTGTCGAGTGGCCTTGGAGTGTGTATTCAGTAGGTGCACAATAGGTCTGAAGTGAATCCCCATCCCGGGACCCCCAGCACATTGAGCTGTGTTTCTTGCACTTTTCTGCATGTCCCTAGTCTAGCCTGATCCCCTTGTGGTTTCCTGGGCATTACCTGGTTTCCTCTCCATACAGATCATGTTCGAGACCTTCAACACCCCAGCCATGTACGTGGCCATCCAGGCTGTGCTGTCCCTGTATGCCTCTGGCCGCACCACTGGCATCGTGATGGACTCCGGAGACGGGGTCACCCACACTGTGCCCATCTACGAGGGGTACGCCCTGCCCCACGCCATCCTGCGTCTGGACCTGGCTGGCCGGGACCTGACGGACTACCTCATGAAGATCCTTACGGAGCGTGGCTACAGCTTCACCACCACTGCCGAGCGGGAAATCGTGCGTGACATCAAGGAGAAGCTGTGTTATGTGGCCCTGGACTTCGAGCAGGAGATGGCCACTGCGGCCTCCAGCTCTTCCCTGGAGAAGAGCTATGAGCTGCCCGACGGGCAGGTCATCACCATCGGCAACGAGCGGTTCCGCTGCCCAGAGGCGCTCTTCCAGCCTTCCTTCCTGGGTAAGTGAGCCCCGCCTGCCTTTCTTGCCCTTTGCCTCAGAGGGTCACCCTCGTGGGTGCTCCCGGAAGCCAAGTCTGGCGTGTTTCCTCTCAGGCATGGAATCCTGCGGCATCCACGAAACTACCTTCAACTCCATCATGAAGTGTGACGTCGACATCCGCAAGGACCTGTACGCCAACACGGTGCTGTCCGGCGGGACCACCATGTACCCCGGCATTGCCGACAGGATGCAGAAGGAGATCACCGCCCTGGCGCCCAGCACGATGAAGATCAAGGTGGGCACTTGGCTGGCCTGGGCCCCCCGTTGGGTGGGGGTGGGTGGGGCTCCTGTGGGCCTGCCCCTCCTTCAGGGCTATGGGGCTCAGGACCCTCCTGCTAACTTGTCCCCCTCCTCTCCCAGATCATCGCCCCCCCTGAGCGCAAGTACTCCGTGTGGATCGGGGGTTCCATCCTGGCCTCGCTGTCCACCTTCCAGCAGATGTGGATCAGCAAGCAGGAGTACGACGAGTCCGGCCCCTCCATCGTCCACCGCAAATGCTTCTAGGCGGACTGTTACTTTAGTTGCGTTACACCCTTTCTTGACAAAACCTAACTTGCGCAGAAAACGACATGAGATTGGCATGGCTTTGTTTTGTTTTTTTAGTATTTTTTGTTTTTGAATTTTTCGGTTTTTTTCTTTTTTTTATTTTTTTCTTTTCTTTTTTTTTGGCGCTTGACTCAGGATTTAAAAACTGGAACGGTGAAGGTGACAGCAGTTGGTTGGAGCGAGCATCCCCAAAGTTCAATGTGGCCGAGGACTTTGATTGTACATTGTTGTCGTTGTTTTTTTTTTTTAATAGTCATTCCAAATATCGTGAGATGCATTGTTACAGGAAGTCCCTTGCCTTCCCAAAAGCCACTCCCATTTCTCTCTGAGAAGGAGCAGTCCTCGCCCGAGTCCACACGGGAGGGTGATAAAATTTGCTTTTGTGTAAATTATGTAGTCCAAATTTTTTTTTTAATCTTCGCCTTAATACCTGTTCTCTTGTTTTATTTTGAATGGTCTGCCATCATGGCTTCCCCCTTTTTTGTCCCCTCCAATTCAGAATTCATGAAGGCTTTTTTTGGTCCCCTTGGGAGTGGGGTTGAGGCCCGAGGCAGCCAGGGGCTTCCCTGTACACTGACAAGACCAGTTCAATAAAGTGTGCACACCTTAAAGACAGGACATGCGGCTTCTTGGGGGTGTTGGGAAGAGGGGTGGGACAGTGGGGACCAAGCCGTCCCTACCTCAAAGGGAAGGGGGTTTGAGGTGTGTTGAACCCCGATACTGAACAGTCGTGGGGTCGGAGATGGATAGAGGGAATTAAGGGCCCTGGCCCTTTGCCTGCCTGCTACGTAACCCCATTTCTCACCAAGTTCTGAGGTCAGGTCCGTTGGGGAAGTGGGAGGTGTGGGCTGTGTGAACGGGGAATCCGGTGGTCCTAGGCCCCAGACCTTCTGTCTTTGGCTGTTGTCATCCTTCCTGATGGGCCTGGTGCAGGCTCAGGCTCAGCGTGGAGTCCCGCCTTGACTGCCAGCTCGCCTCCAGTTCCCACACTGCCAAGGGAGGGCCTTGGGATGATTAGATGTAGGGCAGCTCCCCAGTGCTGTCCAGGACCTGGAGTGGGGTGTGTCAGTTCAGAGAATGCTCTGGTTAACGGCGGTGGGGCTTCCCCGCCCAGGGCCTGGGTTCTGCCGTGTGGCAGGTGGCTGCGTACTGTTGTGCACTCAGGTCAGCGTGGTTTCCAAGGATCTGTGGGGGCTGGGCTCCTGGGTGGAGGGCAGGGTCTGCCTGGTGCTGGGGGTCAGTTTCTCACTTTCTAATGCAGTCCTCCCAAGGCTGGCTTGCCTTCACTCTGCTAGAAGCTGTGGGGGGGGGGGGCATAGAATGGAGGAGGACATCCATGCAGGATGCCCCTTGCAGGATGTATCCCCAGAGGGAGGAAAAGGCCCAGAATCGAACCCCAAGTCCAGATTTGAGGCCTGGAGGGGGCCCACCCCTCCCTCCATGGACCCAGGGCTCCTCCAGCTTTCTGCTGTTCCCTTCTTGGGGCCCTGTGGCTCCCACTTCAGAAGACAGCAGAGACCCTCGTGGGCGGGATGTGCCTTAGAGCCCCACGGGCTTGAGGCAGGTTGGGAGGGATGCGAGTAATTGCACTGGTTGCAAAGTGACTCTGTCGGGGCAAGGGGACTGTTCTAAGACGTTCCAAACCAAACAGGAGCTTGTGACTGACCCCGGAGCTCTCCTTGGCAGGTTTTCCTAGTTCAGTACACAAAACACAGCCGGTGTGTGGTGTGGGCTCTGAAGCCAGTCCCATTCCCTCAGGGGCCCTGGGCTACCTCTCTGACCTCTGTGTAGCTGGGCGCCCGTCCTGGAGGAGGTGGGACAGCAGCGTGCGTGGGACTCTTCTGTCTTAGAGGCCCAGGCAGCAGGGGCTGAAACAGAAGCCCCCCCACCCCGACCTCCCCTGGGGCCGGTTCTAGCTCTCTGGATCCCGTTCAGGGGCGGTGATAAGCCCTGAGCTCTGCTGGAAGCTTCCACCTCGAGTCACTCCTTTCACAAGCATTGATTAAGGGCTCAGTGTATGCCGGGCCTGCCTTCCCTTCCTCCTTCCTCTCGTCCCTCCCTCCTTCCTTCCTCTAGCCAACCGCTATTTGTCCTGGGCTTCCTGCCAGGAGCTGGGGGAGCAGCGGAGAAGAAAGCAGATGTGCTTCCTGCCCGCATGAGGGACCCAGTGTGACGGCGGAAACAGTGTCAGGCCACCAAGGGAAGGCACAATGGCTGCTTGTGACGAGGAGGAAGAGCAGAGGCTGCGTGCGAGGGAGATTGGGGGCCACAGAGGGATGTAGGTGTCATGATGTTGGTCGGTGGGAGGGGGTTGCAGGCGCACGTCTGCACTGAAACCCAGAAAATGGTACCTCCATAAAAACTGGGGGGGGGGCATAAATAACTAGGAAATACAGATGATCTGTACCTGGATCCTTGTGGGGAGGCCCCGGGGAGGTTCACGGTCACAGGGCAGTTATCTTCCTTGCGGGGAAACGGGCTCGGAGGGTAACACAGCTCGGATATGGTGGTGGCCTGGAATCACCCAAGGCACATAGAGGCTGGAACCATCCAGAAACCCCTGCCAAGTGCTCTGTGCTTCTTCACTCAGCCATTGATCGTTCAACCTCTATCTGAATCTCACTCAACTTCTCTTTGCCCTCACGGACCTTATGATCCTGTCCCATAGGGGCCACTGGCCACACATGGCCATTTACATTTAAGCTGATTAAAATGAATTCAGGAGCGCTTGGCTGGCTCAGTGGGCAGAGTATACAACTCTCCATCTCGGGGGTGTAAGTTCAAGCCCCACACTGGGTGTAGAGATTACTTAAAAATAAAATACTACAGGGGCGCCTGGGTGGCTCAGTGGGTTAAAGCCTCTGCCTTCGGCTCAGGTCATGATCCCAGGGTCCTGGGATCGAGTCCCGCATCGGGCTCTCTGCTCAGCAGGGAGCCTGCTTCCTCAGGACTCTCTTTGCCTACTTGTGATCTCTGTCTGTCAAATAAATAAATAAAATCTTTAAAAAAATAAATAAAATCTTAAAAAAATACTACAAAAAATGGATAGTTTTTTTTACACCTGAAACTAATGGAAAACTGTGTCAACTATACTCAATACAAAAATTATTAATAGTCTTTAATTTTTAAAGATTTTTTTTTTAAGATTTATTTATTTGACTCACAAGTAGGCAGAAAGTCAGGCAGAGAGATGGGGGAAAGCAGGCTCCCCGCTGAGCAGAGAGCCCGACATGGGGCTCGATCCCAGGACCTCGATCACGACCTGAGCCAAAGGCAGAGGCCCAACCCACTGAGCCACCAGGCACCCTAATAGTGTTTAATTTTTAGAGCAGTTTTAGGTTCACAGCGAAATTGAGGAGAAGGTACAGAGATTTCACATGTGCCCCCGCCCCCATGTGCACAGTCTCCCCCACCATCAGCGTCCCCCACCAGAGTGATGCATTTGTTACCACTGATGAAACCTACATGGACACATCATTGTCACCCAGAATCCATAGTTTATGTTAGGGTTCGCTCCTGGTGCTTACACTGTATGGGTTTGGTGTTTTTTGGTGCTTTCATTTATTAATTTTTTATTATTTTTATTTATTTATTTATTTATTTTTAAAGATTTTATTTATTTATTTGACAGAGAGAGAGGTCACAAGTAGGCAGAGAGGCAGGCAGAGAGAGAGGAGGAAGCAGGCTCCCCGCGGAGCAGAGAGCCTGATGCGGGGCTCGATCCCAGGACCCTGAGATCATGACCTGAGCCGAAGGCAGCGGCTTAATCCACTGAACCACCCAGGCGCCCCTCATTTATTAATTTTTTAAAGCAGGGTCCACACTGGAGCCCAATGCCGGGCTTGAACTCACAACCCTGAGATCAAGACCTGAGCTGAAATCAGGAGTTGGACACTTAATCGACTGAGCCACCCTCGTACCCTTGGGTTTGGTGCTTTCACTGAATGTGTTTGGACATGCCCCCATCATGGTAATATCATACAGGGCAGTTTCACTGCCTAAAATCCTCTGTGTCCCAGCTGGTCATCGCTCCCCTTCCCTGACTCCTGGGAAGCACTGATTTTTTTGCATCTCCCCAGAGTTCTGCCTTCTCCAAAATGCGGAGTTGGAGGCATCCCATATGCAGCCTTTTCAGATTGGTTTCTTGCACTGAGTAACATGCACTTAAGTTTCCTCCATGTCTTTTCATGGTTTGATAGATCACTTATTTTTAGTGCTGAGTAATTTTCCACTGTCTGGGGGCGCCTGGCTGGCTCAGTCAGCAGAGCGTGCGATTCTTGGTCTGGGGTTTATGGGTTTGAGCCCCATGTTGGGCAAAGAGATTGTTTAAAAATAAAATCTAAAAAAAAAATTCCATTGTCTTGATGAACTACAGTTTAACGTATCCATCCCTTACCAAAGGCCATCGTGGTTGTTTCTAAGTTTTGGAAATTACAAATAAAGCTGCAATAAACATGTGTGTGCCGGTTTCCTCTGTGAAAGTCACTTTTCACCTCTACGTGGACAGCTTTAAAAGGTCATTCTGGGAGCACCTAGGAGGGGGCCTCAGTCGGTTAAGAGTCTGACTTCAGCTCAGGTCATAATCTGGAGGGTCCTGGGATCAAGCCCTGCATGGAGCCTCACGCTGGGCTCTGTGCTCAGGGGAGAGGCCACGTCTCCCTCTCCTTTTCCCCCACACCCCGACTTGTGCTCTCTCTCGCTCTTTTGCAAATAAACAAAATCTTTAAAAGTAAAATAAAAGGTCATTCTTGCTGCAGTGGGAGGAGCTTAGGGAAGGTATGGTTCCTTTAAAAACTGTTCCGGTGCGATGAGGTCTCTGCAGTAGAGACAGTGCGGGCTCAGATCCCAATTTTGCTTCTCATTCGGACCTGGAGGGCGGGGGAGGGGGGGAGGTAACAGAGATCACCACCTTCCCTGCATCCTTCCCAGCCTCCACTCCAGATATTTTGGGGAACCCACAGCCGGGAGCTCAGACCTGGCTCAGGCCAGCCAGCACCACAGAGGTGGGCTCTGGGAGCAAGAGTCACTGAGAGTGCTGTGACAAAGTGTCCCCCAAACCTGGAAACCACCCGAGTGGGTCAGCACAGCGAGGTATTGGAACTGACTCTCCACCTCGGTTGCCTGCAGCCCACACTCGGCGGTTTCCAACTAAATGCTCCTCAGAACTCAGCAACTGGGAAATGCGGGACTCCCAGTAGTTTAGAGTTTGTGAATCGCTCCTCTGTGTCGGACCCCTACGGGGCTCAGCCCGGGTGATCATTTAGTTGACAGTGGTTTATCGAGGTTTATTGTCAAGCTCTGTTCTAGTGGAGGGGTGCGTGTCTAAACGTGGCGTCTCTCCTGATTGGATGGGGGCCTCCAGATGTGGGGCGAAGATCGCACGGAAGTTCGCACGGAAGTCGGCGGCAGGGGCAGTGAAAGAATTCACCTGAGGCAGAACACTGGGAGACAGAAGTTTATTGAATATACCGGCAAGGGAGTGGCAGGCAAGACCGCAAAGCCGAGGCCTTCCGCCAGGAGGCAGTGGGTGGGGGCTGTTTTTAAAAGGGGAAGGTGAGGAGGAATGGCGACGTAGGGCCTTTTCCTTTTTTGGTAACTGTAAGTAGACCAGTGGAGAGTTAGGGCCTGTGGATAGTTTGAGGTGGGTCACCTGATGGGCCCGTCTGCATTCAGCCCAGGGGTTCGCTGTGGGCCCTTTCTACCATTCCACCGCTCAGACCTGTTTGCTGAACAGTGGCCTCTACCCTGGGGGACAGAAAGTAAACACCTCCAACAATGAAAAACATACCTGATTACAGATTGTAGGGGAAAAGGAGGAATGGGTCAGGAGTTAGGCCAGGAGGAGAAACATCAGCCTCAGAAACTCCTGATGCCTGCCCAGGTCATAGTTCTGCCTGAAGTTGTGTATTTAACTGCGGACTATACCACGAACTCTTTTGAGGCAAGGACTGTGCCTGCCCCCAGGATGGTCCACCCACAGAAGGAGCTCATCAAAGGTCCCTTGATAGGAACAGGCTCAACCCAGTGGGGTGGGAGGTAAATGAGGCCTGGGGGAGAGTATATGAAACCTGAAGTACTAGGTTGTGTAAGTGTCCCCCAAAGATTCCTGTCCGCCCAGAACCTCAGAATACGGCCTTATTTGGAAACAAGCTCTTTGCATAGGTCCCTAGTTAAGGTCGTGTGGTGTCTTTATAAGAAAGGATACATGGGGGGGCGCCTGGGTGGCTCAGTGGGTTAAAGCCTCTGCCTTCGGCTCAGGTCATGATCCCAGAGTCCTGGGATCGAGCCCCGCATCGGGGTCTCTGCTCTGCAGGGAGCCTGCTTCCTCCTCTCTCTCTGCCTGCCTCTCTGCCTAGTTGTGATTTCTCTCTGTCAAATAAATAAAAAATATTAAAAAAAAAAAAAAAAGAAAGGATACATGGCCTTGGGCGCACACACACACACACAGAGGAAGATGGCCCTGCAAAGACAGAGGTAGAACTTGGGAGTGATGTCCCTGAAGGCCAAGGGCTTCTAAGGATGCTGGCCGCCACCCAAAGCTAGGAAGAGCCAGAAGAGATGCTTCCAGCAGTTGGAGCACGGCCCAGTCGACATCTTCACTTCCTACTTCGGGCCTCCACAACTGAGAGAATACATTTCTGTGGTTTAAGATCCCCCAGGTTGTGGTACTCTGTCTCATCAGCTGCAAGAAACCTATACACGCTCAGGGTCACCCCACAGTGTTCCCCACGGATTTTTCTTCGAAAATGGTTTTTACATGCAAAGCGTTACGGGTGAGCCCAGCAAGCATTTATTCGGTGCCGATGACCTGACAGGGAGCATCCCCAGGTTCCCGCAATCCTGCCGCTGAGTACAGGGAGAGAACCACCGAACAACAAACAAAAGAAAAAAAAAAAAAAAGAAAAAAGAAAAGGACACAGTAGGTCAGATAGTGCGTAGAGCTATGGAGAAAAATACAAGATAAGGGGTAAGTTTAGGGGTGGGTGTGGACGGCAGGGAGGAGGTGATGCCGTTTGCCGCGGGGTGGGCCGACCTGTGGTTTCTGCACACTTGCAGGCACCGGGACGTAAATGACGAGGCCCGGAGGCAGCAGAGTGCTGGACCGGCCAGGGGAGACCAGTGTGGCTGGAAAGGAGCAAGCAAGGAGCACAGGAGGGGGAGCCCAAGTCAGAGACGCTGCGGCGGACGCAGCGGCGCCTGACCCAGTACTCTCGAGCTCACCCCGCGCCCTAGCAAGGCCCCAAGCAGCAGCGCCGCACCCAGCATGGCGGCCGCGCCTGGCACGCCGGCTGGCGAGCGGAACTGCGTACGGCAGGCGCCGGAAGTGGGGGGAGGCCCCGCCCCCTACCAGGGTCTCTGTGGAGCCGCGGACGCGCCGGCTTTGAGCATCCCTGGCGGGCCGGGAGGAGGCCCTGGGGCTGCGGCTCCGGCGGCCGCGGCCCCGCCCGCCTTCGACATGGCCAGCTCCGGAGAGGTACGGCCGGCGCCTCTCTCCGCTCTCCTTCCTGCCCCTTGGCCTTGGCTCCGCTCGGGCCTTCCCATCCCGCCCCGGTCCCTTTTGCGTCCTTTCCATCTAGCCCCCTGACCCGCTCCATCCTTCCCGTCCCGACCGCGACCTGGCCCACTGCTTCCCACCTTGACTTCGACCCCAGCCCCGGTCGCGCTTGCCCCTTTCCGCCCCGAGCCTGGCGTCGGCCGGGTTTGGTCCTTCCTGACCCGACCCTGGCCTCGGCCCCACCGTTTCCTTCCCATCCTTAACCTGGCCTTGCCCCTTGCCCCATCCTTGCGTCGTCCCGCCCCTCAAGCCCTCACCCTGTTGCGAAGTCCCAAGCTCTTTCCCTCTTGGGTTTTCCATCCCTTTCGCAGCCCCGCAGTCGTGACCGCCAGAGTTCTTCCCCGCCTCTGCGCCCCAGAGTTCCATGCTGCTGTAGGCCTCTCAAGCCATTTTCCCATGCCCCTGCACGTGGGCTCAGCCCTTGGAGCTGAGACGTTCGTCTTCCATGTCCATTGTGCACCCCATCTCCTCTATCTCTGAATGCTCAGTTTCAGCCCACTTTTCTCTGCGCCTGCTTGTTGTGTGACTTGGGGGCTAATGGAGGAAAAGCCATTTTACCTGGGAGACTTTTGGCTTACCCTGGAATTCCTTTACCCCATGCTCCACAAGTCTGGGACTGAATTCCTGTAATGCGGTGCAAGGTATTTTATCTGCAGACCAGGGTATGTGCAATCTGGACTCTGATTAGCATCTTTTCATTTGTTACTTCCTGCCTATCTTTATGTGTACTTGTGGCTACCTGTGTGTCTGTTTATCATCTGGGACTTGGACCTTTGAATACCCTGTTTTAGGGGCTTACTTGTGCTCTGGGGAACAGGAGTCAGAGGGTCAAGCGTTTTCTTCGAAATGTTTGGGCCTGAGGTTGCTGACATTCCTTTTCATTCGAAGTGAGTTTGGCTTAGAAGTGGCCCCTAGATTCAGGGGGAGGGTGTGGGACACACCTGCAGACTGGTGGTGGGATTGAAGGGTCAGAAAGCCACAGCTCTTTAAGGAATAGTTATGGAGTAGCCTGGCTGTGTTAGCAGATTCCAAGTGTGTACTTGCGGGAGCTGGTACCTTGTTCTTACGGGGTCCTGGCACAAAGGGGCCTCTGTTCCTTGACACACAGGAGTGACATGGCCAGTGAGGCCTCTTATTACTTTGTGGACGTCTTTTTCTACCCTGGATGTGGAGATCAAGGTCCCTTCTGGGATGTTCTATTTATTATTTATTGATATATAGCTTGCAGGCTGTGAAATTCACCGTTTTTGTTTTTTTTTTAAAGGTTTCATTTTTTTTATTTGACAGAGAGAGACAGCGAGAGCAGGAACACAAGCAGGACGCCTGGGAGAGGAAAAGCAGGCTTTCCACCGAGCAAGGAGCCCGATGCAGGGCTCGATCCCAGAACTCTGGGATCATGATCTGACCTGAAGGCAGACGCCCAATGACTGAGCCACCCAGGCGCCCCAAAATTCACAGTTTTAAAGTGTATGTGTGTGTGCGTGTGTGTGTGTTTAAAGTAAGCTTTATGCCCCAGTGTGAGGCTTAAACTCATAACTCTGAGATCAAGAGTTGGAGGCTTCATTGACTGAGCCAGTCAGTGCCCAAAGCAGTTTTAAAAACATATTTGCAAGGTTGTGCAACTCTCCCCACTATAGGATTCCAGAATGAGGTGGTCTTAGTTTGAAAGTCATTACTGGCTTTAACACGTGGACGCTCAGGATTACTCCCGGAGTTTCTTGTAGTGCTTCAAACGATTCTGAAGCAGCGATCTGTTGACTCATCTGGTTCAGTGCTTTTCCTTGGAAATTACCAAGTGATCCCTGTTCCACACCCGTTCTTGGCCTAGGGAGCAGATAAGCAAGCAGGCAAACCGTGACAGATTAGGCTGGAGCAGGAGGAGGGTACCTGGTACAGCAGGGGAGGGACAGGGTGAGGGTGAGTTAAGCCTGTCTGGCTGATGCTGGGAGGGCTTCATTGTGTTTGAGCCTAGTTCTGAAAGTAGCAGTTTTCCTGTGTGGTGGCATGTCTGGTGGAGGGAACAGCTTGTGGGAAGGCTTGGAGGCATGAGGGAGGAAGGGCATGTGCCAGAAATTGCCACCTGGAGAAGCAGAGACCTAGGAAGTGGGCAGAGTGTGGAGCGGAAACCCATACAGTTGTGCTCCTCTTCTGACTGACCCTGTATTTTATAATGCCAAATATGTTACGTATAACATTTTCACATCATGAAGGTGCGCTGTGATGCGCCTTTCTGTTGTACCCACTGCCCAGTTATTTAAGAAACATTTCTTTTGGAGCGCCTGGGTGGCTCAGTGGGTTAAGCCTCTGCCTTCGGCTCAGGTCATGATCTCAGGGTCCTGGGATCGAGCCCCGCATCGGGCTCTCTGCTCAGCGGGGAGCCTGCTTCCTTGTCTCTCTCTGCCTGCCTCTCTGCCTCCTTGTGATCTCTCTGTTAAATAAATAAATAAAATCTTATTTTTAAAAAAAGAAAGAAACATTTCTTTTCCATTTAATGTTTGCTCTTTTTTGTTTGTTTGTTTTTTTAAGTAAGCATTACGCCAAACACGGGGCTTGAACTTAGAACCCTGACATCGAGTCACATGCTCTACCACCAGCCAGCCAGATTGTCCCCCCTCGTCCCCCTCTCCCCAGCCAATGCCCAGTTTTCACAGTTAACACGTGACCAATCTTGTTTCATCTCTGTCTCTCCCTTTGGCTCATTTACATCATTCCAGACATCTCATCAATTGGTTTGTGAATTCTGTGGTTTCTTTGGGTGCCTGACGGGTAAACATCTGGGAGGGAGGATTTTTTTTTGGGCAGATACTGAAGTTTTAGTACCTAATTTTTACTCTTTCTGTCTTTCAGTTCTTAAAAAAAAAATTGTGAGATGTTACGTTCTGAAAAGTACATTAAACTCTTTTTAACCCTTATGCTTCAAACCACCCCTATAAGTGGTCATGACCTGGTTCTAAACATATGGTTCCCAGAGGCGCCTGAGAAAGACCACCTGTCCGTCCTCTTCCCTGGTCTGATTTCTGCAAGACCATGGGGGATGCCTGTCCTGGATCAGGAAGCCCCAGCAGCCCTTTTCTTGTGGCGTGAAGGGCAGTTTCAGCTGGTCAAACCCGGCCAAAGGCTACTCAGGCTACTTACCTAATGTTTTTTTTTTGTTGTTTTTTTTTTTTTAAAGTAAGCTCTTCGCCTAAGTGTGGGGCTTGAACTCACGACCCCAAGATGGAGCGTCATGTGCTCCTTATCTAATGGTTCTGAGATAGAGAGTGGGTCTGCCATAGTTCTGCCAAGGCTGAAAACACATGGTTCTGACAGGCAGAGGGAAGCGAGGGTGGCAGTATATGGGTGTATGTGTGTGGAATTGGGCGTATTCTCTGGGCTACAGGTTTTGATTCCTTCCTTCCCAGGGACCATTCCTTGTTTGCTTTTGGCGTCTGCAGAGCTTCTGGCTTTCCTGGGGAAAAGATGTGTGTGTAGACTTAGAAACCACAGGTCCTTGGCTTGGAAAACCTGGATTCCTGGCAAAAGACTTGACTATTGCAAACCCGGCAGCCACCTCCCAGGATCGGCCTTTGGAGACCAGGTTCAGCCAGCTGCTCCCAAGTGCCTGCATTTGGGAGCATGGAATGTGGGGAAAATCACCTTGTGGGGTGTGCTGAGACTGGATAGAGGGGGCTGGAACTGGGTTCCTGCCCCCCTCTTTTTTTTTTTCCTAAATGTGAGCTCCATGCCCAGTGTGGGGCTTGGGGCTCGAACTCACAACCCTGAGATCAGCAGTCACACGCTCTACTGTCTGAGTCAGGCAGGTGCCCCTGTAACTTCTGGGTAGGTTTTTTTTTTTTTTTTAAAGATTTTATTTATTTATTTGACAGAGATCACAAGTAGGGAGAGAGGCAGGCAGAGAGAGAGAGAGGAGGAAGCAGGTTCCCTGCAGAGCAGAGAGCCCGATGTGGGGCTCGATCCCAGGACCCTGGGATCATGACCTGAGCGAAAGGCAGAGGCTTTAACCCACTGAGCCACCCAGGCGCCACTTCTGGGTAGGTTTTAAGAGAAATTCAGTATTAGTGACATTCTGTGAGGCTGGAGCTTCTGACAGTGTTCTGCCCCCTGTTCTCACTGCTCTGAGAAGGCCTTCTTACTTTGATAAGCCTGCAGATAGGGATGAGGACGGGTTTGCCTCAGGCTGCTCCGTGGATTCAAGCTGTCCCTCCCTCTCGTCCCCGGGCCCTTTCCCTGCCTGACCCCCCCCCCCCCCACCGTTTGTCAGCTTTGCCTGAAAAGGACCCCTCTGGTTGAAGCTTCTCCCCGCGATGGAGTGTCTGGGTCTGGGGTGGGGTCTGGGACTCTGATACCCACGACTGGCTCTGGGAAGCACTGAGCTAAGGAAAGTCACTAATAGTTGAGAACGGTAGCCCCAGAACACGGCACCCCCGAGCACTTGGACTTGGGGGCCATCGCAGACCTCCAGAGTAGCGAGACAGGACTAAAGCCACCTCAAATGGAAAGGGGAGCAGGGAGGGCTGCCTCTTGCGGAGAAGGGAATGTGGGCAGAGCCAGCACTGTTAAACAGGGGGACGTATCTGTGGAGACCCTCTCCCAGGCCTGGGGAGGGCTTGGCAGGCCTGGAGCTCTTCAGGACCTAATAAAGGGGTGCCGCAGTCGGATTGCCTGGGAAACCCCTGGAGGCTGCGTGGGGTGTGCGCAGCGGCTCTCCCGCCCCGGGGTTCACAGTTGCCATGGCAGCAGCAGGGCTTTCCAGGCCTCAGAGCTTCCATCCTTGCAAATATGTGCAGAAGAAAAGTCAGGCCGGAGGAGGAGGGCTCACAGACAGAACTGCTGCAAACGGCAGGAGAAATAGTCCCGGTGCCGTCTCCTGGGAGTGGTCCGACAGGCACCCCCGGAGGACGGTTTGGGGGGGGCTGGACCCCTTCCAGGGCGTGCTGGGAAGATTCAGGGGTCCCTGCCCACCATGGGTTTCCCCTCAGAGCCTCCAGTTACTTGGTCCTCGATTTGGGGATTTGAGGTCCCACCAGCCCTGGTGGAACCCCTCCCTCCCTCTCATTGTACACATCAACCCAGGAGCGGCGGAAGGCCCGCGTCAGAGAAGAAAACCTTTTGCAGATAGCTACCAGA
This sequence comes from Meles meles, assembly GCF_922984935.1. Taxonomy (NCBI): domain Eukaryota; kingdom Metazoa; phylum Chordata; class Mammalia; order Carnivora; family Mustelidae; genus Meles; species Meles meles. The sequence continues at coordinate 12,925,812 of NC_060086.1, forward strand.
ACAAACTGAAATGTGGGCACAGCTCGTGGCAGATACCAACAGGAGTTCCTAGCCAGAAAGTGTGATAAGGTGGGGCTCTGTGGCGTGCTCCCTGTTAGCTAGTACTGGTCTGAAGACAGAAAAATGTCATTAGCAGGTGCTCTTTCTTCTTCATAAGGACTGGATGGTCTCATTCTCTGGCTTTTCTTGCCCTTAATGCCAGCGCTGAGAAGAGCTGCCCCTGCTGCGGGCTGAGGGCTGGGGGTCCATCACAGCAACCCCAAGAGGCGAAGACACTGCTGTCACCCCTGGTTCTTACTGTTTCTTGATAGAATTCTCCTGCCTAAGCGTTTCTAAGAATCCAGAGTGATACTGGGACAGTGGGAGGATAGCAGCTTTCCCAAGCCGACAGCCTTGGCCGGTGGTCGGAAGTTGAGTCTGAAACACGCCAGATTTGGTAGGAACCCTTTAGTAGGAAAAACTCCTTAAATTTGGAAAAGAATTGAAATTTCATTTTGAATCTCCTACTTTTGAAGAGAGACCTGGTGGGCAGATCTGAAAGGGGCTTCTGAAGAATATCTTGGCTTCTTGCTCTGTGGTTAAGATTTTGGGAAAAGCACCTTCTTTCCCACAGACTGTGGTGAGGGCTGCTCTTGGCATTTGTCCTTGGCCGAGGAGGCCAGGCTGAAGGCCACCATTGGGGATCCCGTGGGAATTCGGTATTGTCTTTATTTGCAGGACACATCCAACGATGACGACGTGCCCCCTGCAGCAGCCGCCATGGCGGCGGGCGCCCACCTTCTCGGCTTCTCGGACGAGATCCTGCTGCACATCCTGAGCCACGTGCCCAGCACAGACCTGGTTCTGAACGTTCGGCGCACCTGCCGGAAGCTGGCGGCGCTGTGCCTGGATAAGAGCCTCACCCATACTGTGCTGCTGCAGAAGGACTACGAGGTGAGGTGCGGTCGCGAGGGTGGGGACGGCCCACGTGCCCACCCAAGGACTAGCCGGGCAGTAGAGCGCCGCGTGGCTGGTGACAAAGTGGGCGGGCGCTCAGAGTCCTGACTGGCTCAGCCTCTGAGACACCCAAGGTGACGAAAGCTAGAGGCTGAGAGGTGCTGGTAGCGGGCCGCCCAGCAGTGGGGACGTGGGCCCAGTGGAGGCTGTGCTGGGAGGGAGCTGGACTTCCTGGCGGATGCCCAGGAGTAGGTTCTGGAACTTTCTTGGTGGTGCGGGGAGGCCCCATCTTACCCCCGCAGCAGCTGTGTGTGGGCCTTCAGCTGCCTTATACCCTCCAGGCCAGGCTTCTAAGTGTCTGCTCTTGTGATGGGCAGGACAGGTGTCGCCTTGTGCTTTTTCCTGGCCTGGGTAGGGTGCTGGGGTGCCCAGAGTGCAGTTTCCATCCAGGGCTGGGCCGTTTGTCTATCTTCTTTCCAGAAGCCACTGCTAGGGCTTTTTCTTGTGGAGTTCTAGGAGTCCTCTTGTATTTTGGATCCTTTGTCAGATACCTGTATTGTGAGTATTTTCTCTTGGAGTCTGTGGCTTGCCTTTCTTTTTCTTTTTTTTTAAACAGTGTCTTTTGAAGAGAAGAAGTGTTTAAGTTGAAGTCCAATTTATTGATTTTTTTTTTGAGTTCTTGTTTTTTGTAATCTGTTGAAGTAAAGTATTAAACCTGAGGTTGTGAAGATCTTCTGCTTCTTTCTCTTGTAGAAGTTTCATAGCTTTAGCTCTTACGGTAGGCGTGTCATCCCTGATGTGGTAGTCTGTATGTGGTGTGAGGTAAGGATCGAGGGTTCCTTCCTTTGTTTTTTTTTTTTTTTTTTTTTTTTTTTTTTTTTTTTTAGATTTTATTTATTTATTATTTCACAGAGAGAGAGATCACAAGTAGGCAGAGAGGCAGGCAGAGAGAGAAAGGAGGAAGCAGGCTCCCTGCGGAGCAGAGAGCCCGATGTGGGGCTCGATCCCAGGACCCTGAGATCATGACCTGAGCCGAAGGCAGCGGCTTAATCCACTGAGCCACCCAGGCGCCCCTGGTTCCTTCCTTTGTATATGGCTTTTCAGTTGTTCCAGCATCACTTACGGGCAAGGTTGTCCTTCCCTCAATTTGCCTTGCGAATTTTTCAATGATGTGATTAAATTTTAATTACAGTATAGCTAACATACAGTGCTATGTTAGTTTCGGGTATAGATCATTTGGTGCTCAGCACAAGTGCACTCCTCAGTCCCCATCCCCTCTTCTCCACTACCCGCCGCCCACCTCCCCTCGGTCACCATCACTTTGTTCTCTGTAGTTAAGTCTGTTTCTTGGTTTGTTTCTCCCTCTTCTTTACCTTTGCCCTTTTGTTTCTTAAATTCACACATGAGTGAAATCATACAGTATTTGTCTATCTCTGACTTGTTGCCCTTAATATTATACTCTCGAGCTCCATGCACGTTGTTGCAAACGGCAAGATTTCATTCTTTTTTATGATTGCCTCGCAACTTTTTTTTTTTTTTAAAGATTTTATTTATTTATTTGTCAGAGAGAGAGAGAGAGATCACAAGTAGGTAGAGAGGCAGGCAGAGGCAGAGGGAGAAGCAGGCTCCCTGCTGAGCAAGGAGCCCGATATGGGACTCGATCCCAGGACACTGGGATTATGACCTGAGCCGAAGGCAGCCGCTTAGCCAACCGAGCCACCCAGGCGTCCCCTCACAACTTTTTTTTAAATTAAGATTTTATTTATTTATTTGAGAGACAGAGATCACAAGTAGGCAGAGAGGCAGGCAGAGAGAGAGGAGGAAGC